>NC_139344.1:412365987-412590987 GCF_055883805.1 Amblyomma maculatum
CCTCTCTGCAGGAATATGAATTCAGCCTGAATCATGCAGTATTGATACGTTATTATTTACCCTATACTATTGCATGTCCCCCAAATGTTTGGTCATTTTGTAGTTTATATTATCATTTGTTTCTTCTCACATACCGCTCATTCAGGAATTTCGCCCTCTGAAGAGGTAATGAACCCTATCTCTTCTATATTGCGCAACACATTTGAAGAAATGAATAAAGCATAACGGACAATACAAATTCACAAGCTGTGCGCTACACCCACGGGAATGGCGATACTACATAAACTGGGTATCAAAGCGGAAGCGATGATGGAATCCCCTGGACAAGTACCAACAAACATACGAAATCGGCGCATGATCAAGCCGCTACCTAAGCATGAATCCACAAACACAAGGCAGGTGTGAAGCTAGAGGGAGGAGCTTGCATCAAAGTTTGCAAAAACTTGATGACGTGGTATATGTAGACGCTGCCTATAATGTTATCAAGCAAATTTGCAATCGCCAATTCTATCGTAGAAAAGCGGGCCAATGTTGCTTCTGCCTCTTTCGTTGACTCACCACGCACTTTGCACTAATCTTTTTCTTGCTGCTCCTTGTTTTGCATGAATGTTTGTGTCAGGGAATCACGTACTTCATGCTCAATACAGCCTTCTTCAAAACAGCATTTTTTCATTTCATTTAGCCTCACCACAGTCGTTACTTATCCCTCCCCTGCTTTTACTGTTCAGGGAGAACTGCCTACCTATATTTTGTGCCTATGATAACACACAGCAGATAAGAAGTCGGGTCCCTTCGTCGAAATGTTGCCTAGCGGAGAGAGGCACACATCAATTCTTTTTCGGTTTGTTTTTACCAAGGCAGCTTTGTTTTTGTTTTTTTCTTCCCACATCTGAGATAAAAAGCTACTTTGTTGTGAGAAAAGTTAAAGGAAAGTGACGGACATTTCTCTTTTACTATTCTTAATGGAACAGTGTTCCGCAGTTACTATAAATTAAGCACCTACATCCAATATGTAAAGCTAGGAAGCATAGCTGTGTAATTAGTTTTGAAACTACTACGAAACTTATCAGAAGGGAGACTAAAGTAATATGAGGTGGCTTTTAAGAGCCGTATAAGCAAAATGCAAAGTAATATATTGAGGAGCCTGGAGGATAGAGCAGTCACAGTTGAGCGCTCTCTTTTGGTTTTCTAACTACGTTTTAGATACATTTGTGTTTTAATATACCTACTTTCTGGCCATTGAAAGTAGCATTGCTGCAGTTGGCTGCCGACTATTTTATTATTCCACCTCTACTGTTGGGAACGTTTCCCGTTAAGGATGTAGAGTTAACAGAGTAAACAGCGAGACTGCGATTTAGTGCAGTGCACACATATACGGATCAAAGCAACTTGTACTTCATTGCCTCATCACTAAGGTGTACCGACAAGGAATATGTACGAAAGAAATAATGGATTTATATATTTACTCGCCCAGACTTCTCTACCCAGAATCCAATCTGACGGGAGGCATGCTTACTGCGTCTCGAGTTTGCTGGCTTGATTGCCATGATCGATTGCCCTCCAATAAGGTGACGGTTTTCTCGCGACGGTGACAGCTATTTGGAACGTCCAGCGCATGCGTGCCTATATATCGAAGCATTCACGCTGCGCCGACACATGCATGAGAAGACGGAAGTGTTTGTTTGTCGTTAATGTTTCTAAATTAAAATGAACATGAATAAAGGCATGCTATTGTGTTTTTGGGCTTATCCAGGTTTCTATACTAAAATTTGTTTACAAATCAGCTTTTTTGATGAAGCCGTAAGAGTTTCAATAAACTGATTGTCAAGAATATTAATAGCCTTGGTTAACTTCATAACCGCAGCTAGAGCGAATTGTGCGGTAAAGTAAGAGAGCACATGTTTTTTAGAGCCGAAACAATCATTCACCCATTTACCATTTATTTATGGAAGCGCTGGAAGCGCTGCAGTGCTATGGAATTTGATAATATCAAAGCATCTTCGCCTCCTTTTCATTGTCGTCAACCCATCAGGGCCACTGCTATACAGAGGCGCTCATATAAAGGTTTGGCTGCTTTTATTTGTGTCCGACTTGTAATACGACCACCTTATACCGCAAACTAGCCGCGAACCGGCCGACTGCTTCCATTCACATGCTGTTCTTCTTTTATGAACAATCTCATATCATCAAACGTAATGACATCGTTCGCATCAACTCAACTTTACATACGCTGCCCGTGCAAATTTTTTCTCGATTCCAGTGATGTTATGTTCGTTATTCAGCAGGTACAGAAGCAGACGACGATGATCAGTAGACGATGATCAGGAGGAGATATATATTTACAGATGAAAAATATTATTTACATTGGCAAACAGTTACAGTAACAAGTCACACAGACAACTGCAACTTAAGACAAAATAGACTCTCACACAGAGAAGTCACTCTACAAGCCCTTACTTTTCTACCGAGCATCTCGGTTAAAGCCTAGGGACTGTAAATACGTGCTAAGCACGGAGCCTCAATCTTGACTGACAAACATGGTCCGAGGACCGCTTTTTGATGACAAACATCAACAAAGGGCCGAGGGCGGTCACCTTCGGTGATCCGCCCCGAAAAAAAAGCAGCCAATCAAATTATTCAAAAACATGCCACAACCCCCCTGGATTGGGAATAATCTCGGTCCCAGGTCCTTAATTACTTCAAATAAAAATACAACATTCAAAACACACACTCTTTCCAATAGCCGGTCCCCAAACCCTCTCACACGGCGCCTGTCTTTGCCTCCCCTCCTCAGCGTGTTTGCGACGCGACCTTGCAGCAGTGCCTTTGTGAAAGAAGCGCCGCTGGGGATCTCGAGACGGTCACTCAGCCGTCCCGTTCGAGGAAAAGGGAGCGGGGGGCACTGTCCCAGAGCAGTGTACAGTCGCCGGCGCTCGGAATGTCTCGGGCACAGCGGGAGAACGCTGGGCTGATTGCCTACTTGGGGGGGGGGGGGGGGGGGGGGGCAAGTGTCGCGCCTATTGTCGCCCTCTGCTGGCCGTAAGGTGGTTCACAGAAGCGTGCCACTGTTGATCCCAGCTGCGTTCGCGACTTGGCGACGCCTCGGGGCGAAAGGACGAAACAAACCAGGCCTCCCGCGCGCCCCGCGAGCCCGCGCCCAAGAAAAGGGGGGAAAAGGAGAAAAAAAAAAAAAAGAACAGCGCTCGCTCCTTGGCCTCGGCGCGTGGGGGATCGACCGCCAGCGCGACTCCACGTGCGAGTCGCTTTTCACTGCGGCCTTACACGCCCCTCCCAAGAGGGCAAATGAGCTTGGAATCCGGTCATTTCAGCCTAATACAACAAAGGCCGCAACAACCCGCGAAGAAAACAAAACATGTAAGACACTTCGCACGTGAATGGAACACCAAATGAAACTCGCGACACAAGATGGGTATAACACAAAACAAATCACACATTCGCATCGATGGACTGGACGGTGTTCGTGAAAGTGCCGCGCGCGAGCAATTGGATGTCCTCACGTCAAGTTCACGCGTACTCCACCGTTCGCATCACATATTGCACCGGGTACGCGGGAACATTCACGCGTCGTCGAAAGGCCATGGCTCAAGCGTGTGCTTGCTCTACGCCCCAAGTCACATTGGGGACACGGGTTAACGCGTCGGCGTTACCATTGCTTGACCCTTTCCTGTGGGTCACCGTCACATTGTAGCGCTGGAAGGCCAGCGCCCATCGCGCGAGTTTTGCCCCATGAGGCGTACTAGTAGTGAGATAGGAGAGGGGGTTGTGGTCAGACACCACATTAATTTCTGCCCCGTACACCCAATGATCCAATTTCTTTAGTGCCCAGATAATGGCGAATGCTTCCCGCTCGATCGTAGACCAGCGGGTCAGCGTTGGCGTGAATCGGTGGCTGGCAAACGCTATCGGCCTTTCCCGTCCCTCGTCTCCCATCTGCGCCAAACGAGCCCCCGCTGCAACGTCGGACGCGTCTGTGAGCAGCCAATATGGCCTTTTAATGTCGGGGGTGTTCAGCGATGCAGCTTCGCACAGAGCTGACTTGAGCCTGTCGAGCGCGTTTTGCGCTTCCTGGCTCCACGGAATCGTGTTAGGTACACCTCGCTTCGTCAAAGACGTGAGTGGTGCGGCGACCTCGGCGTATCCTTCAACGTAATCGCGGTAGTAACCACATAAGCCTAGCAGACTCCGTAGCTGTCTCTTTGTTGCGGGGGGCACGAGCCCACGAATGGCAGATATCTTTTCTGGGTCGGGCCCATGGGTTCCGCCTCCCACTATGTGTCCTAAGCACTTAATGTGGGCCTGTGTGACCTGACACTTTTCCCGGCTCACTTTAAGCTTGGCGTCGCGCAACAAATCAAAAATTATTTCTAAGTGCCGCAAGTGTTCAGTCCACGAGGAAGAGAAAATGGCGATGTCATCGAGGTATGCGGCCGCATAAGCCTGATGTTTCGAGAGGAGGGGGTTCATTATCCGCTGAAAGGTGGCCGCGGCGTTCTTGAGCCCGAACGGCATGACGCGCCAAGCATATTGTCCCTCTTGAGTTACGAAGGCGGTCAGATGTTGGCTCTCCGGAGCTACCGGCACCTGCCAGTATCCGCGTCGCAAGTCGATAGGAGTGATATACCCAGCGCGGCCCACCCTCATGATGAGCTCTTTAGGGGGTCACATTGGAAAGGCATCCGTGCGCGTCGCTGCGTTTAAAGTGCGATAGTCAACACACATGCGCACCGATCCATCCTTCTTACCCACTCATACAACGGGATGGGCGCGCTCGCTTTCCACCGGATACACCAGCCCGAGGTCTAGCAACTCGTTTACCTGGCGGCTCACCTCACTCCCTAATAACTTCGGCACGCGATATGGGAAAGTGCGTTTGAGCAGGTGGCCTTCGTGTAGCTCTATCTTATGTGCCCCAACTCGTGCGACTCCCGGCGTTTCGCTGAACAAATCAGCGTAAGCGGCAAACACCTCCGAGATCTCGAGGCGGCCCTGAGTAGGTAGGTGTGCGAGTTTCTCCGCATCTAACAGACAACCACCACATCTCTCAGGCACAGACCGAGGGGTGTACTCGATTTCACCAAACTCCTCGTCTTCCTCGAAAACTACTCCGACATGGCTGACACGTGCGTAGTAGGGTCGCAGCCTGTTCGCATGCACTATCGCTGTAGCCTTTTTTCCCTTGTCGATTCTGTACGAGTTCTGCCTCTCTTGCGCGGTTACGACGAATGGACCGAGCCATTTGGGGACCATCTTACTGCCAGTGTCTGTGTCAAATAGCAATACCTGGTCTCCGACGAAAAACGTCTTGCTCCGTGCGCGCCTGTTATACGCCTGCGCGTAACTTCCCTGACGTGCGCTCGCCGTCAAACCCGCTACTTCTGCTGCTACTTCTAGCTGCTCGCGTAGCTGTCGCAAATACTTCGCGGGTTCTTCCCTGAGTGTGTTCGGGAGGGGTTACTGGCCTGTCCATGTTCGCTGCAGAATTGCTAGCGGCCCGATAGGGTTTCTACCGAATAAGAGCCGGAACGGCGCCACGCCTGTAGTGTCATGGGGGACTTCCCTGTACGCCCAGAGAACGAACGGGACCAGTCTATCCCAGTTCTTGGGATCTTTCTCAATAACATGGAACATGTTATTCAAAACGCGGTTCTACCT
Organism: Amblyomma maculatum; assembly: GCF_055883805.1. NCBI lineage: Eukaryota > Metazoa > Arthropoda > Arachnida > Ixodida > Ixodidae > Amblyomma > Amblyomma maculatum. Next base: position 412,371,661 of record NC_139344.1, read on the forward strand.
TTCCACTGTCCCGTTGCTCTCCGGATGCTCAGGAGTCGAAAAACGCGGTGCGCATCCCAGTCTTGCTAGCATCTCACGCGTCAGCTGCGCCGTGAAGTTCGTTCCCTGATCTGAACAGACTACCTCAGGTATGCCTGTGCGGCTGAAAATCGTAAGCAAGGCGTCGCATGTTGCCCTAGCGGTTAGGGATCGCAAACAGACTACCTCCGGCCACCGCGTGCACAAGTCAACGAGGCAGAGAGCGTACCTATGACCCCTGCTCGACGGAACATCGAGCGGCCCGATTATATCGACATTTACGACCTGAAACGGATGGTCGGGTCTCGTGAGACGTGTGATGGGAACCCTATCTTTAATTCGCCTGTCCGAGCGGACTTGACAGCCGTGACATGTCCTGCAGTGTCGCGTTACGTCCCCTTCTAAGCCTGGCCAGGAAAAGCTGTACTTAATTCTGGTCTTTGTCTTCCGTGGCCCCAAATGGCCTCCCCAAAGGGACTCATGCGCAAGGCAGAGTCCCTCTTCACGCCTGCTAAGGGGGAGCACAAGCTGCTTCAATTTGCTACCGGAGATCGAGTCCCAGTGATTCAACAAGCTGTCTGAAACAAACATGCCTGCCTTCCCGTCAGCCCACGCTTTCTTTAAGGTTTCGTCTGATACTTGGGCGGATCTGAATACCTGGCGCTGTTTTAGGGCTGCGTCCGCGTCATCCTGGATCGAGATTACATCTTCCTTCTCGCTTTCTTTCAGATCTACTTCACAGGGCTGTTCCGTCGCCACACCCTGCTCACCACTCATTAGTTTGTCTGCCTCAGGCCCCGCCGCTTGCTCCTCGTGTGATGTAGAGCTCAGCTTTGCGCTCTGCTCCGCCATGGTGACAGACGCGTTAACTGCTTCAGACAGAGGGCAGGCCTTATTCATAACAAGTGCCTCGTAACGACTGTCTATCTCCGAAAGCAGTTCCCAATCCTCCCTGGAGAGCAAACAATCCACTCCCTCCGCCAGCTTATCAGAAAGCGTGCATACAATGTCTACTGCCTCGGGTCCAGCCATGTGTGCGGTGGGCCGCCTGATGCTTACCGCAAGAGTGACCAGTTTTGCGTTAACCGTCTCCCCAAAAGCCGAAACTAGCTTTATCGAGCCGGATGGCTCACGACATATACTTGGCACGAGGCCTTCCCTAACCACGGTTATCTCGCTACTGGTATCAATTATAGCTGTCGCCGGTATCCCTGCGCACTCAATCTCCACCTGCTGTAGCTTCGATTTGCGTACCTCGTCGAATGACTGGGGCGTTTTCATCTCTGCTACTAGGGTTGTCTGGGAGGTTACTGACGCCGGTGTTTCGCATGTCTCTACGTTCGCTACAGCTACCTTTTGAGCTCGAGCGTGTTTCTCCTTCTTTTGCACGTTTTGTGAAGCGCGAGGGCATTCCTTGGCACGGTGGCCAGGTGCGCGGCACTCATAACACTGAATTGGCCGTTTGCTATCATTGTTCGCCGCTTGCGGGGGTCCCTTCGGTTTTTCCGCATACACAACAATTTGTTTCGCTGCGCGCCCCTTGCCTTTAGCCTGTTCGAACGTTTGGAGAACGTCGGATATTTCATCCGGTTTTAGCCACCTCTCCTCCTCACGAAGACGCACATACTCTAAGCCCTCAGGGCTCAAGCTACCCTTTATGCGATCTGCGATGATCAATGATACCAGGTAGTCTTTGGTTTCTACGTCCCGTGACCGAAAGTAGTACTGAAAGTACGTCTTAGTGCGCGAGGTGAACTGCGCCCAAGTTCCATCGCGGCGTTTCGTCGCGCGCTCAAAGCGTTCGAGGTATTCTGAGGGGTTAAGCTTCAGCTCCTTTAAAACGGCTGTTTTTACCGACTCGTAGCTGCCACACTCATCGTCCCCGAGGTTACGGAGAAGGTACCTGACACGCTCAACTAGTGCTGGCATGATTAAGTGAACGCGGGTTTCGTTTGGCACCTTGAACGTAGTGAAAATTCTCTCGACTTCCTCGAACCATAACGGCACGTCCGCGTCACACGGCAGCTTCAGTCCCTTAAGGACTTTAGCGCATTGGGAGACTGGATCGGGCCCCATTCGACGCTGATCGTCAATGTCTGACCTTACAGACATCTGCCCGCTCCCCGCTATCGCCATTGCAACCGCTGGATCTAGCCCAAGTTTCTGTAACTATAGGCGTTCCTGTGAAAGAATTTTCAATTTTTCCAGCTCAAAATCTAGTTCCATGCGGCGAATTGCAACCGAATCGGATACCGACATCTCCGCAACTTCACGTAGCGCTCCTGCTACCGGCTGAGTTGTCGCATGCTCCGACTGCTCGCTGTCATCTGTTATATTTCCCCCTGTCTCTCTCTCGCCTACGCTTGCCATCATGCTCCGTGTTAAAACCATACGCCACTTTACCTTGAGCCGTAGATACTTCAACAAAGCGCGAGAAATCCTGCTTACCCGTGCTGGTGTCGCCAGTTGGGGCCTCCGTCCCTTGGTGCCGCAGCCTCGTCGGAGTCCTTCCCCAGAATGCTGCCTTTGGTTCGGGGCCTGGATCACCTTGCTGCTTCTGGCTGGACGTGCGGAAGCTTGTTGCCTAGTGGGTTCCCAGGGCCTGGGTGCTCTGGGTGATGCTCGTGGTCGCTGGTTGCCGAACCCTGTCGTGCTGCGCCAGTGATGTTATGTTCGTTGTTCAGCAGGTACAGAAGCAGACGACGATGATCAGTAGACGATGATCAGGAGGAGATATATATTTACAGATGAAAAATAATATTTACATTTGCAAACAGTTACACTAACAAGTCACACAGACAACTGCAACTTAAGACAAAATAGACTCTCACACAGAGAAGTCACTCTACAAGCCCTTACTTTTCTACCAAGCATCTCGGTTAAAGCCTACGGACTGTAAATACGTGCTAAGCACGGAGCCTCAATCTTGACTGACAAACATGGTCCGAATACCGCTTTTTGATGACAAACATCAACAAAGGGCCGAGGGCGGTCACCTTCGGTGATCCGCCCCGAAAATAAAGCAGCCAATCAAATTATTGAAAAACATGCCACAACCCCCCTGGGTTGGAAATAATCTCGGACCCAGGCCCTTAATTACTTCAAATAAAAATACAACATTCAAAACACACTCTTTCCACTCGCCGGTCCCCAAACCCTCTCACACGGCGCCTGTCTTTGCCTCCCCTCCTCAGCGTGTTTGCGACGCGACCTTGCAGCTGTGCCTTTGTGAAAGAAGCGCCGCTGGGGATCTCGAGACGGTCACTCAGCCGTCCCGTTCGAGGAAAAGGGAGCGGGGGCACTGTCCCAGAGCAGTGTACAGTCACCGTCGCTCGGAATGTCTCGGGCACAGCGGGAGAACGCTGGGCTGATTGCCTACTTGGGGGGGGGGGGCAAGTGTCGCGCCTATTGTCGCCCTCTGCTGGCCGTAAGGTGGTTCACAGAAGCGTGCCACTGTTGATGCCGGCTGCGTTCGCGACTTGGCGACGCCTCGGGGTGAAAGGACGAAACACACCAGGCCTCGCGCGCCCCGCGAGCCCGCGCCCAAGAAAAGGGGGGAAAAGGAGAAAAAAAAAACAGCGCTCGCTCCTTGGCCTCGGCGCGTGGGGGGATCGACCGCCGGCGCGACTCCACGTGCGAGTCGCGTTTCACTGCGGCCTTATAATTCCGAAAAGGATAGATTAGCTCACGTTTTTGTTCTCGTCTACAATTATCTTTTTCTTCCCTTAACATTTGCCAAGCGTATTAATTTTTTTCTATTCGAGAAGTTTGCCATCAGGAATAATGAAAAGGGGCAGGAAGTAGCACAAAGCTAGAAGAAAGAGTATAAACAAGTCTTTCCTAAATAGTCGCATAAGTTACAGGTAAAGAAATTGTCTAGCTACCACTTCCTGTAGTCACAGTAAAGGTGCCACAGCAGGCTTAGTTTTCGTAGGTAGCACTGTCTCATGAATACCGTAGCTGGGCAGGTCAAGAATAGATGCTTCACTTGGCACAGTTTCGGTGAAGCAACACAATGCGGGCAGGCACTTTTGGTTCATTTGGAAGCGTTTGTCACGGCACCGACGAGGCACAAAAGAGGTCAGAGCCGCTCCTGCCCCATCCAGCACACAGATCCTCCTCCCGAGTGAGATTACGGCAGAGGGTATGAACACTGAGGATTTAGAGCGCGTGTTCGCTTGCGCAGATTCTTTCACGAGAATGGTACAGGAACGGATCTTGGAGAAGAGGGGAAGGTGGTGGGATGTCTGGAAAGTGTCAAAGTGTGTCGTTGTATCCACATGGATATTATGTAGATCGTGAGCATGGCCGCAAATTCAATGTATACGCACAGGACAAGGGTATTATTTGCAGAACTCGCGAATGGATTCTGCAAATTTAAATGCGCGCCGAACAGCCTTAAGCTGCTTAAGGGCGGGTAGAGAGTCAGTGTAAATATGAACAGAAGGAAGTGTGGTTTCTAATGGGAGAGAACTAATTGGATTGAGCCTCGTATGAAGTTCCATGTAAGGAGGGTGCATGTATCCACGCTATACGCTCCGCTAGAGTTAAGATGAGTATGGAGGGGACTGTACACAGCGGTAACTCCCTGCAGAGCTGTGTGTGATATGAATCGGTGTACATTATGCGCAAAAGAGGCAAATGCGCGGCTGATATCGGCGGCGAAGCAGTGGAGTGATTGTCTTTGAGTTGACACTCCGGCGAAGGAGGAAGAGTGTGTAAGTGATAGAGCTGAAGAGACGTTTCCATGCTCTGCTTGTCTCACACTGGTCGATGAGTTAAGTTAATGTATTAAGTTGAGCGTATTAAGTTGGTGGCTTGAACAGCACGGTTTTTATCACCCTGCTCAAATTGGATTTCGTCCATACATAGGTACAGAGGACAGGTTGGCTGTCTTGGCATCAGCAGTTCTATCATCTACCCGCAGCCGCAATGTACGTACCATATTAGCAATGGATGTTGAAAAGGCATATGACAACATCAGTCATGCTGCAATCCTGAATGCCATTGACATGCTTCATCTCCCTCCTAGAGTACGCACTTTTGTCGCATCATTTTTGGACGGAAGAAAATTTGCAATACGCCTCAGCGGTGACACTGTTGGTTCATTCGTTTCACTACATGGCGTGCCACAGGGATCAGTATTGTCTCCGACGTTATTCAATATTACTTTCATCCCATTGGCGTGGCGCTTACATGATATCCCTGAAATCAAGTTTTTGCAATATGCAGATTATATCACGGTATGGAGCACTCACCATGATCTTAAGGGGAAATGAGGGTGCTCGTCATAATACATGAAGGAAAGAAGCCAACAGTCGGCGAGGCCTAGGAAAGCGTAGGGGATGTTACATTATGTCCTTTTTTTTGGTAATGTTTACTTGGATTATCACAGAAATTAGTAATGTAATCTTGTTTAGGCGCAAGATAAATAAACACAAAGTAGCAGAAAAAACAACGTGCCGATGGTGGGAACCGAACCCACGACCTCCGAATATCGCGTCCGGTGCTCTTCCAACTGAGCTACATCGGCCGCTGTCCCCCCTGCTACTTGCTTGGGTGTTTATGTTGTCTGTATACGAACCATGAGAGTGTTCACCAGCGCCACTCTCAACCATGAGGGTTGAGGGTGGCGCTGGTGAACACTCTCATGCAACGTCACACAGTATTCTTCAGCCATCTGCGCCAGTTCTCACTCCCTGGAAATTTATACAGTTAGGAGACAACAAGCCAACTGACATCCGCAGACCGGTGTCTGCTAACTCGGCATCGTTGCTACGCCAGAAATGTGAAGAACAAGATACTAACCTGCCTCAAGATTTCATAGTGTACGTAGATGGAAGCTTGCAAGGCTGTGAAGCCAAAACGGCAATCTACTGTCCACAGAGACCTAGCCTGAACAGACAACTGCATTTCAGCTTTCGGAACCACTTACATCTTTCTGCGCTAAGCTTGTGGCAGTTCAGGAGGCACTCTGCTCCGTGACTTCTATAACCATGCTTCCTACAACCAACGTTGTCATCCGCACTGACGCACTTCAAGCAGTACGTCTGCTCCGACGTGTCAGCCGCTGCCCTAAAACTTGCCAGGACATCCACCAGCTTGCGGCGCGCATCCCACAATCAATACGCATTGAGTGGGTCCCACGGGATCTGCTGCCTTCACAAAGTCAAGCTGATTTTGCAACCCGCCTCGTCAACCAAGACGCATCAATCCCACGGCTTCTCGAAGTCGGCGACGTTACCCTCCTTTTGTCAAGAAAGGAGCACCTCCGGCGCGCACACGTGCACTTATCCCTCCGTGTGCGATATCCCTTCCCCGAGGTCTCGCCCGTGAAGAGGAGGTTGCGCTTAGGAAGATCCGTGTCGGTGTTGCCCTTACACCAGCTATAACTAGGACGTGGTCATACTTCCAACACTTATATCCTCGCCCAGGATGCCCGATCTGTAACAACGAAGATGTCGAGGACGACATTCACCACTTGCTGTGGGACTGCCCAGCACTCAAGCCAACACGAATCCGGCACCTGAGCATAGCTGGCCTTTCAGCAACCAACCCTGCCTCATACGTCACTTGGACGCAAGGACCTCATCATCGCTCACTTCTCGACTTCATAAAATCAGCCAACCTTTTTCCATTCATTTAATCATTTATGCATCCTTTATCTCACACCGCACTGATGCACTGAGGCAATAAATATCGACTAAAATAAAAAAAAAAAAGTTGAGCGTACTCTTGCAGAACGGGTATGGGTGTAAGACGAGGGAGATAGTTTATGGCGTTCATAGTCGCACGATTGATAGCTTCAAGGCAGTCCCTTTGTCGACGGGTGAGGCGCTTAAATTGAGCCTGGTGCACTATCCGCGGACAATTCTCGGCTGAAAGATTGAGCGCTCGAACTGACGAGCAGTATCACAATGCGCTCCGCCTAAGCGCATAGCTATTCAACGAATCAGTCCAAGTATAGCGTAGGCCGATTTACGGTTAGAGTTTAGCCAAGGGGTTCTTTTCCCAGATGTATGAAGAAGACCTAGAACGCGCACAATTTCCACTTGATGCATTTTAGAATTATCCACCGTAAAAGTAAAATGGGCTGCTTTCCGTAATCCAGACTTGTTTTCAATGCGAATGAACCACTATGTATTACACTATAGAGAAACCCGGGAACTCCGGCACAGAAGACGCCCGACTACTGTGCCGGAGTTCCCGGGTTCGAACCCGACCGCGGCTGCTGCGTTTCGATGGAGGCGAAACAAAGTGGCGTCCGTGTGCTGTGCGATGTCAGCGCACGTTAAAGATCCCCAGGTGGTCGAAATTACTCGAAAGTGCAGCGGAGAACATCCGCCTCGCATGCAAGAGGACCGGGGTTCAAATCCCGGTGCCGCGCAATTCTCAACCGGATGACAAAAAAAAAAAGAAATCCGCGTGTCGATGGAACTGCATATACAGGTTTGGGGGTGCGACCTGATGCCGGTGAACGCACTCCCTCACCAGAACAGGAGTTGGCCACCCTGGTGCAGTAATTGGCCACAACCTCCTATGATAAGCTCCATAAAACCCCGGCCCTCAGTCACCAGCGGCTGCGGAACAACTGACCACGGCGGCGGTCAGACCTGTGACGCAGCAGGGGGTGCTAAGAAAGCCTGGCTCCGCTGGACAGGCCGCCATTGGGAACTGACCCTGGCAACGTTTAATGCTAGAACCCTTGCTAGTGAAGCTAGTTTAGCAGTGCTGTTAGAGGAACTAGAGGGCATGAAATGGGATGTCATAGGGCTTAGTGAGGCTAGGAGGCCGAATGAGGCATATACTGTACTGAAGGATGGGCATGTACTGTGTTATCGAGGTTTACCAGAGAGGCGACAACTAGGGGTAGGTTTCCTTGTCAATAAGTATATAGCGGGTAATATAGATGAATTCTATAGTATTAATGAGAGGGTTGCAGGCATCGTAATTAGGCTTAATAAGCGGTATAAACTGAAGGTTGTACAGGCCTATGCACCTACATGTAGTTATGATGACCAGGCAGTTGAAAGCTTCTATGAAGATGTAGAATCGGCAATGAGAAAAGTAAAGACGCAGCATACTGTACTAATGGGCGACTTCAATGCCAAGGTAGGGAAAAAACAGGCAGGAGGCAAGGCAGTAGGTGACTATGGCATTGGTTCTAGGAATAGCAGGGGGGAGTTACTAGTTGAGTTTGCAGAGTGCAATAACTTACGAATCATGAATACCTTCTTCAGCAAACGGAAAAACCGGAAATGAACATGGAAAAGTCCTAACGGAGAGACCAAAAATGAAATCGACTTCATAATGTGCTCAACCCCCGCCATTGTGCAGGATGTAGAGGTAATCGGGAAAGTTCGATGTAGTGACCACAGGATGGTAAGGTCCCGAATTAGCCTAAATCTGAAGAAGGAACGCAATAGATTGGTAAGAAAGAAACCCATCAACGTATTAGCGGTGAGGGGGAGGGCAGAAGAGTTCAGGATCTCGCTAAAGAATAGGTATTCAGCTCTAACTGAGGATGGCGACATTACCCTAGGGGCAATGAACAATAATTTCAGAGATATCATTACTGAGTGCGCGGTAGAAGTAGGCGGTAAGATAGTTAGAGAGGATACCGGTAAGCTGTCTAAGGAGACGAAAGATTTGATTAAGAAACGGTAGAGTATGAAAGCTTCCAATCCAACAGACCAGATCGAATTGGCCGAGATATCAAAGCTAATCAATAAGCGCAAGGTGGCCGATATAAGGAAGTATAACATGGAGAAAATTGAGCCTGCTGTAAAGAACGGGGGAAGCCTTAAAGCGGTAAAGAAGAAATTGGGCATAGGCAAAAACCAGATGTATGCGATAAGGGACAAGGCGGGCAACGTCATCACTAATATGGACAAGATAGTCAAAGTAGCCGAGGAGTTCTATCTAAAGATCTCTACAGTAGCCAAAGTAGTCAGGACCGTAATGAGATTGGCGGTAGGGAAAAACAGTCAGACGTTCCACCAGTGACGAAGGACGAGGTCAAGAAAGCACTAGAAACTATGAAAAGGGGGAAATCAGCTGGAGAGGATCAGATAACTACAGATTTGCTGAAGGACGGAGGGGATATCGTGCTAGAAAAACTGGCCACCCTGTATACGCAGTGCCTGGTGTCATCGACGGTACCGGAAGCATGGAAGAATGCAAACATTATCCTCATTCACAAGAAAGGGGACCCTAAGGACCTTAAAAATTACAGACCAATCAGCTTACTGTCTGTTACGTATAAGGTATTTACTAAGGTAATCGCTAATAGAATCAGGACAACCTTAGACTGCAATCAAGCAAAGGATCAAGCAGGGTTTCGGAAACGGTACTCTACTATCGATCATATCCATACCATCAATCAGGTGATAGAAAAATGCTCGGATTATAACCAGCCCTTATACATAGCATTCATTGATTACGAAAAAGCATTTGACTCAGTTGAAACCTCGGCGGTGATGCAGGCATTGCGAAATCAGGGGGTAGACGAGCCGTACGTGAAAGTGCTGGAAGATATATATAGTGGCTGCACAGCAACCATAGTTCTACATAAAGAAAGCAATAAAATTCCCATAAAGAAAGGTGTTAGGCAAGGAGACACAATCTCCCTAGTACTATTCACAGCTTGTTTAGAGGAAGTATTCAGAGGCTTGGAATGGGAGCAGTTAGGGATAAGGGTAGATGGAGAATACCTCAGTAATTTGCGATTTGCTTATGATATTGCCTTGCTAAGCAACTCGGGGGATGAACTGCAAATAATGATTGATGACCTAGACAGAAAAAGTAGAAAGGTAGGCTTGAAAATCAATATGCAGAAGACTAAGGTAATGTTCAACAGCCTCGGGAACAAACAGCAGTTTACATTAGGTAGCGAAATTCTGGAAATAGTAGGCGAATATGTGTACTTAGGACAGGTAGTAACCGCAGATCCGGACCATGAAAAGGAAATATCAAGAAGAATAAGATTGGGATGGAGCGCATTTGTCAAGCACTCGCAGATTATGACTAGCAGCTTACCGGTATCGCTCAAGAGGAAAGTATGCAACAGTTGCATCTTGCCTGTACTCACCTATGGGGCTGAAACGTGGAGGCTAACCAAGAGAGTTCTACTTAAGTTGAGGACAACCCAGAGGGCTATGGAACGAAAAATGGCAGGGGTAACATTAAGAGATAGAAAGCGTGCAGAGTGGGTCAGAGAAATAACTCAAGTTAACGACATTCTAGTAGAAATTAAGAAGAAGAAATGGACATGGGCAGGACATGTAGTGCGAAGAGAGAATAACCGATGGTCGCTGAGTGTATAAACTGGATTCCAAGGGAAGAAAAGCGTAGCAGGGGGAGGCAGAAAGTTAGGTGGGCGGATGAGATTAAGAAGTTCGCAGGGGTCAAGTGGATGCAGTTAGCACAGAACCGGGTTAAGTGGAGAAATTTGGGAGAGGCCTTCGCCCTGCAGTGGGTATAATCAGGCTGATGATGATGATGACTTCAGGGAAGCCATTTTTATCACAAGCGAGAGCATCGAAGCGGTTGCGTGTGGTGACATCAGTGTTCCCAGATGCCTTATTCAACTTCCTTGCCCTCTTTTGACAAGCAACTGAACGAATATCCTTACCTGGCAACTTAAAGGGGCACAAAGGCCGACTCATCCATTTCGACCATTTCTGCAGTGTTGGGGCAGGTGCTTTGTATATGCCCTACCTTATGGCAATGATAACAGAAGATTAGGCGTCGACAAAATGGCTGCCGCCTGAGGATTGAACCTTAATAGCTAAGGCGGTCAGGTATATTTGGAGGGCTTTGAAGGGTAAGGAAGCAAGTGCCTCTTCCTGTCTCACATGCTTTCTGTGGTCACATCAACCGCGCCGTAAGAGAAGGGAGGCATGTGGTAGGGAAAGTTGAAAGAGAAAGGGGAGTCGTATTGGAGGACTACGCAGTAATTTCGACCACCTGGGGATCTTTAACGTGCGCCGATATCGCCATGTACTACCCTGATGGGGCTGGGACAGGTAGGTCATCGCCGCTTGCGGCGGGCGCTGGTTACTTGTGGTTACTTATGGCAAAGACCGTAAATACGAGTGGTTCGCAAGTGGTTCGCGAGCTTGGCTCTGGATCGCAGACATAGTTGATCGAACCCCGGTGACGTCAGATTTTGCTCTTGGCAGTTCGCGCGCACATTTTCCGTGAACATTTCCTGCGGACATTTTCATACTTCATGAGCCTAGCAACGTTTCCTGATGGGGCTGGTGCAGGTGGGTCACCGCTGCTTGCGGCGGGGGCTGGCCTCGCACCGAATTTTTATCTGTTGTAGGCCGTCATTGCACATGCCACCGCTGGTGGTGGACGACGGCAGTTGTTGAGGCGCGCGTCTTTCTCTCTGTCTTCTGCTTTCTTTCTTCTCTATTTTCTCTTCTATCTGCACGAGGCAGCGGAGGTGGCTCAGCTACACAGCTAGTAGCAGGCCCGTGCATTTTCTTTTCCTTCTTCCTACAGCCACAACAACAACACAACAACGTTTCACTGTGCCTCCGGGGGGGGGGGGGGGGTGCAGTGGTAAGACGCCCGACTGCTGTCCGGAGTTCGCGGGTTGCGTATTTGGGTTTGCTCGGTACGGTGGCTCCGCAAGGGACAAAACGACAGAAGAGACGATGAAAGCGGGCTGTTTCGACTAGCATCTATCGCCCCCAGGAGCCGAGCAGCCTAGCGATTAGCGGCGCATGCTTTTTCAATGGGCGTCATGTTAGACGTGGCACTAGCTTGAGAGTGCCTATAATACTATTACTACTACTACTACTAAATAATAATAATAATAATAATAATAATAATAATAATAATAATAATAATAATACACAAAGTATTATTTCTCTGCTAATTATTATTATTAATATCATTATTATTATTAGTAGTAGTAGTAGCATAGAGGAAGACTCGTTTCACAATGTTGGCACTGAATTGTCTGTAGGTAACGGCCGAATTAACTGGCTAAATATTATCTTCACAGTTTTAATTATTAGTAATAATAATAATAATAATAATTGGTTCACAGGAAGGAAAAGGCGCAGTATCTGTCACACTTGTGTCTGTGGACACCTGAACTACTCCGTAGCCCTCCACTACAGCTCCTCTTTCTCTCTTTCCACGTTAACTCCCACCTTCATCCCTTCCCTTACGGTGCGGTTCAGGTGTCCACAGACACAAGTGTGACAGATACTGCGCCTTTCCCTTCCTGTGAATCAATTATTATTATTATTATTAATTAAAACTGTGAAGACAATATTTAGCCAGTTCATTCGCCCGTTACAAACAGACCACTCAGTGCCAACTTCGCGAAACGAGTCTTCCTCTATACTACTACTACTACTACTACTACTACTACTACTACTACTACTACTACTACTACTACTACTACTACTACTAATAATAATAATAATAATAATAATAATAATAATAATAATAATAATAATAATAATAATAATAATAATAATAATAATAATAATAATAATAATAATAATAATATTAATAATAATAGCAATAGTAGTAGTAGTATTATTGGCTTTCTAAGCTAGTGCCGCGTCCAACATGACGCCCATTGAAAAAGTATCCGCCGCTAATCGCTAGGCTGCTCGGCTCCTGGGGCGGTAGATGCTAGTCGGAACAGCCCGCTTTCTTCGTCTCTTCTGTCGTTTTGTCCCTTGCGGAGCCACCGTCCGGTTCAAACCCGACCACGGCGGCTGCGTTTCGATGGAGGCGAAACGAAGTGGCGTCCGTGTGCTGTGCGGTGTCAGCGCACGTTAAAGATCCCCAAGTGGTCGAAATTACTCCGTAGTCCTCAACTACGGCTCCCCTTTCCCTCTTTCCACCTTCACTCCCACCTTCATCCCTTCCCTTACGGCGCGGATCAGTGTCCACAGAGCAAGTGTGCCAGATACAGCGCCTTCCCTTCCCGCGAACTAATTATTATTATTCACTGCGAACAAGAACTTATTGTTGGTTGGTTGGTTTGTGGGGTTTAACGTCCCAAAGCGACTCAGGCTATGAGAGACGCCGTAGTGGAGGACTCCGGAAATTTCGACCACTGGGGTTTTTTAATGTGCACTGACATCGTACAGCACACGGACGCCACTCCATTTCGCGTCCATCGAAACGCAGCCGCCTAGGTCAGGTTCGACCCGGGTACTCCGGCACAGTAGTCGGGCGTCTTACCACTGCACCACCCCGGCGGTGAAGAACTTATTGTCAACTTGTCAACTGGTTACAACTTTAGCATATATTCTCATCAACGGGCATAATGATTTTGTTGCCAGTTATTTTTCCGTCATGTGTTAAATGTTTTCTGTTTTTATGCGTTTACAGAACTTAATTTTTAATTGTATGGTGAGTCATCATCGGTAAATAGTGTCTTTAAAGTGTTCCGGACTGTTCTTTATTCGAATAACCAAGAATATGTTTTATTGTCAACTGGTTACAACGTCAGCATATATTCTCATCAAAGGACATACTGATTTTGTTGCCAATTCTTTTTCCGTCATGTGTTAGATGTTTTCTGTTCTTATGTGTTTATAGAGTTTAATTTTTTATTGTATGGTGAGTCATCACCTTTAAATACTGTCCTTAAAGTGTTTCGGACTGTTCTTTATTCGAATAACCGAGAATATTGTTACTGAGCGGTATTGTCAGTTACTGAGAACAGTTGTCAGTCCCCGCAGTGACACCGGTGACGCCAGTCCTATTCATAGGCGGCCCTATCGTGTTTCGCTTGCTGAGCGACGCGTCATCCAAACAGAGGTCGACAAAATGTGGGCGAACGACATAATTGAGCCTTCCAGTAGCACCTGGGCATCCCCTGGTTTGTTGGTCAAAAAGAAAGATAACAGTTGGAGATTCTGCGTTGACTATCATCATTTAAATAAGATAACTAGAAAAGATGTGTGTCCTCGTACGCGTATTCACGACGCACTTGATACTTTGCACGGAGCCAGGCACTTTTCGTCCATCGACCTTCGTTCCGGCTACTGGCAGATCTCTGTCGACGAGAGAGACCGTGAAAAAACAGCGTTCGTCACCCCTGACGGCCTTTATCAATTCAGTGATGCCTTTTGGCTTTTGCAATGCCCTAGCAACCTTCGAACGCATGATGGACTCTCTGCTCCGAGGCTTCAAGTGGTCCACTTGTTTGCGTTATCTTGGCGATGTAATAGTTTTCTCGTCTACATTTGAAAGCCATCTCCGTCGCCTTTCTACAATCCTAGCGCTTTTCGCCTCGCGGGACTGCAACTAAACTCCAAAAAGTGCAGCTTTGATCACCGACAAATCAAAGTCCTTGGTCACTTGGTTAATGCTGCCGGCGTTCAGCCTGACCCCGACAAGATTCGTGCCGTCAGAGATTTTCCCACTTCATGTTCATCCAGCGATGTTCGAAGCTTTATTGGCCTATGATCTTATGTCCGACGATTCGTCCCGAATTTCGCAGCGCTAGCTCGTCCTCTCACCAATCTTCTAAAGAAAGACGCTTCATTCTCCTGGGGGCCTGAACAAGTTGCAGCTTTCTCGGAACTTTTTGCTGCTCTCACAACTCCACCCGTCTTGGCCCATTTCAACCCATCTGCCAATACTGAACTCCACACCGACGCAAGTGGCCATGGTATTAAAGCTATACTTGCCCAGCGACAACACGGCCGCACAAGGGTGATTGCGTATGCCAGCCGCCTCTTATCTACGTCCGGACAAAATTACTCTATTACAGAGCCAGAGTGCCTGGCACTTGTTTGGGCTATTACAAAATTCCGCCCTTATTTGTTTGGCCGGCATTTTACTGTTATAACAGACCATCATGCCTTGTGTTGGCTTTCCTCCCTCAAAGATCCTACAGGCCGTTTGGGGCGCTGGGCGCTTCGATTACAAGAGTATACATTTTCCGTCGTCTACAAATCCGGCCGGCTTCACCAAGATGCAGACTGCTTGTCCCGTCATCCCGTCGACACCCCTAGTCCTACCGACTCTGACGATGACGCATGTGTCTTCTCTGTGTCGGCCTTTTCTAACATTGCTGACGAACAACACTTAGATCCCTTGCTCCATTCCATTATGCTCCGTCTGACCTGCGACCGACCTGATCCATCTCTTGCCTTATATGTACTCCACGAGAACACCCTATACCGACGCAATATGCATATTGCGTCGGTCGTGCTGACGAAAAAGAAGTGCAACAGACTCCCAGAAGAAGAAGACGCAGACGAGTGCTGTGCAGTGCGAGTGCTGTGCTGTAATCATCCTCAGTGGTGTAGACAACTGCCGTACTGTGAATATTTCCTGTAACAATATGTTTACTGCATTTTGTGTTATGAAATTTAAGCTATGTTATTGCTGTGAAATAAAATTTATCATTTATCTATGGTTTGTCTCAGGTGCTCTTCAGTTGTAACTTTTAATACCGTTTTTCATTTCCGTTTCATATGTCTACGACTATCCAATTACTTACAGCCAGCAGTTGTAGATTCGAACACTGCGTTGAAGCTTCCTACAATTGGGCAGTGTTTGCTTTTTCTGAATACGAACATTGCTAACAAGAAAGCGATTTTTCCCATCATGTAACTTATCCTGCAGTTCTTTATCTTGAACACCTGAACTTCATTCGCCCACAGTTATAGTAGTCCTTAAAAAAGGCCTCGTTCATCTCTGTCGGCGCAAAGATGACTGTGCCAATTAGCAAAATGTATGTTTTTGCTGAAATCTGCGTTTTCCAACTATACGTCGGGGCAAAGGTCCCGGCTGTAGTTGATGACTGCCACCCCACAAATGTCTTCGAACTGCTCGATGCATTCGCGTGGCACATCATCCTCTGTACCCTTGGACACAAGGAGCATGCATTCTGGAAAGAGCGGAAAGAGATTCCAATGAGTTAAATAAGCACTGCTGTAGTAACTAAGCGTAGGTCCCTGCTTCCTTGTGGTTTTGAATTTGCTGGCTAACTAAAATGTAACTTAAATTATGATTAAAATGAAAAATCTGAAGGACTGTAAACGATAATGCAAGAACGGTTTCCAAAAGTCAGGCACTCGTTGCAGATGTAATTCTTGGCTTTAAATGCTCCCGCAAAAGGGCATTGAAGAGCTGCCAAAAGATGAGAATTACGGCACTATTACTTATACAAATTAATTTTATGAATTGTAAAATATCTTTTACGCTAAAGTTGGGCGTCAAGTGAACGCTTCTCTATCTTGGTTTGCTCTTGTGTGGAATCTTATGTATCTACATGTTAAAACAAATGGTTCCTGCCTGGAATCTTCTGATGAATAATTTTTAAGGAGTCTTTTATTCCCTGTGGGAAACTGTGTTTCTTTACCCGTTAAGGAATTTACAAGCACATGGAAACAGTGGAGCGCAATGACACGTAACGTAGTTTTTCTCTTTTCTTTTTTTTTTTTTTACAGTGAATTTATTTAGGCGCTCGCAAGATTCGGTCGGAAGACGGATAGCAGCATGTCGCGCGGCGACTGAGAAAGAAAAACAAGCTGCCGTCGCAGCGGATGCACCGTGCCTGCTCCTCTTTTCCTTACCGAGTCAAAAAATGTATTGCAGTATACAAAGAAAACTATTAATATTTTGAACCCTTCTAGAACACAACTCCATTCGCGTACCTTCTTCTGCCTAATATCGATTGCCGTGTTGCTGTAAAGAACAAAAAATGGCGCCCCAAGCGTCATCGCCAAGACAGAGGCCTGCTTTCGTCCACTGTCGCTGCAGGCGTTACGAATCGCTCACTTTTTATGATCGAATTAGGCATGTCAATAAAAATCTGCCGTCCAAATGCCAATTTGTGCAATGTTAGAGCTCTAAGTTCAGCGGCTTAGTTTGGAGAGCCATTATTTAGGAAGTTTATTATTGCGCAGAGCAGCTGTATATACTGATGTGAGGTACATTCGGCTCCAGTGAGCAATTTATCAAACTAGCCTGAAAGTTTATAGACCAACACCGTGTTTACAAACAAAAGGAGGCCGCAGTTGACAGGGTTAAAAGTAAGGTTTGCGCCCATAGGAATGCATGGAACCGAAAGGTATCAAAGCAGTTTTCTCTTTTCACGTGACATCTATGATGTCGTTATCCGACACAGAGAAACCATGAACATCCTAGAACAGATAGCGAGAACATAAAATCTCATTACCGAGGCGAGGTGTGTTTAAAATAGCGCGAAACATGTCAGGGTGAGAGTTGGGATTGCTACCCGTAGAAATACATGTAAACACAATTTACCGAAACATTTTTGTCATTTCGCAGAGCATCAGAAGTGGTGGCTGGTCGTTAAACGTTGACCAGCGCTTTGAAGAAGTTTGTGATAAAGTATGGTGCGTCATTACGGAGCCCAGTCTACTTTTAAAACTCCCCGAAAAGCCTGTGTTATGAATCCAGACACCGCTAAAATGCCCCTGTAGCGAATCACGCAGTTTCGTTTACAGTCTGATATGCTGCCGCATGGAGTAAATTAGCTTGATAATACTGTTGCTCCAGTGATACGTCCTAGACAGAATAACATCTAAAAAGCAGTTGTCGAACGCCATACAACAATATGGACCGAAAGAGATTCGCGCATTGCAGCAGACGAAAGCGCAGTTGCATGGCGATACCCACCGCGGCAGCCTCCAGCTAGCGACAGCGCCGGTGGTGCATGGTCGTCTGCAACTGTGCGCGGTCAGTTTATCGTTTTGTGAACGGTCCCGCAAGTCTTCAGACCTCCAGTACTTGCAAGGGAATGTAGTGTGCCATGCAACATGACGTCTGGGCGTCGTACAAGGCGTTTGCCAAAACATAAGAAGGGTTCAACGCTGCTGAACCGAGCAAAATGTTGCGGTAAGTTGTGTTTACATGTGTTTCTATGGGATCGTCCTCTCAACTAGCACCCCCATACGTTTCGCGGTGTTTTAAAAATACTTCGCCTCGGTAATGAGATTTCACACTTCCACGATCTGTTCCAGGGTGTTCATGGTTTCTCTGTACCGAATAACGACATCAAAGATGACCCGTGAAATTAAAAAACTGCTTTGGAATATTTCGCTTCCATGTATTCCTATGGGCGCTAAGCCTACTTTTCACCCCCAGTTGGCCCACGCTGGCGATAGAAGCGCCACCACATCGTACTTACGACACAGATCGGTGTTGGTCTATAGGTAAGAATTTCCTAAGAATTGTACTTACGCTCCCCTCCGTGGTAGGGGCCATCCGCGACGAAGCAATTCTTTCTGTTCCAGTACGGAATGGTTGAAATATCCTTTAATGAAGGATCTGGAATGAAGGTGAGGACCAATCAATTTATTATAGTTTTTGTTAGACATAACAAATGGAAGCAACAGTGTTATAGAAAATGACAATCACAAATTAATAACATGTAGTAGCAAGTGGCAGATCAGATAAACACTGTATTAGTTAGAAATTCAAATATTTTAAAATAGAGGCGGTGAATCATCGTTTGTTTAACGGCATTCCAATCTCTTGTGGGCTGTGAGCTCTCTCTTGTCACTGTGAGTTCTCATATATAAGCCATTATAAATGTGTGAGATTATTTCGTAACGTATAACTGAAAGCAGGTCTCTCAAGGGTTGGAAGACATAATACCGATACATATTAAAAACTTGCTATCCCCTGATAAATGTTTTTATCTAGTTATGTAGCTCCTGAGGCAACGGCGAGTAAAAATGGCTTTGGTCTTTTCCTTCTCAGTCAGTACACCAGTCATAGAGGGAAAAACAAAGTACACGGACCGGCACTGCGTTCTGCCCCAGAAAGCTTCTACAGATAACAAGTCTCGGAGTTTTCAGAACTTTCCCCTTCCAAAGCTACAAACAACAGGCAAAATTCTGTAAAGGGGATGGTGGTGGTGGTGACAAACGTTTATTGGTCAAAAAGGGGTGGATGGATCTATGAACATCCAGCCCTTACAGATACTGGGTGGGGTCCCTAGTACGGGACCCCAGTGGCGTCGGCCGCTGCCCGGGCGCGCTCGACCAAGGCCTTTTGGGCCTGCAGGTCATAGCAGCCGAGCAGGGTCGCCTCCCAGTCCTCCCGAGTGGGGTTGGGGTGAGGAGGAATAGCTGGGTTGGATGGGCAAGCCCACACCATGTGGTAGATGTCCCAAGACTTCTCCGCACAGTGCGGACAACTGCCCGTGAAGGAGGGATTAAAATGTTTTAGTGCTGCCGGGCACAGCAGAGTGTTGGTATAAAGACGGAGTAGAAGCCGCTCCTCCGTCTTAGATAGACCTTTACTCGGGCGAGGGTAAAGGCTATGACAAGATTGATGATAAAGAACAATGTCTTTAAAAGAATACGCGGGTTCAAATTCGAGATCCTGATCTAGGGGGTCGAGATGGGAAGCCCGGAAAGAGAGCGCGCGGGCGGCGGCGTCGGCTGCCTCATTCCCCTCGAGACCCATATGAGCAGGAGCCCATACTATTTTCCGGTAAGCGGGGTCCCCGGTGTAGGTGAAATTTTGAAGTAGTCGGTAGCTAAGTATGGAGCCCAGCCTTGCTCGACGTTCCGACAGGCCCCTCGCGAGTCGGAAATAATTGTTTTAGAATCAGTGTGGGTAGCTGCCAGAGCAATGGCGACCTCCTCCGCGTGGGTTATGTTACGGGCGCGAAATGTAAGCCCATTAACAGTTTTAGACTGGTGGACCACTGCGGCCGTGTACCATCCCCCAGGGTGGGGGCCGGAGGCGTCCACGTAGTAAATGCCGGGTTTCGACCCATAATGGCGGCCCAGGGTTTCCGCCCGCGCCAGGCGCCGGCCATTGTGGTCTTCACGTGTCACGTTTTTAGGAAGAGGACGTACGTGGAGTGCGCATCTCCACTCGAAAGGGAGGCGTACACGATCTTCCATAAGGGCGGTATGTTGGATGTGTAGCCGCGCAAGGAGGCGGCGACCCGACAGTGTCTTAGAAAGACGAGTGTATTGGTTGGTTAGTAATCCTCTCGGATCTCCCGGAACGTATTCACCATGCCCAGGCCCAGTAGACGCTGGTTGGAGGTGTTCACGGGGAGATCGAGGGCTCTCTTAAAAATTTTGCGCAGGACGACTTCGAGTGCATCCTCGTCTTGTTTCCGAAGGTGGAGTTAAGGAGTCGAATACAAGATTTGACTGGTCACGAATGCATGCGCCAGCCGCAAAGCGTCTTTGCACCGTAACTCCCCCCCCCCAGAAACCCGGCGGACCATGCGGCCCACCTGGTCCCCCACCTTACGGAGTTTCGCCTAGGTCGTGTCCGACCGTCTATGTTGATGAATGAAGAGCCCCAGTACCCGGACTTCTGTGCGTTCAGGAAATGATCCTGCCTCTAAAAAGAGCTCAATTTTGGCCGTACACTTTGGTGAGGGGCGTATGTGTACACATTCAGATTTTTGAGGGGAGCATTGAAGGCCGCAGCGGCGAGCATAACGGTCCACTATGGTTGCCGCTTGCTGCAGGTTGGCCTCAATATCTCCAAGGAAACCTTGCGTGGCCCACAGGGTGATGTCATCGTCAACAGCGACAGCACCCAACTGGGCCGGCAGGTGCATCATAGCCAGATTGAATAAGAGAGGAGACAGCACTGCACCCTGTGGTGTTCCTCTGGTTCCAAGTTGGAACTGGCCATGTTCGGTGTCCTGGATTTTAATGTACGATTGGCGATCTGTCAAAAATTGCCGAATGTATCTGAACGCGCTGCGTCCGCAACCGGTTTGTGAAAGATGAGTGAGTATTACCTCATGAGTAACAGTGTCGAAGGCTCCTTTCAAGTCTAAGGCGAGTATGACTCTGTCGTTGTGAGGGCATTCGACCGGGTCAAGAACGTACCGATTAAGTTGTAGCAAAACATCCTGTGCGGACCTGTACGGGCGAAATCCGAACATGGAGTCTGCGAAGATGTGTTGATTTTCCATGAACTCGGACAACCTGTCACGCACCATCGTCTCGATTAGTTTGCCCGCACACGAGGTTAGAGAGATGGGGCGAAGGTTGTCCGTGTTGATAGCCTTGCCAGCTTTTGGAATGAAAGTGACCAGAGCAGTCTTCCAATCGATGGGGAGTGGCGCGTCCCCAAGCCAAATTGAATTGATGTAATCCAATAAGGACTGGCAGGCCGGGTCGGGTAAGTTAGCTAGTAATTTGACTGTAATTTTGTCCCGACCCGGGGCTGTGCCACGTTTCATTTTCGCCAGGGCCGCCCGCAGATCGTGGAGCTGGAACGGCTGATCCAGCTCAGCGTTCTCCGAACCTGCATAAGAGTGCGCCGATCCGCGGGGGTCCTGGGTAGTGCTCAAGTATTGGTCCCGCAACTTGTGCGCTAGCTGAGTTGTGTTGCCCTGAAAGCTGTGTATGGCACGTTGTAGATGTTTCTGAGTTTCTGTGTGTGTCTGCGGGGGGTCGATAAGAGCGCGGAAGAGCCGCCAGGTGTTCCTGCTTGACATCTCCCGCGCCGCCGTCGTAAACTCCTTCCGGGCCGACCGAGTAGAATGTGCAAACTTCAATGGCTTTGTTATATCTCTTCTTTCCTTCTCCCCAGTGCAAATACAGTTTCTTTTGCCAGTTAGCCTCCCCGCCTTTCCTCGTTCTTTTCTGCTCCTCGTCTGAAACTGGCGCCGCGTATTTTAAGTCGTCTTCTAGGCGGCATTGTCTTTGCTTTGATTTTGCTTTTAACGTTTTAGGAGCCTAACTGTTCAACACGCCTGCTGGTAAATATGTACTTGTGACGTTACGGTTGTCAATTACTCATCCAACGGCACATGGTGCTCTCGATTATCGCTGGTTTTGTCAGTGATTTCCAATTATGTATAATCGCAAGCGACTTTTGTAACTGGATCTGAATTAATGTATTCGACATGAATGAATTGCTTGAATAAGTTTGTTACATAAAGGAATCACGGTATATGTTCATCCGTTTCAGCTGTAGCGGCGGTCAGGGAACTCACGCACAGTCTAAACAAGCACGTCGCAGCTTGCGAGACATTTCTGTTTCGGAGTAGTTTGCCTTGAGCTGAGGCAACTCCAGTGCTGCATTGCATGTAATGTGCCGTACATTACTGTACGTATGTTTTCTTTACTGACTCGAATACATACTGGCGGTGCGTGTAGTTCTCAGACAGAAACCCACAGCGCTAAGTGTCCCGTTCTGCCAAAACCTCCGGCTTCAGTGTTGTGACGAGTGAACAAAACTTCACAAGCGGTCACTGGTAGTAGTTTGCTAGTGGCATGGTAGGGCATATATTAGACTACAATATCACGATCCGCCTGGCATGGGCCAGGTTTCAGACGCTGCCAATTAAGAGAGCTCAATTGGCACAAGATGCTGATTTTGGAATGGAACCTTCAGAAAATATTGAATAGCATGTGTGGCTACTGCTAGGCCAGACGGCCAAGCCATAAACGGCTAGGTAATTCGGTTCTACATAATCTACGTCGGGTAGTCCTTGATATATAATAAACCTTAATGCAGGCTAATAATGTGTATGCGCTGCATAATGGTGCATATTAGGCTTTTAGGCATTAGGCAAACGCAGCTAATAAAACTGCAGCTGAAGACGGGAGCCTTCAGGCTATTGTATCATACAAATAAAAAGGCGGAGATTGCTGCTCCCAGAATTCATAATGCCGCGAAACCTTCAAAACTGCATTTGTAGTTTTTTAACGCCCGTCGCCATACAGCCGTATCACTGGGAGTCTGGCACGGGTATCAATTTTGTATCCCGTGTTTGTTCGTGCTCGTTGTCGCGATACGACGAGTTATCATTTTCTTTGTCGCGAACGATGCGCCGAGATCTGTCTCCAGATAGAGACTCTTTAATGGAAAAACAGAGAATTTGGCCGGCGTTTAGATTTCGCGAGCATTCTACTCCGTGTGGGTATTGGAAATCGGGAGGGAAAGATTGAAAAAAAGAATGGGGAGGGAAATAATAGATTCTGATTACTTGGGTATGTTTCTACAATGTTGCAGGTTGTGCTAGTAGCAGTTTGCGAGGTTATCTAGATTGTTCCGAGCAGCCTTTAAATTGAGCGTTGACAAGTGTGACGGGCATTCTTTGTTCAATGATCGACGAGCACATTTGCTGCTATCGCCACCGCCGAGTTGCTTAGTTTTTTTGCGGGCACAAGTCAGCCCAATAAAGAGGATATTTCAGTACCACGCAGCCTGTGTCTTGTTTTGGTTCTTACGACCTTGCCACCACTACGTGACAATGTTCAGCATATTTTAATGCACACTCAATATCGATGAAACTGGCGAAGTGTACGATTGCTCGTGTGAGCATGAACGTATGCAAAGAAAAAGAAATAATCAATGTGCAGTTTGTTTCCACCCGTAGCCTGAATTATCAGCAGGTTGAACGGCCGAAGCGACAAGAAATCCGCGTTATTGCGTTCAGAGCGTTCGGAGTAGACCGTGAATAGAAATGACAGCTTTCGGTTTTTACCTTCACGCGGCGAACGGATATCCAGAAAGATTTGGACTTCTCGTGTCCATGCAGCTTTCTTCTTCGGTTAATAATTTAAGGAGTTTTATATAATAAAGCAAATTACTATCAAATCTGGCTACGCTGCTTTCCTCGCCTTCAAAGCTAGGTGTCCTTCTCGAAGCGAAATTGTGTTTTTTTTAGAAATCTTTTCAGTACGCCAAAGTCAGGCGAACTGTATAAGTAGCGTCATAAATGTTAAAATGGTGGCGGAACAGGTACGTCACTTTTAAGCAATTTGTTTGTTGCAAACGAACAATGTCCAGCTTGTCTGATTCCCCTTTAAAGGCATTTAATAATCAAAAACAAGATGAAATGGAACACAGCGAGTAAGAACTGCGCTGTACAGCAGGGAGGAAAGCGGTATAAGAAAGGACAATTTCAGCGCTTCTAAATACCGTACCATGAAGTGCTGTTACGTTTAGTTACTGCAAATGGTTGCAGCATTCAAATAATTTGAATACTGTTTGGTACTGGCGATGGCTTGAATATTAATATAAATAAATTTGCTAAAGGACCGGATGACATTGCGAATTTATTTTGAGGTGTTATGAATGGCAGCTTCCTGGGATCCTTACGAAATTTTTAGAATTTTTCTTAAAACTTGCAATATTCCATGTGATTGGCAAAAAGCACGTATTGTTTCAATACATAAAAAAAAGAAGTCATCTATTACTATCACCCAGTTTCTATCACTAGTCAAAGCTGTAAGCTTATTGGAACATGTTATCGTAAATTACTTACACAAACTGCTTGTTGAAAATAAAACACTATCCGCTTATCAGCATGGTTTTAGAAAAGTTCTTTCTACAGTTACATGGTTAGTTTAACAGTTCATGAATTTTGAAGTTCTTTTGGCATGTCCGGCCAGTTGCAAGTTTTGTTTTTTGACTTCCTTAAAGCCTGTGATAAAGTGCCACACTGTAAATATTGTTTACGTTACAGTGCATTGGTCTTCCGTCCATCGTAACAGCATAGACCGCTGCGTATCTTAAAAACAGGCAACAATATCTTCAAATGAAAATTGTTCATCCAGGCTATCAACGGTCACCTCCGGAGTTCCCCAGGGAAGTGTACTAGGACCGTTGTTCTTTTCAATTTATATAAATGATTTATAAGATGTATTACCAGATAATGTTTCAGATCATTTGCAGATGACTGTGTTGATTTAAAAACGATTATCGGTATGCAGTTGTACAGGCGTTTATCCAAGCACTTGATGGCTGGTGTGAAAAGTGGGTATGGAACTGAATAAGGAGATAACTGTTCTACGCGTCGGAAGTAAGAAACGTCCCAGCATATTTACTCATAACCGTGACACCGGTGTAATTAGGGTTTGATAAGTATCACTAGTTCACAGTGACGCTTATGAATAATTTATTATGGTCTAAATATATTTCTGATAATTGTGCTTCTGCCTTTTAAATGTTAAGCTTTCTTAGAAGAAATCTCAAAATTCCCCCGCGAATAGAAAGCGTTTAGCATATGATACATGCGTAAGGTTCTAATTGGAATATACGTTGGTACTCTGGTAGACGAAAATTTCGAACGTATTCAAAGAAAAGCTGTAAGGTTAATATACGGGAGATATAAACGACTAAATGCAATTTATTTGCTAATGCAAGAACATCATATTCAAACATTACAAGTACGCTGAAAGCAAAGTCCACTTCTGCTCCTCCATAAATGTATTTCAGGAAAAAGTTTGCTAAACCTTTCGAATGGTGTTCAGCAAGTTACTACCAGGCGAACAAGACGTACTACAAAACACGCATTGCCTCCGAGTTCTGCAAGAACAAACTTCTAAAAGATCCGTTTTTTTGTAGAACAGTAAAAAAATGGAGCGAATAACCTCCAACTGTCTTTGCATTCAATGATTTTCTAAAAGAACTAAACGTATTTTGAGTCCATCACAGGCGCTCTGAATTGTAGTATGGTCTCGATAATTGATCTTTTGGAGCATAACTATAGATTTTACAGTCTCTATCTTTGTTTTCTCGTCTTATAGCAATATGCAGTGTACGCTGTATAGCCATTGTATGGTGCTTCCGATTTTTCTGGATTTGCGTCCCTTTTTATTACACCTTGCGCCGATCCTTGTTCTTATTGTGTATTGCCTGTTCATTTTGTCATATTTTTGTAACGCCCCTCTTGCCTGGGACAAAACATTTGCGAAAACATTAGTATTGCTAAATAAAATAAATAATTTGAAATATAAGGCTTCATAAAGACTCCATAAAAACGAAGTTACATGGACCGCATCAACTATAAAAAATATCAGACCTGTCAGCATAGCTAAGTGCAGAATATCTTGTAGTAGCACCGATTGGCTTAGTTTAGCAGTTTATTGTTCGGTAATGACAAGTTTTGTAGCGTGAGCTACACTGGCCGCACTCTCGCTGGTTTCTCGTGGTTCTGAGGCGATCGTATCGCTCATGCTCGAGGAGCGAATGACGTCACTACTTGCAATTGACGAGTCTTACCGCTTGCCGCAGCTACGAGGAGTCGGGTGACGTAACTTCATCGGCGCCGTCACTTCTGGAGCAGAAGCGGCGCGCGCTACTGCGCACGTGCGAGGAGGTAGCGTCGTGCATATAAATGTGCGGTGGTGAATTTGAGACCGGAATTTGTCAATATCTAGAAGGCAAAAATTTCATGCCCACCTGCATGTTTGGATTCCGCTCTGACCTTTCTACACAGGATGTCTCCTTACAGCTGAAACATCACATTCTCGACAGTCAAACCTATGACACCAAAGCCACCCTGGGCGTGAATGTGACCAAAACATTTGATAATGTTACACATTCAGCAATCCTTCAAAACCTTACAATCCTGGGAGTCGGCGCCAGGTTGTATAATTACGTCCGAGACTTCCTCAGCCAGCGCACAACCACACTTACCTTTGGCGCTAGATCACGCTAGGTGCACGAGGTATGCCCCAGGGCGCCGTCCTCTCCCCTATACTATTCAACATAGCACTCCTTCGCCTACGCGAAACATTAGCACAAATCGCCGACATTCATTTCAGCATCTACGCCGATGACATCACTGTCTGGGCTAACCGTGGCAGTGCTGCCGAAATAAAGGAGCACCTACAATTCGCACTAAACAACATCAACACCTATGTAAGGGAACGTGGCCTGACTTGTTCCGCATCGAAATCAGAACTCTTTCTCTACCGCCCCGAGCAATACGTTTCAGGCCGTCCGTCTATTTCCCTCAAGCTAGACACCCATTCTATCCCACTGGTATCTAAAATCCGTGTACTGGGTCTAGTTCTTCACTCCCATGGTGCACACGGAGAAGTCATAAAAACTCTACATACACAATGTCAACAGACCACCCGACTGATTCGCCGCATAGCCAACCGCCGGGCAGGCTTACGCGAGCGAAACACAATTCGCCTCACCCAGGCTTACGTTATAAGCAGCGCCACATATGCCCTCCCATACCTCCCCCTCAAACAAAAGAAGAGAGACCAGGTGAGCGCGCTCCTACGAAGTTGCACGAAAACGGCTCTACGACTTCCCCCCAGCACATCTAATGCCCGACTTCTTAAACTCGGTATACACAACACTTTCGAGGAACTTAGAGAGGCTACATTCACGGCTGCTCCGCTGCTGGCCGAACTATAATAATCCACTTAAACCTTAGCCCAGTTACACACCCCATTGACGGTGTCCCCCTTTCTCCTAACCTCCGCACTAACCTCATCATACCTCCCATCCACAAAACATGCACCCTGAGCGAGACCAGGGCCGCAGAATAGCCAGGGCTCACGCCCTTCACAGACAATATAGCGACGACCAAGACGTGGTCTACGTGCACGCAGCGGAATATACGTCAGGTTCCCGTATGATCCTGGCTGTAGCCGACAATCTAGCAAAGCCGCTTACTTCAAGCTCTATAATCGCCAATTCCATCACAGATGCAGAGGAGGCAGCTATTGCGCTTGCTCTCATCGCTACATCTGCCACAAAAATTATCTCTGACTTCAAATCTGCAATTCTAAATTGTATAAACGGCTATATATCCCGCATCGCTGCTCGTATATTGCGCTTCTGGCAGCCCCGGCACCCCATAACTCTCATCTGGACGCCAGCACATGCTGGCCTCCCTGGCAACGAGGAGGTTGATTCCCTAGCCCAAGGTCTCACTTTCCGGACTAGAGCAATGGAGCTCCCTGTATAGGCCGAGGAGCGCCCGCTCCCCTTCCGCGATATTCTCTCATACTACAGGGACAAACAAAGGGATTATACAACCCCAGCCCCTTATCTCACCATAGCGCAGGCCGTACATTGGCGAAGCTTGCAAACTCGGACGGCTCCATACCCTACACTTCTACATGCCCGATACCCAGAGCAGTTTTCCTCATCATGCAGATTCTGTGGCAAACCGAGACACTTCCTACACATCCTTCTTACATGCCCCACCTTTCCTCATCCCCCATAACCAAACTTAGCAGAGTCCTACTTGGTTCTGTCATGAAGAGCACCTCAAGTCAAGACCAAAGGAAGATCATTATCAATGCTGTGAGGAAGATTGCTCTTCAAGGACTTTCTTTTTCCTTATGAGGGTGTCTCCCATCTAGTATGGGAGCACCCAAGTGCCATGCAGGGGGCTTCGCCCCCAATATTGTTACAAATCTCAATAAAATGTTTCTACCACCACATAGCCTGCCACCAAATTTTTATCTGTTGTAGGCCGTCATTGCACCCGCCATCGCTTCGGTAGTGGACGTCGGCTAAATGTCAATAAAATGTTTTGGGAGGGTCTGCTGACCAGCAGCTAGCTCGCGGCCTAAAGGGCGCTGGTGCGGCGCGCCTGTGAAGCAGCAAGACTCAGCGGTGCCCTGGAATAGGGGCGCCGACCTTGTGAAGAGGCCGAAGATATGAAGACATCGGCCCGCCGCTAAAACCAGAAATTTTTAGAGCAATAAATGTTTTCTCTCTCTCTCTCTCTCTACCACCACCTAGCCTGCCACCGAATTTTTATCGGTTGTAGGCTGTCATTGCACCCGCCACCGCTTCGGGTGCTACACCACCCTACACCACCGCTTCGCCAGGATGGTGTAGTGGTATGACGCCCGACTACTGTGCCGTAGAAATCCAGGTTCGAAACCGACCTCGGCGGCTGCGTTTCGATGGAGGCGAAACAAAGTGGCGTCCGTGTGCTGTGCTGTGCGATGTCAGCGCACGTTAAAGATCCCCAGGTGGTCGAAATTACACCGTAGTCCTCCACTACGGCTCCTTTTTCTCTCTTTCCACTTTCTCTTCCACAATCTCCCTTCCCTTACGGCGCGGTTGAGGTGTCCACAGAAAACAAGTGAGAGTTAACGCGCATTTCCCTTCCTAAAAACTGATTTATTTATAGGAAGGGAAAGGCGCGGCAACTGTCTCACTTGTTTTCTGTGGCCGCAACCGCGCCGTAAGGGAAGGGAGGCAGATGAGAGAGAAAGTGGAAAGAGAGAAAGACGTGCCATAGTGGAGGGCTACGGAGTAATTTAGACCACCTGGAGATCATTAACGTGCACTGACATCGCGATGGGGCTGGGGCAGGTGGGTCGCCGCCGCTTGCGGTGGGGGCTGGCCTGCCACCGAATTTTTATCTGCTGTTGGCCGTCATTGCACCCGCCACCGCTGTTGGTGGACGACGGCTGTTGTTGCGGCGCGCGTCTTTCTTTCCCTCTTCCTTTTCTTCTCTATTTTCTCTTCTGTGTGCACGAGGCAGCGGAGGTAACTCAGCTATGGAGCCAGCAGCAGGCCCGTCCATTTACTTTTCCTTCTTCCTACAGCCACAACAACAACAACTGACATCGCACAGTACACGGACGCCTCTTTGTTTCGTCTCCATCGAAATGCAGCCGCCGAGGTTGGGTTCGAACCCAGGTACCCCGGCACAGTAGTCGGGCGTCTTACCACTTCACCACCCCGGCGGGGCTCAGTGGACGTTAAAGAACCCTGCACTACGGGGTCTCCTATATCCTAAATCGCTTTGGTATAACAAACCTCTCCCAATAAAACCGAATTGGCTGCTGTGCAGAGAAATATGAAAATGTCGAGCACGTCTTTATATATTTCTGTGAGAGCTGCATTTTTCTCTGACGGTATGAAGTGTGCTTGAAACTAACATCTCTCACTTAAACAATGTCGTAAGTGAGCAATCCTTATTAGCAGCGAGTAAGTTCAATATGGTGTGATTTCTGCTTGGCTTTCATGCGATACCAAGCAGTCGCATCTGATCTGGAGCGTCGATACCGATGCCCGCTCGGTGTGTTGTTTCTAAGCTGCTTGAGTGATGAAGGAAGCAAGGTGGCTCTAAAGAACTTATTGCATAAATATTTGCCTTTGCAAACACATATTATTACGCACGGATCGGCTCATGGTTTTATATTTTTACTGGAGGAAACAAGAAAATAAAACACCAAAATGACGTAGTGGTTCAAAGCAGTTCCCAGTGAAGCTTATCTGTTTGTTGGGGTTTGGGCTCGAAGTCCACTGGAAGTTAATGATGTTTTTATCTCTTTACTTAATTGTAGAGGTGACACCGCCCTAGTGAAAAATCCCGTATCGCGACAAACGGGTTTGAACCGGTCCCGTATTATCCCGTATAAATTTGATACCGGTGTGACCAGTCCTGTGTGAAGCTTAAACGGGTTTATATCGGACAGGTCATGTCCGATATGAATCTCAATCCGGACGGTCCAGTCCGGTATCGAGTTAATACAGGGCAGACCATTTCTCGTATGCATCTTATACACGACATCCCAGTCCGGTATGGATATGAAACAGGGCGGACCAGTCCTGTATTGAGCTCATATACAGGACAGGTCATGTCCGGTTTAACAGAAACCGGACAAATCCGATATGAATGAAACTGATACGGGACAGAGTATTTCCGCTTCTCAGTACAACTCGGGCGGATCGTGAAGCTCAGCCAGGATGACCACGTCGGAATATGCCTTCACGCTAAATAAGCATGAAACCATACATAATATACGTTAAAACTTTTCTGTATATGCGGAGTACGTGTTGTTTCGTACATACCTATAAGATATGAAGCCGTGGATGTGTGCGCTAGCAAGTACATACATGCATCGCGTTTTGTTTTTGCGTGTGCAACAGTCGCTGCAGCTTGTACGATCTTGCGGTGCACCTTCATAATCTGCGACTGAAGATCTGCCACCTTCAACGCGAAAGTGCAAGCAAGAACATAGCGTTTCGTTAGCTCGGATAAAATACGCTCGAGAATAAAGGAAACATCGCTGACCATCGAAATATGCGCAGGTCAGCCGGACATCGGGAGTCGCTTGCTCGAGTGTTTACGCATGCAAAACACTTGGTCAGAAGTAAATTCATTGACGTCGCGGCTCCGCTGGCAGCAGGTGAAGCTAAAACAAGCAATATTACAAGTGTTTGTGCACCGCATATATCTATATGTAGCAAAAATTGCATGCGTTCGAAGACGATGACAAAACACATAAGCACTAGTAAATTGTGACATTCGGAGGTTTGTCTGCAAGAAAGCGATACATTGTAGAGATGCGGGACACAGATAACCCTTCGTGATAGCCAGGAAAAAGATGCAGCGTGTTTAAAGGGCGATCGTTCAATTACGACCACAAATTCTACAGCCTACAAAAATACACAAACTACAAAAGAGCAATCTCGACTACATAAGTAGATATATAACCACCATCACCGTGTGCTGCCGCCCCGCCGGGGTGGTGCAGGTGGTGGAGAGGAAGAAGAAGGGCGTTGAAAGCCTGAAAATGTTGCTTGCTGGAAACAGCGCATCGGCCGTTGGCCGAGGTCTTTCGACTCCTCAGGACACTACCGAAACGTACAAAGTTGTCCTTCCACGCCTGCCCACCGGTAATGTTGTCCTTAATACCGTTTTCCTGCATGCCGACCTTAAGGGTCGCCCGTACCGAGCACCTGACTTTCGAGACGCACTTGCACAGATTTTGGACCTCCGGGAAATTTTGTGCATTGGTCAATACCAAATGAGCCACGTGTGGATGGTTACCTGCGAGAGTAGTTCTTCAAAGCAGAAGCTAATTAACAAAGCAGAGTTCCCTGTGAACGGACTTCGGTGCATGGTGTTCGACCCGGATACAAAGAATGTCAAGGTTAAGCTCCTTTGGCTTCCCCGCTATATGGAGCACC
Organism: Amblyomma maculatum; assembly: GCF_055883805.1. NCBI lineage: Eukaryota > Metazoa > Arthropoda > Arachnida > Ixodida > Ixodidae > Amblyomma > Amblyomma maculatum. The sequence goes on from NC_139344.1 coordinate 412,403,338, forward strand.
GGATGATTGTGGAAGCTTTCGAGCTTTATGGAACGATTCAATCTGTGGAACGTGAAAAGTGGCGGTGCCCAGTGATGGAGCACATGGAAACGGCGAACCGTGAAATCTCCCTCACGCTCAAGGACGGAGTGTCAGCAAGTACAATTCCCCACACTCTTAATGTTTATGGGGTGCAGGCATTAGTGCTTATCTCAGGGAGACCTCCACTGTGCCTTCGATGCAGCCGGGTAGGCCATGTACGGCGTCAGTGCCGAACGCCTCGATGCACCCAGTGCCGGCGCTTTGGCCATACTGTGGAGAACTGTGTATTAAGTTATGCCGATAGACTGCGTCAAGGCCAGTGGTCACGAGAAGATGACGTGGCGTCCGAACATATCATGGATGTGTCAGAGGTTGTTGATGTGACTGGTGAGTTAGGTCGTGAACCTCAAATTGATGGGGACCAGAAGCCTTCTGCACTTCACACCAACTCAGAAGAATCTGCAGTGACTGGCCATCAAGAACCAGCGTCTCCAGAGCCAAAACCGCCGGACCCGGGCCCACCTGTGAGTGCCACTCAGAGTGCTGCCCTTGCTGCCCAAGAACCACCTGTCATTGAAGGACGTCTGGATATGTCTCCTGTGGAATCAATGGGGAAGATACTGCCAGTGGATGCTCGCCTATCCTCCTTCGTCATTGATTCTCCTTCGCCGTTGGAGGGTAACAGTGAGCCGTCTGTGGCGCCGATCTCTGGTGCGTCCGGTTCTCTGTCGGCTGTCAGTGTGGCAGCGAGCGATGTGCTCCAATCAGGTTCGTGGGCCGAAGCCTTGAGTGTCTCAGAGGAGGACATGGACAACACAGTGCCTTTGAAGCGTCCCGCAGATGATGAGGTGTGTATCGATGGTGCTGGCCAGAAGGCACACTGTGTAGAGGCCACAGGAAGGGTGACTTTAAAGAGGAGGGCGATGTCTGCCCGAAAGGCCGCCAATTTGCAGGCGGGCCACCCCATTCCAGGGGATGATGTTTAAAAGGACTAGTACCAAAAATGGCTACAGTCGAAGCATATCAAGTCGCTACCCTTAACGTCAGGGGTATGCGTAATCGTCGGAGACAGCAGCAGTTAAGACATCTGTTAAAGAAATGGAGTGTGTCTGTAGCAGCAATTCAGGAAACAAAGTTGACCTCCGATGAAGAGACGGAATCTACTCTTGAGCCGTTTTTGCCGGAATATAACATTATTGTTAGCCACGCTAGAGGCTTGTCCGGAGGGTGTATGCTATTCCTGGCCAAAACAATAGAGATGACAGCCATGTCTTATTGCATAGATGGCGAGGGACGACTTATATGCTGTGACCTCACAATCTCAGGTGTGCAGTGGCGAATTATTTGTGTTTACGCCCCTGTAAAACAACGAGACAGAAGGCATTTTTTTCTTTCATTAGTTAATCATTTGTGCACAGATCACAAAATTATGTTGGGAGATTTTAATTGTGTTTGTAGGGATGAGGACCGATCAGCATTATGTAAGAGATATGACCCTAGTGCTGCATTACTTAACGATTTGGCTTGTGAATATAACCTTGTGGATGTGGGGCAGGAAAAAGGCGACAGTATTCATTTCACTCATTTTCAGTTCTCCTCTAATGCCCGCCTTGACAGAATTTATGTTTCTGCAGACATGTTAGCAAATTTGTTTGGTTACTGGGTGCGGCCCATCTTCTTCAGTGACCATTGTATGGTGTCTCTTCAGGTAGGGAGGTACAGTCGGCAGATACTTCACCCTCGGTGGGAAATGTGGAAAATGAATAACTGTCTGCTCTCAGATGAAATCTTTAAGCGTGCTGAACCTACTTGTTTGAAAGACATATGGTCACGCCATGATCTGTCAGTTTTTCAAAAATGGGACTTGTTCAAACAGGAAACCAAAAACTTAGCAATTTAAGCCTCTGCAAGAATCGCGTTCCTAAAGAGACACCACCTTCGTGAGCTTGGGCGCACTCTAACTGAGCTACATGAGCTAGAGAGGGTTAGCCCGGGTGCCTATGTTGAAGAAATTGATAACGTAAAGGCAGAGCTTCAACAAATTGCGACGGAAAGATACAAGGGGGCCCTAATAAGATCTAGGACTCGAAGGTTTCTTGACGAGCAACCTTCACGTCGGGCCCTCAGTGATGAAAGAGAGAATGCTCTTACGAAGGAAATATTGGAAATTCAGTATGGTGGTTGCACATATAGTGATGCTCCTAGTATTCTTGCTGCTTTCTATGATTATTATCGAAAGCTTTTCGGCAGTTGTAAAGATCCAAATCAGGGTTTCGATTATAATTCTTTACTTGAGAACTTTCCTCGACTAGACGATGAGAAATGTGCTGTAGTAGAGGGACCCATCACTTTGGAAGAAATAAAATCAGTCATTTCAGACCTTCAGAACCAGAAATCTCCTGGCCCAGATGGTATTACTAGCGAATTTTATAAAACATTTTCGCCTTGCCTAACGCCTGTTTTGATGGAAGTATTCCAAGCATCTTATGATGTGGGTTTCCTGCCCCCCACTTTCTATTCAGGCAACACAATATTAATACCCAAAAGCAAAGATACTAATCGGTTGAAAACTGTTGAAGGATATCGTCCAATTTCCCTCTGTAATGTTGATTACAAAATTTTTGCCAAGGTCCTTTGTTCTCGTTTGCAGCTGGTTATCATGGACTTGATAGGTTCGCATCAGGTATGTGGTATCAGAGGGCGCAGTATTCAAACACACATTCATATTGCACGTTCAGTAATAGAGACAGTATCAGATGAGACAGGCCAAGTAGCTCTGATTCAAATTGACCTGGCGAAGGCGTTTGATAAAGTTCGGCACAATTTCTTGTTCGCGGTCTTGGAGAATGCAAACATTGGTGACGTTTTGCTCAAAGGCATAAGGCTGTGCTATATGAACTCGTATACACGACTAATTGTTAATCAGGAGCTAACGAAACCAATACCACTGAAATCATCTGTTCGTCAAGGATGTCCACTGCCTCCACTGTTGTTTGGCTTATATCTGGAACCCCTCTGTCTCAGTGTAATTAACAGTGCAGCCATCCGTGGTTTCTCTCTGGCTCAATGTGAAGTTAAGATTTTATCTTACGCGGACGATATCGCCCTCTTTTGTTCTGACAAAAAGAGTGTACTTGAGGCTTTACACTTGACTGAACGGTTCTGCGATGTATCAGGCGCGGCCCTTAATTTAGATAAATCCAAAGGTTTTTGGTTGGGACACTGGGGCACTAGACCAAGCCAGTTTGGAGGCATATGCTGGGACTGTAGTCCTCTTCAGTACCTAGGGGTTCCGCTGCACCAAGTTCGTAACAGCGCAGCCTACTGGGATTCACAAATCGTACCTATGCGGCGACAAACGCAGGCTTGGATGGGTAGAGAACTCTCAGTGTTTGCTAGGGCACAGGTCTGTAACATATTTTTGTTTGCAAAGCTTGCGTATATCCTTCAGGTCCTGCATTGTGCGAGGAGCAAAGTACAAGTTATACACAGAATATTTGCAACATTTGTGTGGCTCTCTCAATGGGAGCCCATGCGGCGTGACAAATTGTTTCTTCCCTTAGAGTCTGGTGGAGTGGGCCTTGTTCACTTGTTTGTGCATCAACTTGTCTCCCGTTTTTTCTTTTTCAAATCGGCAAACCATCCGTTTCTTGTAACTCTGCTCATTAGGCGCCTTAGTCCACATTTGCCTTACTTATTTGCACCAACTAGGCAGGCTCGTGAGGGGCGTTTATGGGGATTCCTTAAGGAGGTTGCTGACACTTTCAATTTTCTCACTGTGCGCTTCTCTGTAGATTACCTGTATAGCCTCTCGAGAAAGCAGATGACACAGGCTCTCACTGAGTCTTTGTTCCCTACACCGTTGTATCGGCAGCCTTATCTGGGGTTTTTGGACACCACTGCTCTAAAGCGTGTTAGGCAAATGTACATTCAGGCAGCTGCAAAAACGTTTTTTTTCAAATTACATACAGCGACGTTGCCTGTCAAGACATTTCTTCACAATAAGGAGATGTTTGTGCCCTGGTCGGTAAATTGTCGTCTCTGTAACGTGCCTGAGACAATTGATCATTGCTTTATTCTGTGCCGTGATGCTATGTTCTTTTGGGACATACTACAAAGAACTCTTAAAAAGGACATTGAAATTACGCCTTATACAATCAGATTTTTGCCTCCTGACAAAAACTCTGTCGTGCCTTACGATCTATTTGTGTTGATGGGACTGTTCAGCCTTTGGAAATGCCGCATGATCGACAGGCATGCAGAGCAACCAAGATCGTCGAAATCCGTGTTTCGGGAGCAGTGTGCTTTGGTGAGAAGTGTATATGCTGCACGTGAAGAACCTCCAAACTGGATGCCGTATCTAGACGCATGTGTATGTCTCCCAGACTTTTGATGTTCTGATGATTGTGCATTGTCGGGCTGAGGATATGACGGGCTCGCATTAAGCAGCCCGGTAACTTTAGATACGGACATGTTTAAGTGGAGTTGTTCCTTTTTACGGAAGTTTTTCCATGCAATAAAAAAAAAAAAAAGCTGCCGTGGTGTAGTGGTTAGAGTGCGTGCTTGCAGGCCTAAAAGACCGAAGTTCGAATCACATGTAATTATTTTTCTTTTTCTATTTTCTTTTTGTTTCTTTTTTTTTCTTTTTCAAATGTAGTAGTGTTATGTATTATTCAGCCTGTATCAATTAACCAGAAACCGGACGAACGCGTCATTTCTGGAACTGATACCGGGCAGAGTATTCCGCTTCTGAACAGAAGCCGGGCCGATCGACGAAGCTCAACCAGAGTGACCAACCGGACACGCCAGCGCACTAAATAAGCATGATACCAAGCATGTTATACAACTGTTCTGTATATAAAGGGCGCGCTTCGTTTCCCAAATACCTCGAAAATGCGAAGCCGTCGAAGTGTGCGCTAACAAGCATATACGCGTGTCGCGTCGCTTTTGCGCGTACAACAGTCGCTGCAGCTCGTACGATCTTGCGGTGCGTCTTCATATCTGCGACTGAAGATCTGCCGCATACAACACGAAAGTAGAAGCACGAACGTATCGTTTCGCTAGCGATGACAAAATACTGTTCGAGAAAAAATAAACAGACATCGCTGACCATCGGAAGATGCGCAGATAGCCGCACACCGCGCGACGCGTTCTCGAATGTTTACATATTGAAACCGCTCAGTCGGAAGTGTATTCATTGGCATCGATGCTCCGCTGGTAGCACGTGAAGCTAAAACGCCCAGTATTACAAGTATTAGTGCAGCGGATGTCTCTATGTAGGAAAACTTACAAGCGTTCATAGACGATGAAAAACACATCAGCACTAGTAAATTATGATATCTCGAGGTTTGCCTTCAATAAAGCGACGCATTATAAAGATACGCCACATTTGTGAACCCTCGTGATAGCCTGCAAAGATATTCAGCGTGTTTAAAGGGCAATCGGTGAATTACGGCCACAAATTCTACTGCCAAGGAAAATATACAAGTACGAAAGAGCAAAAGTGGCTACATATACTGAATAATAACCACTATAACCATAAGCCGCCGTAGAGTAGTGGTTAAGGTGCCGGTGTGAAGACCGTAAGGCCCGAGGTTCGATTCCACATTCGGTACTATATTCGTTTTTTAAGAAAATTTCTTATTTTTATATATTATTTTAAATGTAGTCGTTTTATTTTATATTGTTGCATGCTTTTTCCACCCTGGCGACGCGTTTCTTTCCGGAAACGAGGGCCATCAACCATATAGGCCATTCCCGTATCAGAGCTCCGCGCGGTTTCATTCCGGACTTTCCAGGGCAGTACAGGAATTTGCTGAAATAGCCCCCAATCCTGTATCCCAGATCCTGTACAGTAAACCTGTATACGATTTCCTGTACGAATTTTATACAGGATTTTTCAGTAGGGCGGCGTCACACATACCTTGAACATAGCGCCAATTGCAAGTAATACTGCTACGTCATTAAACTTATAGAAGCCCAACCGTCCTAGCCAAGCGACTGCTATTATGCGGAGTCCAAGCAGTGGCACTACGACACGTTTTCTGTTGAATCCGGATCTTTATTCTAAGCGGAAGTCTCAAATGAAACTTATTCGGCTCATAAATGAAAAAACAGCTGTCTGCATACAATTCATTGGTTTAAACCTTATAAGCGTATTGCCTCGAACAAAACGCAAATTAATAATTTCAATAAAGTTTCAAAACACCCTTAAAATTAAGACCTCTTTAACAAGTATTTCAACTCAATCATGCGTCTTGCAGATTAAGTTATTAAGACGAATTTTGGCATGAATACATTCCATATTTAAGTCCGTTTATTTTGGCAGCGTTGAAGGAAATCTCCAAATATATTTCAGTTCTAATTTGTTTCATCTGGAGATGCTCCTGTCTGTAAGTGCTGCCGCAGTAAGTCGAAGAAAACTGTAGCATCATTCAGATGAATGCAGCACAGTCCATCGATTGTGATATGCTGGAAGGACTGTGTTTTCAGGCAGCACAAGTACTCTTACTTACCGGCAGCAATGTACAGCAGCGAAAGTACCGCATCTTGTCAATGGCTCACTACTCAATATCCGTCCACTCACCTTCATCTGTATGAAATTCGAACGTCTCTGGCGTGGGTCCTGGCGTAATAAAGAAAGTGACGTTTTTCCTAGAATTCAAAACACAAACATTAGAATGGAAAGCCTTTCAGGCACATTTGCGTTGAAGAGTGAAGGAGTAGGGGAGGGCAGCGAGGAGCAAAATATAAATTTGTTTTACTGTAAATCGCTCCGAGATGTTTTTTGCGCGGCCTGCCTTTGGCCTCGCACTACGAATGCTTACACAGAGCTATATGTGTAGGTTCTTGAGAGTTACTGTTCGTCACTCTGACAAATCAAGTTTACCCGTCTGAAAACCGGAGATACTTTATTGTCAGCTTAGTGGAAGTGATTTTACAATCCTCTCTAAAACCTCTCAGACAAAATTTCGTGCTCTTAGGTGCAGTTCAACGTTGACAGAGGTCAAGCTGCTTTTCTAGGGTTGCCAGGATCTATATACCATTAGTACATGTTATGCGTCTCCCTGCTTGGTGGTGCAGCGAGAACGGCGCTCTCCTGCTGTGCCCATGAAAGCGGGAGCGAATTCTGGTGACGGCGGCCACCTCTCGAAGCAGGCGAAATCCAAGGCGCCCGCATGCCGTGTGATATCAGTGCACGTTAAACAACCCACGAGGTCCAAATTTCTGGAGCCCTCCACTAGAGCGCTTCGCATAACCTCCGTCGCCTTTTGACGTTAAACCCCGTAAATCAAAGCAAGCAACCAAACCAAACACGTTATGTGTCTGCAGACAAACGACTTAAATAGAGTTAGTACGCGAAGGGCACAATCTTGAGTAATATTTAGCTACTGAATAGCTCTGGTGCCTTACTTTCGTGAAGGACAAAAAAATTGAAGTAAAATTGCGTTCACAGAAATTCCGGCGTGATGTTAGCTATGAAGCTTCACCTTGTACTCTAAAAGGCATACACGGCGCAGTTGTACAATCACCTATTATTATTATGACATATAAAAGCGGAACATCAGTCTTTGATGTTCACAATAAAGAAGAATAAATAGTATGCACACAGCTACTTGAAGAGAAAGATATATCACCGCGTTCGAGCTGCGGTTTACAAGCGGTTGTGCACGCTCCAGGAAAACTGTACTCTTCTCTACGTTTCAATTATATAGTTCAAATGTGAAGTTTTGAAAAAAAAATTGTATCTTTACACTGAATAAACATGTTTATCCGAGCGTAAGCTTTTTTTTTTTTTTTTTAGCAAAGCCATACGGTCATAGTGGCATTTCTTTTCTATGCGATCTTCTCACGGTTCATCGATCTTCGCTTCAAGCCGATTCCTCTTTTTCTTCGCGGCTGCTTTTAGGCGAGCAATATGGGTTAGAAGATCATACTCAGCCTGATGCTTAAGCCGGAATGTTGACAAAGTCGGACCGGTAGGCAGCTCTTTCATTCTATGAGTGATCAACAAAGCACCAGCAAATCAGTTGAACTCTCCGTCCAGTCAGATGGTATCAGAGCAGGCTGTGTCCGTGTTCACGATCGGGGCGATCGCTAGGTGGCCTCAGGAAGTGCATAGGACGAGGAAGAAGAAGCCGGCAGTGTCACAACACTGGTCCACGTCAGGGTATCAAAGCTCCGAGTACATAAGGTAAGGTGAACGAATGGCGAATTATGCACTATTTACAGTCATGGTACATGACACAACAATATCGACCCGGTGCCGGAAGTTCCGACAACTCGCGGCTGTTTCGCACGTCGACGGCCAGGGATAATCTCAAACATCCTTTCCAGGTGAGGAGCACTGCACTCGACGACGCTGACAAATGTCTCTCCGGGCAAGCGGCGCCTTCTTTGATAGGACCGGAAGCCCTTGGAATTTGAACTGCCCAATCTGGAGGCAGGAGTCTGCGGCGGCTCAAAAGGCCCAACAGGGGACGCGCTCGCTTCCCGCCGCGTATCATTCGCGTTGCGAGGGGCAGAGAGAGCTCGCTGCTACGGCGTTGGCGAAGGTGTTGAGGTGTTGAGGAGTTTGGCCCTCATGCCCAGACTTGTCCGGATCTGAGGTTTCTCTTCAGTGCGCCAAAGCCATGCGGAGCAGCACAGAGGCTTAGAGAGGGGCGACAGGCGCTCTGCGGAACCCGCTCGGCGCAAGTCGTCAACCCCTGCAGGAGCCTTGGGAACCGCGACTAGAAACCCGACTGTAACAGCAGTGCCGTAGGCAGGAGCGTGCATATTAGGCCCGCTACAACGGCTTAAGGCCAATGCGCAAGTGAATGACCTTGGGTGTTGCAGTCCGAAGAATTGAGCACGGCTATAAAAACTTATCCCGGAGTTGTTTCCGCAAATTGTTCACCGCTGCGGAAAACATATTTCCGCCTGTTTTGCTATGTTCTTTCCTGCGCAAGGCGCGTTCAATAAATTTTATATATTTCTGAAATATAAGTTTAATGTCGCCAAAATTAGAAACAGAGAATGTCGGTTTTTCTTAGTTTTCTTTTGAAACGTTATCAACTCACCCTAAAATATCGTGTAAAAGGTGATAAATATCGTTAATGTTTTAGCCCGCAGGACATTGCATGCTAGTCGTCATAGGAGTGCTCTCTGTGCCGCATAGAGACTCAAGCCACGTTTTATTCATAATAAATTGATATATACGATGGTAAGAAAAAAAGAGATGCTTACTTTTCTGTTCCGTGATGGCCTCTAAACAGGAACACATAAGAGGCTGTTTGATCCTTTAGATTTAGTTCCGTTCGTTCGATAGTCAAACATTCCATAATAGTATCATTGTTGGAGTCAGAAATTGCCGCAAGGTGAGGAAGTTGCACAAATATCTGTAGAAATGAAGCCAATATCTGAATAATATGCACTGAGGCAAGGTTAGGGTACAGTGATAATAAAAATTAGATTTATGTCCAGAATGAATATATTATCGTAAAATATAACAAAATTTTATAAGGCCATGAAAAAAGGCTGTTTAATAAACTAAGCAATGCACAATGCAGATTTCAAAAACTTTTTTAGTATGAATGTACGCGAATTTGTATCCTACCATCTTTTGACAGCATTTCAAGCTCGTCAGTGAGTAATTGGTGTGGTGATCAAGTTAATAATTCATGCCAAAATGACCACGTCAGTAAAATAACAGCATTTCAATTAGCCTTGCAGGCATCACCAGCAAATGTTTGCAAAGAGAACATTTTAAGAAAAGGTTCAAGCTGCTTAAGCGCCTAATCTCAAAACGTTGCCCCAAGCTTGAGGCATGCATATCCATGTACCTGAAAGGCACCCGGGGAGTTGCGTTGCAGTAGGTGAGGTCCCATCATTTCGAAAGAATATTCGACAAATCGCAGCAGACAAAAGGCAGTGAAAAGCACAGAAATGCATGATTTCATTTTTGTGAAACTCTGTTAACGAGTTCTGGATAGGAGCAATGAGGGGATTCAAAGCCAGGCACACGTTTTATACATTTTCCACGTTCTCATTGCCCCAAACTTTAGCTCCACAGTTGAGTATTTGAGTAAGGTAGGACAATGTGTCAGCTTGTTTGACAGAGATTAAAACTGCAGTTGGAACCGCAATCATTTGCGTTATTTTAGAGCTCTCATTTGACGCTGAAACATGAAATTCCGCTCTCGTAGATCATTACAAGGGCTGAAACTAATAAAGAACAGCCGCTTGCGGTGTATCACCTGCCACGCGCGAGAGTATTTGTGATACGTGTTGTTCTGGTTGTCCGTCTGTCAAGCAATGACATTTTTGTTTTCGCTATGAACTTAGAAATATCGAAAGCACGCACAACAATCTAGGTTGTTGCAGGGCATCAGAGTCACAAAGGACACAGGAAATAGCTACTCTATCAGTGCAAAAGCGAAAAAGCAACACCTAACACAATATGGGACATCGTTGGTCGGAGCGGGATGTGCATAAGCAAAAAAATCGTATTATATTATAATTGTCTGCGGAATATATACGTGTCGTCTAATTAAAATTTCAATTATTTTTAGTGAATAAGCGTTTATAATTGAAAATAAAAGAAATGAGAACTTTTTGAAGTTTGCTTTGTTCTGACTGAAACGGGTCGCTGTCACACTGGAGAAACAGCCACATACTCGTGTCATGGAATTGTATGTTGCAATGATGTGAACGAGGGGTCCGACCCCTTATCGCGCTTCATGCTATTCCGCATTAAAGTAAACTGGTACAACTCAGTCCTGATCTATGTGTACCTTTCTGAACAGTGCATAGCTATATATTCAAGTTATGCTGAAAATGAAGATACCGCTAACCGAAAAACGTCATGCAAAAATACCTTATTGTAGAGTACACAGAGGCGTAGTTTAAATGCTGCTTTCTATATATGTGTGAAAGCAATATAGAAAATATTGTGTTGCATCAATAAAGCATCATACTACAATTATTGGCATCTATAGGAATCTCAAATAATTTCCTATTTTGTAGCCCAAAAATTTTGTAACAATCTTCAAATGGGTCAAAAAACCCCATTCACGGGAAAGTTATAAGCACGTTTGATGGGGTTTGTTGGTGACATTATGCGAACAGGCAAGGGTCCGAAGGCCATTAGGGGGTTGGTCGTGTTGTGGGTGCGACCCACAACACGACCAACGCGGTGGCAGTAGTTGACAAGTCCGCCACGCGCGCTGGGAGAGCTGCAGGATTCGTTTTCAGCTCGACGATGACCAGACGTAGACTGGGACAAGAGCGGTCCCCGGCGTGGGTGTCGCCATTTTGTGGGACTTAGCTCTTGGGAAGGGGCTCGGCCTGGGCGAACCCATGTAAGCCCGGGGGAAACTTGTTGGCGAGCTAAAACTCTTCTTCCCCTTCATGGATCACTGCCTTGTCGTGGCGGAGGGGCTTGCGAAACTCGATGAAGTCGTGAGCTCTGCTGTGTATGGCCACCCAAGATAGACAGGTCACGGCAGAGAGTTCTGACAAAATGTGATTCACTGGAGAAGGTAATGGCAACCCACTCCAGTATTTCCTGCCAAGAAAACCCTATGGCCAGTCACAATACCATTATCGATATGGCGCCGGAAGATGAGCCCCCCAGATTGGAAGGCGTCCCACATGTTACTGGGGATGAACAAAGGGCGATTCCTAGTAGCTCCAGGACGAATGAAGCGGCTGGGCTAAAGCCAAAAGGACGCTCAGTTGTGGATGTGTCGGGAAGCGACCGGAAAGTCCGATGTTGCAAGGAGATATATCACATAGCAACATGGAATGTAAGATCTATGACGCAAGGTAAACTGGATATCGTCAAGCGAGAAATGGACAGATTGAACATTGATATCTTGGGTATCAGCGAGCTCAAGTGGACCGGAATGGGAGAATTTAACTCCGGCGACCATTATGTCTTTTATTGTGGGCACGAATCCAAGAGAAGGAATGGGGTCGCTCTCATAGTAAACAGAAGAATGGGCAAAGCAGTGCTTGGGTACAACCCCAAAAACGACCGAATGATTTCACTTCGGATCCAAGGTCACCCTTTCAACATAACAGTTATCCAAGTCTATGCACCGACCACTGCTGCTGAAGAAGCTGACGTTGAGACATTTTATGCGGACCTACAATGCCTTTTAGACCGCACCCCATCATCAGACGTCGTTTTTCTCATAGGAGAGAGGAATGCTAAGGTCGGGAGTGAAGAAATATCCGGCTTTACAGGCAAGTTCGGTCTTGGTGAGCCAAATGAAGCTGGGCAGAGGATAGTAGAGTTCTGTCAAGAAAACAACCTGACCATAGCGAATACTCATTTTCAACAGCACAAGAGGCGCCTGTACACATGGATTTCACCGGACGGTCTGTACAGGAATCAGATCGATTATATTATTTGCCGGCAGAGATGGAGAAGCGCTATACAAGCAGTAAAAACAAGGCCTGGGGCCGATTGTGGCACCGATCATCAGCTTCTTGTTGCCAAAATTAAGCTTCGATTGAGGAAATGCAGAAAACTAGAAGGCCTTTCAGGTATGATCTCGATCAGATTCCATTAGAATATGCTGTGGAAGTGAGGAATCGATTTCAAGAATTAGATCTAGAAGACAAAGAGCCCGAAGAGATGTGGACTGATGTTCGTGATATAATACAAGAAGATGCTACTAAGGTAGTTCCAAAGCAAAAGAAATGCAAAAAAAGCAAACTGGTTATCTGAAGAGGCTTTGCAAATAGCTGAGGAAAGGAGGATGGCAAAAGGTATGGGGAAAAGAGAAAGATACAAGGTTCTCAATGCGGATTTTCAGAAAATAGCAAGGAGAGATAAGAATGCCTTCCTGAACATACAGTGTCAAGCAGTTGAGGACAACAGCCAATTAAGGAACACAAGAGCTCTGTATAAGACAATCAAAGATATCAAAGGAAGCTTCTGTGCTAAGCTGGGCGTGATAAAGGACAAGCGAGGCAAGGACCTCACTGAAGCCTCAGAGATAAAGAAGAGGTGGCAGGAATACACAGAAGAACTGTACAAGAAGGACCCGGATGTGCAAACCCAACATAGGACGGTTGTGATTACTGATCTCGAGCCGGGCATCCTGAAGAGTGAAGTTGAATGGGCCTTAGCCAGCCTTGCTAAGAACAAAGCTAGCGGAATTGATGGTATTCCAGCTGAGTTGCTTCAAAACCTCAACCACGACGCTGTTAACACACTGCATACATTATGTCAAAAGATTTGGACAACCCTGCAGTGGCCACAGGATTGGAGGAGGTCAGTTTACATCCCCATTCCAAAGAAAGGCAGTGCCAAAGATTGTTCCAACTACCGCACGATCGCGCTTATTTCGCATGCTAGCAAGGTGATGTTAAAAATCCTGCAAGGTAGGCTGCAGCAGTATGTGCATCGGGAGCTTCCGGACGTGCAAGCTGGGTTTCGCAAGGGCAGAGGAACTAGAGACCAAATAGCCAACCTTCGCTGGATCATGGAAAAAGCAAGAGAGTTCCAGAAACCCATTTACTTCTGCTTTATTGATTATGCGAAAGCGTTTGACTGCGTAGATCACAGCAGATTGTGGCAAGCTCTCCAAGAGATGGGAGTTCCAATTCACCTCATCTGTCTCCTCAGGAACCTTTATGAAGGGCAAGAGGCCACAGTCAGAACTGGGCATGGTCTTACTGATTGATTTCCGATTGAGAAAGGGGTGAGACAAGGCTGCATACTGTCGCCCTGCCTATTTAACCTATATGCAGAGTGCATCATGAGGAAGGCCGGTCTGGACGAGTCTTCAGCTGGAGTGAAGATTGCTGGAAAACGTATCAACAACCTTAGATATGCGGATGATACTACTTTAATGGCAGAAAGTGAAGTGGAACTCAAGAGACTTCTGATGCGCGTACAAGAAGAGAGTGAGAAGTTTTGGCTTAAACTGAACATTAAAAAAAACGAAGATCATGGCGTCTTGCCCTATCAAGTCCTGGAGCATCAATGGACAAGAAGTGGAAGCTGTGACAGATTTTCTTTTCTTGGGCGCCAAGATTACCTCGGAAGGAGACTGCAGCCATGAAATTAAGAGACGCCTGCTTCTGGGAAAGAGAGCAATGGTTAGCCTTGACCGCCTAGTAAAGAGCAGAGATATTAGTCTGCCAACCAAGATCCGTATAACCCGTGCTATGGTCTTTCCAGTTGTGATGTATGGATGCGAGAGTTGGACTGTGAAAAAGGCTGACCGCCGAAGAATTGACGCGTTTGAATTGTGGTGCTGGCGAAGAATCTTAAGAGTTCCTTGGACTGCCAGAAGATCAAATCAGTCGATATTGTCGACCATAAACCCTGACTGCTCATTGGAGGGTCAAATTCTAAAGTTAAAGCTCAGCTACTTTGGTCATCTGATGAGAAGAGAGGAGTCGCTGGAGAAAGATTTGATGTTGGGAAAGGTTGAGGGTCGCCGGAGAAGGGGTAGGCAGCGAACGCGATGGTTAGATGGCATTCTCGAGGCATTGCAGATGAAGCTATGTGATGTTAATAAGATAGTGAGAGACCGGAAAGCGTGGCGTGACATGGTCCATAGGGTCACGAAGAGTCGGACACGACTAAACGCCTGAACTGAACTGATTAGCCTATGTTGGTGAGACCAAAAGGAGCCCAAAAAGTGAAGCCACTAGGAGGAGGAGGAAACATTTATTTACAATGAAATGATTTGGAAAGAGGTGCATATGGTTGAGGAGCGGCGACGATTCAGTTGTCCACAGAAAAGTTCGACAGAAAGTGTGCCTTTCGTTACCTGTAAACGAAATTATAATGCGAATGCCTTAGTAGGCTATCTAAAATATAATGATAATTAGTGGCAATGACGCTTTTATTCGTAATAAAATATTAGTAAATATTACCGATGATAAATATATATAAGCAAAGAGAAAAATATTAACTTAAGGAAAAAAATAAAATAAGACATTAAAAATTTATATTAGAAAAACGCCGGAGCGGTACTAATAATTTCTAATTCTCCTTTACATCTAAATTCGAAGCTGCAAGAGAGGCAGTTCTGTTATCACGTTCATTGCACGCGTTACGTTTAGAGGTAGCTCCTGCCGATAGTGTTCTCGAGAAGGTAATGTATCAACGCCAATTTCGAACGACGATGAAAGCAAAATTTCTCCATTCCACTAGACTTATTTCGACGAACCTGCGTCTCCCGCAGAAGGGAAATTAAACACCTCTTATATATAGCAATGTAAATGTAAATTGTACATTAATTCGAAGGAAAAGAATGCCTCAGCATTTGTTAGAACTTTTCTTTTGACACGTGAACCGTACCATTAGGGAAAGGAAGACGATAGGACATAAAACGGAAAGAGGTGCCGTAGTCGACGGCTGCGGTGTAATTTCGTGCAGCTGCGTATTTCCCCTATACTGACGTCGCACAGCACACGAACACAATACGGGAGCGTCTTAACCACTGCGCCACCATGCCGGTGTTCTCTGCAATGGGCCGCAAAGTGTAGCCAAAAAAGGGCGCCAAAGGCGTCTTCGAGGACTTGCGTTTTCATCCACACATCAGTGGACAGGGAGCTTACGTCGGCGTTCTTGTTGCGGGGGAGGTGTTCTTGGAGATTGTCGATAAAGGTGGCCGTTATGCGCTCTATTTCCACATCGGGCAGAACACCACAGTGAACCGTAAAGCCCGTACTCATTCATTTAGTTGCGGCAGCCTGCCTGCAGTATTTATACAACTTGGTAATGGGTGTACACGCTAAAGATCTGTTCTTTCTATCTGTCCACTCTTACTAGCACCTTCCTCTCTTCCCCTAGAACGCGAGTAAGGAGTTCAAGGAGAAGAAAAGCATAATTATTTTGCTTTTATTCCTTGCTTTGTGAGTGAAGCTCACTATCCATGCCCATATATGCCGCTGCTATCTCCCAGACCCGTTAATGCACCTGTCGCTGGTCTTGTGGATTGGTACTGGTGAGAGCGGTCTAAGGAAAGGGTCCTCAATCAATAGTCTGCTCACCACAACTATTTTGTCTGCCCGCTCAATGATTCGGCTCTGATTTATTGCCTCGGTGTTAGCCAATGATTGTCCCTAAGAGGACCGACAGGGGATATTTATAGATGGATCGTTGCCGGATGGTGTTGTACCGACCCAAACCGAATGGTATAGTGTAGTCCAAATGCTTGTAGCACGACAAAGACACTCAAAGGGATATAGTATAGATCTGCAATTTTGGCAGCTGGATAATCTTCTGGGTATAGGAGTGGGAACAAGTTTTTCTGGTATAGGTGAGGATAATTAATACGTAGTGGCTGACTTTTTGGTTCATCATTTTGAGGTCTACAGCGCAGTAGCAACTCGGACAGAATAACAAAGACCGACGCAAATAAGAGCGTTGACTAACATTTTTCATTGTCTTCAACTGGCCTATATAGACAAAAATTGTATGACAACAGAAAGGGAAAGAAGAAAAATAAACATACTAAAACCATGACATGAATATGTCCTCGCTCCTACCTATACCTAAATATTCATCGTGCTCCAGGGACCTCAGTAACAGCAGCTCTTTGTTGATTAGGTGTACAGAAAAAAAGCAGGTGTTTTGAACACAAGGCTGCAGGGACGCAAAAGAAGCTTGCAAAATGTAATCTCAGGAGGGGTAAATAAACACTGCAGCCAATGTAAAGACTGTATACCTGAATTTAAAAAAAAAACAGCTGTACTGTGAAAGTGTGGGGGAATCATCACAAGTATGATAGCAGATGCTTAAGCCATATCAATGTTTTCAGATAAAAGTGTAAGTGTGCCGTCCATAAACCTAATTATTTGAGAGCTGGTGTTTCTGAGCTGCTTAAAGAACAATAATGCTTGGAGGTAATGCCACGCTTTTATTAGTTCGTTTCCTTTTCTTCTTTCCGCTTATGTCGTCATACAAATTCTGTCTATTAAAGCCAGTTGATGGCAATAAAAATCATGTTGTTATCACCCGTGTTTGCGTGCATATTCTCTTGTTCAGTCCGTATTGCTACATTTGTGTAGCCCTTAGGAGAGAGAAGTTAGGATACGTTTGAGTTTGTCGCTGACCCGCTGTCTCAGTTTAGGTCTTGGCGAGTGTTCGAGAAGGTGTTGGTATAGTTATTTGCTTGCGGTAAGATTGCGTTGTGTGGGTGTAAGGGTACAGGGCCCGCACGCATCTGTTTCTCCTTCCTCCGTTTCCTGAGACAGCGCCCGGAAACTTGGAAACTTGCTGCTCGGGCAATCACGTGCATGGTCTCGTTGCCAGGAAGGGAGGCGTGACGAAGGGTCGGTGCGATGCGGACTTCAGAGAATGTGTCGGGTCATATTGCCGACAGCACGCGCGCAGCTAGTCAAGATAATACGCACTTCGCGAAGGCGCTGCACGCAGCTTGTGAAACTAATTATTGTGTCTGTCAAAGTGGTGTTGCTTTTTGTCATGCTCGTCAAAATTGCTTGCAAAAACGAGCACTGCCGCTATTGCAATCTCCTCAGCTGTCGCGCTCAGGCTTGTTTCCCGCAGGAAGGCCATAATTCTAACTGAGCCATTGGCATCTGTGGCCTATGCTCCCGTGGATGGACAGCTGCATTTTGCACAAAACTCTTGTCTGGGAAGGCCGTTCGTAGGCAAAGCCTGTCAAGTTGCAAAAAAAGAAAAAGGTGTTTCCTTAAAATAAAAAATTTGTTTTGGTCCATATTAACACAAAGCCCATGGCGTTCTGGCCGACATCGGGGCACAGCGTTCTGTAGGCCCGACATCGGCATCGACAAGTTCAATGTTTATTTCACTGCCACCGGAAAAACCGATTGCTGAAGCAGCAAGAGCACTGTGCGGCGGGCGACGAGACAGCTGAACATCAAATTTCGGAACCTGCTGTCCGCGTTGAAGATCGTTCTATGTAGGCTACGTATGAATGAGAGTGCAGGGAGTATATAAGAAGATCATTCTATGTAGGCTACATATGACTGAGAGTGGAGGAAGTATATAAGCGTCAGCGAAATGCCCTTTTCGCAGCTAGCAATCTATCGGCTCGCGCCTATTTTAGTAGAATATTTCCTAGCGTTGCTTTTCGTAGCACGTTTTGGTTTCCGGAGGTGATTAGGAAAAGAAAAAAACAGGTGTATCAAGCCGTGAGAGTGGCTCCCAATTCGAGAGTTCTTTTGTAGCAAGTTTTCTGCCTGTCTCTAATACAACGCATTGGCAAAACGAAATGTATAAATAAGATAATTCTATGCATGCTGCTGGCGCTCCTATGCATGCTAATGGCCACCAGCTATACAACAGTCCACTTTGTTGCGCGCAGAATGGTTACAGTTTTTATTAGTCTAGAATAAACAAGCAGACTGTATATAAAATTGGGAATGGGAAAATTGTTTTATCGCACTGTTTAAGCAGCTGGCCAGATTGAGAAGTTTAGACGTAGTTCAATATGAAAGTGTACGTAAAGAGTACGATATAAAATAGACACTGCAGTAAGAATGAACGCAAACAATAAGAACAAAACCAATTGACCATGCAATATTATTTTCAGACAGATCAGAAGAATTTAGTATAATGTTAGCTAAACCACACTGGGTAGAGTTGGATGCATACGCCTAAATGTAAGGTCTTAAATATGTGTAAATATCTCTTCAGGAAAGGAAATATCTCTTTAGGATAGTAGGGAGGCCAAGCGTAAAAAAGACAATGATACTGAAAAATGACATAGTATTAATATAACCTAACCTAGTAGAGCGTGTGAACGCATTTGCGCACCATGGAGTTTTTCGGAGACGGTTACATGCAACCCACAGCGCGAAAGTGTGTTGCGGTTGCAAAGTCAAGGGCACCGGGTTGCAATGTTAAGGGCACCGAAAACTAAGCTCTTGATTCGCCATGTTCTCTTCGAAAAAAATTTCAGTGTACACTGGCATATTATGGAACCATTTTCTGATCCAAAAATTATCTTAGTGATAAAGTAGCATTAGCAGGTGTCTATTTTCGGATCACACTGATATATTACTCAGAGTACGAGGCAAAATGCGAATGTTGTCTGTGTTTCTGTAAAATGGCAGTATAAGAGCCACAGTGTGAGGACTGTGAATATATTATTGTAACGTTAGCTTCAAACGGCTTTTTTTATGCAGTGTACGCATTTTATATAGGCATTAAATCCCTTTCTTCCTGAATATTCAGGTTACACATTTTGCGTGAGTAATTTGGGCATATTCCTCGATAATTTTAGCAAAAAACTTGACGAATACAAGAGAGAGAGACCGAGGCGCTATTGAGAACTTGCCCTTTAATTGAAGGACACGCTTAGTGCATACACACCACGCCTTACACCACCTCTAAGCAACAGTACCGTAAGATACATGTAGAGTTAATCAGACGGTAAAGATTATGCAGCGCTATTATGAGTTGATCTAGAGCCTATTAACACCACTTGTGGCTCATTAAAATAGCACATGGAGAAAAAAGTGGACCTAATCAGATACCATCTCTTGATGCAAAAACGCCGTGTTTAGCGTGGCAGGATGCCATCAAATACAGGGGACGATGACTGATGCATATTTTACCCCATATAAAATTCCCAAAGCTTGAAAAATGACTCAAAAAAACTTTTTGTTTGGCTAATTGATTCATATTTTTCCGTAACTAGCGCCAGAATGCCTGATGTGTTACACATAAGCTCACATGCAACAATGGGTAGCAATTGCAGCATGGCCTACAATCGCTAAAGGCTTTCAAGAGACCGTAGGCTTCATGAGCGAGCTGGCTATTGGAGAAACATCTAATGAATGGTTAACGCGCCAAGGCACGCTCACATCGTTGAGCAATATCCCAGCTATCGTCTGTAAATCTTTACCACAGCGTGTGTAGGGATCATATTACTACAGATTATATTGTAAGGTAGCACTTTCACGAATGTCTGTTCTTTTCTAGAACCTGCTGGCACACAGCGCGCGACGCTCCGAGCAGCAGTCGTCAGCGATGATGATGTTGATCTATACAGATGAAAGAGGTGAACATTGGTGTGAGCGCACTGCTCTCACAAAATCCCCCCGACAAAAGAGCGGCCACCCTGGTCGCTGATTACAGGGATGAGGGACGACGGGCATAAGGCTTCATGCGCGAGACGTGGACGCTCTCTTCGGAGCGACGACGTCGATCTGCGACGGTGTGCGAGGGAATAGCGCGATAGTTCACCGGAGAGGTTTGTTGGAGTACTGTATAAGGGCCAATGTAACGATGGAGAAACTTCTCACACTGGCCAGGAATGCGAACTGGTGTCACATGAGAGCTTTATCATCGGGGTAAAAGGAGGGAGTTCGATGGCATTGATAATACAGCGCTTTACATTCTTGTTGGGCAGCTTCAGTGTTCAAATGGACAAGTTGGCGACACTGGGTCATACTATCTTAAAGATCTGTCCAGAAGAAAGAGGTGGAAGTTGGCGCACAGCGCTCACAATATACAGACTATTGAGTTTTATTTTAGGTGTTTCTACCTTATCTTTTGTACAACGTTGTGTTCCAGCAATGACAAAATACTTTGTTGTATTATTTATCGAAATGAATTGCAGGCTTCACTTCACTTCACTTTAATACCTTAAAGACCCTCATTAGAGGGTATTACATAAGGGGTGGAGCGCACAGAAATGAAAAACAGAATAGGTAACATATATGTGTAAGTAAGTTCTACAAATAAAAGATTTTCACTGCGCAAGTACACGTGTGATTCGTTCAAGATAGACATGTGATAGCAGCAAGTTCTCGGGGAGGGCCGTTCCAGTCGTTGGCAGTGCGGGGGAAGAATGATGAAGAAAATGTAGTGGTGCGGGCGCGAGGTCGGGACACTTGCTGCTGATGACCGGTGCGGAGGGAGATGCGTGGTGGGGGTGCGCAGATGTAAGGTTCCTGTCGTAGCTCGGAGTAAAAAAACTTGCGAAACAAACATAAACTAGCAATGTAGCGACGATGAGCAAGGGCATGCAGGTTGGACTGTGATTTTAAGGATGATATGCTGATATCAAAAGAATACGATGAATGAATGAATCTAGTTGCTCGGTTTTGAACTGCTTCAATTGAATTACGCAGATATGCTTATTTCGGAGACCAGATGGGAGATGCATATTCTAATTTTGATCTAACTAGTGATTTCTATGCGAGGATCTTGACATGCTGAGGTGCAGAGCGTAGGTGACGCTTTAAAAATCCTAGTGTTCCGTTCGCGGATGATATGATGTTTGAGATATGCGTATTCCACGTAAGATCCTGACAAAGGTGAACACCAAGGTATTTGTATGATTGGACAATGTCGAGAGGAACGTTAGATATGCTGTAGCTGAGCAGGAGGGGGTAATGGCGACGATGAAACGACATATATTTACATTTACTTGTGTTAGGTGTCATTAGCCATTCATTACACCAGTCTTTCACACGAGTTAAGTTATTTTGAAGGGATTGTTGTTCGAAAGTGTTAGTGATTGTTCTGTAAACAACACACATCATATTTCGCCATACGAGATTTCAAATATAGGGCTGAAACGTGGAGGCTAACCAAGAGGGTTCTACTAAAGTTGAGGACAACCCAGAGGGCTATGGAAGGAAAATTTGTAGGGG
The DNA here is from genome assembly GCF_055883805.1 of Amblyomma maculatum. NCBI lineage: Eukaryota > Metazoa > Arthropoda > Arachnida > Ixodida > Ixodidae > Amblyomma > Amblyomma maculatum. The sequence goes on from NC_139344.1 coordinate 412,424,965, forward strand.
TAACATTAAGAGATGGGGAGCGTGCAGAGTGGGTCAGAGAAATAACTCGTTACTGACATTCTAGTGGAAATCGACAAGAAGAAATGGGCATGGGCAGGACATGTAGTACGAAGAGAGGGTAACCGATGGTCGCTTGGGGTAACTATCTAGATTCCATGGGAGGAAAGCGAAGCAGGGGGCAGCAGAATGTTAGGTGGACGGATGAGGTTAAGAAGTTCGCAGGGGTCAGGGGGATGCAGCTAGCACAGAACCGGCTTAATTGGAGAAATACGGGAGAGGCCTTCGCCCTGCAGTGAGTATAGTCAAGCTGATGGTGATGATGACCGGCCGCCCTACGCAGGAGGCTCGAAACCTAGAGTGCTATTGCTTTCGCCATAAAAATGTCCCACACGCTAGGTTATTTTATTTTCAGTGTGATTAAATCGCACGCACTTCAGCCTCGGAAAGTGGATATGTCTACCTGACTGCCAAAATAGCTATATCCCTAGTCGATCCAGGCCACCAATATGCATTAGTAGAAATGTTTGGCTTTATATTCATGGCTGCACAAATGTTTGGGCACGATGCATACAAACTGAACACAGGAGGCTGAAAATGCAAGATGCAGTTTTATTTCCGTAATACAACTGAAGTAAAAATTTATTGTGAAGAAAAATTTGGTTCATGATCCTCCTAACCTTTTCTTTGACAGAATGATATTAACCATGATACAGTTCTTTGGCATTGCACCTCCTACAGTTTTTAGAAAAAACAAATAGCTAATAGCTTAAAATAGTGCGAAGATTGTGCACACTTTTATGGTTTGGAAGCCATGGCAAGCAAATCTAGGTCTTCTGAGGAACAGCACAACACACGGTTAGAATCACATATTACAATTTTAGCTAAGCAATTAAAACGCGGTGTACGTACCAGCTGCGCTTGCAGACAGCTGCAGTACACCGCAGCACCAGAAACCCTAGCTGATTTGACTGTCTCAGCCAGTGCAGCATAAACCAAGAAATCTTTCTAAAGGCTGCAGAAAAGTGCACGGTGTCCTCCTGGTATTTGCGTGATTTCAGCTCCTTGCCGTTGCAGCTTCAACTTCCGCGACAGTCCGCGCCTACGTAACACTAAACTACGGGTGCCAGGACTCTAATTACCAGGCTTCTGCTAGCGAAATACCTCTAAAAGTTTTACAATACTATATTTTAGAGACATATGTAGCGACTGCATGGCAACATCAACGACAAACGAATTTCAGCTGAAATGCAGTCTGCTATGATGGCTGCTAAACTTTCGATAAAAAAGGTACATGTACAGTTTTCATCGAAAGTTAACAGATTTTCACAGACATCATTCCTCTGTAAAAGTTCCTCCATTATCAACCAGAATTAGGTCAAAATTCTGTACAGGGGCTCGCAACATTGGTCCTGAAAGGAAAAAGGGGTAGCAATGCCAAGCATTGTTCTGTTATTTATTTCACGCAGTTGCTTTGTGTTTAAAGAGTGATTCAATTCATTATGCAAGCGAACGTCCTAGTTTTCAGTCCTCTGTTTTCGTGACTCCTTTCTTTTTTTTAGTAATCTAAGCACTCTTACCTTGTGTTTATATTTAGGGTTTTTTACTGCCTGTAGCACCAAAACTAATAATGCTCTCGATAATATTTTATTTTTTTCAAACTTTTTTGTGCGGCCACGCATTGTTAAATTTTTGGGGTTCCAATATGCTTTTGAAGCTTGGATAGTTTTTCTAGCAGTTGGGCATCCGGCTATTTTTCAAGAACTTTTTGTCCAATTGCGAGCTGTTTACTTAGGTTGAAACACATATGGCAAAGGAGAACGAAGACTTGTCCCATAATGCCACTTATACTTTCACCGTTTATTGCTATTCACTTGCACGTATAAGAGCCGCTGAACTTGTTTAAGAAAAACCCGTGCTTTATGAAAGGTTCGACAAATAAGGTCGTTTTATTCAGCAATGCATGCGTTGCTTTTGAAATTGGCTTTCTCTTCTATTAGTCAGAGCAAAGATCCCGGCTGTAATTGGGTACTGTAATCCTACAGATATCTTCGAACTGCTCGACGCATTCGCCTGAAACGTCATCCTCTACGCCCCTGGAGACAAAAAGCATGGATTCTGCAAAGAGTGAAAGGAAATGTTCATTAGTAAAAAAAAACAGCGATGAGGTCGCTCTGCTTAACAACCGTCTTCATGAAAATCATAAGGTTTCGGCTCTGGTTTGTAACATCTCGGGACAGACTTCAAGTAGAAGCTATCTCAGGCATGCGTTTCAAGTCTTACTCGTTTTTATCAACAGCTTTGAGACTATTGATTCCTGATTGCGCAAACATGATCTGGTTGCCATCTTGTCTTTGAGCGTGTACCACGAGGAACTTTTCTTCTTATAATAGCGGCAGTGGAGTCATGTCTCCTCGGCATCGAATGGGGCGGAGCGCGTGGGTCCGTCCGTAATATCAATCTGCATGTGAGGCAGGTTCCATGATGGCAGTCCCGTGGGACTGGGGTGGATGGCAATAACGGCTACACAGCGACCAAGCGTTCAGCGCTGTCATATTTATTAATATTTCGGAGGCCCTACATAAAGCGTATTTGCAAAAAAAATATCAACCCGCAGTGTTCCCGTTTTTTTTCTGAGTCATAAATATTTTCGCATATCTTATTCATACCAGACTTTATTATAATCCTAATTATTATAATCCCAATAACCATCACTGTTTCCGCACTTCATATTATTGTGCCCTGATCAAAGCTTGAAGATAGAGATCCCGCCCTACAATAATATTTTTTGCTTCCAGTTGCAAATACCTGCAAATACCTGAGCATCCCCCTGCCCTGACTGCTGTCCCGACATGAAATGTGTCTTGAACATATCAGCCGATTTTGCTTGCCGCTGGTCTCTGTGATTGTGTGAGAGTATTACTTGAGCGTAGCGAAGATGAATAAATAAATAAATGCTGTCCAAATGTGCAGTTGACCATGGATATACGGCTGCTTGTTGTAATAATATATGCTTCAACAGCAGACAAGAAAATATCCCTCTTAGCTCGCATACACGTTTCCATCGTTGCAGAAAAGGAAACCTTTAGGACGAAGGATGCTAGTGTAAGTCAGAGAAGCATGTAGCTGTATAATTTAGGCAGATTCAGTTTTGCTTAGACCGACCATAGGTATACGCTTATTAAGCCGCCATTTTACTTGAAAACGATGCCACCTCGCTAAGTGCTGAAATTTTTTAGTAACGAAAAAACAGGTCATAATTGTGCGAAAAATATTCAATAAAAGCACGGTAGTTGAATATAAACAAGCTTCAAATTAAAGCGCACTCGAGGCCAAGATATTCGGCGTTTGCCAAATTATGCTTTTCATGCTGCGAGGTATTAGCTAGTGTTGTAATCTGTCTCGGATCTCATAATAGCGGCACGATCAATGGCTTTAGAAGTTATTGTAATGTTGAGGTATACCGTTAATATTTGATCGGTGAAATGCTGCCCGACTTTTCTCTCTGTACGCATAATTCTCTCATTTTTTCTGCTTGTTTCTTTAGACTCTTGCACTTCTACGTGTAGAAACAAGTCGCTTGTAACAAAATGTTTCTCAGAATTTTTTTTTTAATTTTGAAGCACGGCTGATATTGACATGTGATTAGACATTTTTTTAGCTCCTCATCAACTTTACGAACGTCTATATACTGATTCATAGCACTCTTAGATTGAGTCTGCAATGTCACAAACGAGCAAACAGCAGTATGAATAAAAGCCCCTAAGAATGCTACTTACGCTCCCTATTGTAGGGACCAGCAGCGACAAAACAGTGAATTCCATTCCAGTATGGAACAGTTACAATATCTTTCATTGAAGGGTCTGGAACGAAAGTAAAGAATGTTATTGTACTCTAAGAACCAACATATTAGGTATAGAGTTTTTTTTTTTTTCACTTTATTAGGTGCAAATTCGTTTCGTTCTCTGCTTATACTTTCGAACTGGCTGGGAGAGACATCGCACTGAAACACTCTAGAAATTTTGACCAACGGCGGTCCTTTAACGTGCACCTATATCGCAAAGTAAACGGGCGCATTGCTTTCGCTCTATGGAAAAGTGACCGCCGCGGCCGGGATTCGATACCAGTCCATGGGCAGAACATTCGAGCGCTTCAACCCCTGCACCACCGCGTCGGTTAGTGCGATATACATTGACATGAAATATTTGACGGAACATAATAAGGCGCAGCTAGGTTAATTTTCCACTTCGACATCTCAATAGCGCAGTTAGCGCTTTTCGGATATAAAATAGAACGCCGACCAAATAAGGAACAGTAAAAGCAAATTTTCGTATATGATTGAAACAATATGGAAGGAGATTAAATATGTTTCACAAATGGATGCAGGGAGCGTGCGTAGACTGGGTTGGGCTCTACAGTGTGTCGCGGTCGAGGGCATGAGTAACATGATGATTTCAGATGCTGGCAAGGAAGCAGTTTCTTTTTGGTTGGGAGTACGCGCACCTGGCCCCAGTCAATGTTGGTATCTTGCTCGCATACGGTGTGATAGATGATTGCGTTCGAATACCCTATTCTTGTTCTTAATTTATTAGAATGTCCATTTTATGTGTCTCTAGAAGTTACTGGTTTCGCCAGTGTTATGCAGTAAAGTCAGAGCGAAAGAGTCTATTTACAACGCCAGGGTAGTTTGCTTCTGGATGGAAGGCTTTATTATGTACAATCACATGCCGCACATCTTTGCTTAGACGTGGGAGACATAAATGTAGTTAAAGGGGTGCAGAATGCGAGCTAAGCTAACGATTATTCCAGGGGCCTAGGGCAAAAAAGCACGCTTCATGGTAGAACGAGGCTTTGTGAATAAAACATATTGCAAAGCATTTTAGCATTGTCATTGGCTCTTTTCGTAAAACGCCGCGCCTTGGTTTAATGGCGACACTCACGTTGTCGTCACCTCATACGCAAATTTGAGATCTTAGCTGGTGGAATGAGATCAATTTTGGCATAGCTATATTATTCCATTTCCATTTTTTTTTATAATCTCTGCTTGTCAGGAACCGCGTTCAGAAAAAAAAAGAGCTTTTGTCTGCGTGTCAGAAAGGCTTAATTGCGCAGCAGAGGATGTAAGCTGCCAAGGATTTCATGTGGACGTGATAACACGTCTTAGCCCCAGTTTCTCAGAAAGCATGGGGGCTTGCATTTGAAGTGCACAGCGGACAAGACCATCGCAGTGCTAGTGTTTTATATCCTTTCAATGTGGGAGAGTACCACTTAAAATTTAAAAGTCATATCCGCATCGTGTGAATTTTTGGAATGGCCGCGCCAGCCCAACTCTAATAATGCACTGCCAAGAAGGTGGACATTGTGGTCGCTTGTGCTAGCCCGCAGATGAACGCGGAGCTGGCGTCCAGACTGCATATGCTGCCCGACATCCTGATCACAGCGAGCCAACGTTTCCCACGTCCATATCGTTATTCCATCCATTTTGATGTACTCAATCCGAGTATGTTCAGGAATAGAAAGGCTAGCGACTGCAATCGATGATTTTGACACAGACGTCCTCATCAAGCTGGAAAAAAGTGCCAGGATTCCAAAATTGCCAACGGGTACCAAGCCAGCCCGGCTACGGTTTGGAGGTCACTTTCAACACACTGCTAGCATTCTTATGTGTTCAACAAGAGTAGAAAACTGGGCAAGTTGGTATGGATTCATCTTGTTGTGGCACCACAGGGACGAGGACAGATACGGAGCATTTGGTCTGTCTTTCTCCGTATCTGTCCTCGTCCCTGTGGTGCCACAACAAAATCAACTTATATGTGTCTTCATCACGAACTGGCATCAAATGACATTCAAAACGCAAGATTTTTGCAAATCTTGTCTAATTATTTGCTGTAAATATCTAGAATTTTTTACCGAGTGCTTGGGACATCCCAGGTTTAATTTTGCGACGAACATTGAGCAAAATGTCAATTTGCGCAATGTGCATTATTGGTGCGACAATAACCGACATTGGTTACGTCAAGACACAACAAATTCATAAAATATTTTACATTGCGTTTATGACAGATATATTGTCGGTCCTTACTTCCTGGATGGAAGCTTTCCGGCTAAAATTACACAGAAAACGTTATAATGGTCACCGCCCATGAATGTTCATCATAGTTGCGCCATTGGTCATGGTAAAAAATAGTTGTTGAGCATTACGGAGGCCTGCCGCATTTTTCCTAAGGGTCTCATATTCCTGGACAGCACCTTCTCAACCAATAAATTGTGCAGGAACAACAGCTTGCCTCCCTATATTCCTCGATTTGTCACTACTGGATTTAATACCTTTTTGAATACATATGCGGGAATACAATGCCTTTGGGAATACTAAGATTTCAAGGCGGAGCCAGTGAATTGCGAAAGCCTAAGTGTTTCAAGATCTCATTTGAAACGATTCCTGTAGAGATATTCATTTCTACTTTGAACTCTATTGAATACCTCATAGTTCTGTACATAGCAATGAACAGCAGGCAGTTTGAATACTCAATGTGAAATTACTCCTTGTCGGGCCAAGTAGCAGTTCTTTCATAGATTGTCCGAGTGATGCTGCAACCAAGCGAGTCTTTAAAGTAGACAAATTTGGTTTATTTTTAATTGTTATACGACCAGAAAGTGCTAAAGATCTGCTGTCAAGGATCAAGGAATAACAGAACGTGAAGCACAAAATGTGTGCTCCAACACAGGCCAACTGTGCCGAGCCAGCCCGTACGGATATCCAACATTTTCCGTTACTATCTTTTCAACTACTCGTCTACAATAGCTGTCAAGGCGACACTGTATGAAAGGAATAGACGCTTGAGAGGAAGAATGCAATGCATGTCATTATAGCAGTACAGTTTATTGTCAAACAACAATCTTCACGCTATTACAGAAGCGGACGTTATTACTTTTACAGAGCTATGAACCAAAGTAAAAACACAAAAAATCTTCAACCGAAGGGACCGAGCTGGCGGAGTACCAGGCCAGCACTTATCAGTATTCGAAAAAGGGATGATCGCGTAGATGAAAACGACAATCCTTTTGCCGAGCAACGAAGGAGGCGATAACGCCGGCCGCGGTTTAAGCTAAACGGCGAGTTCCCCTGTTCAGAGACATTATTACAAGCTTTCAAATCGGGCACTGTATTTATTGCTGCATATCCCGAGCGGATGTTGCGCTTGCCTCGCATCATACTTCTGTCTCTCCATGTGCGCTCAGGTTAGGTTGCATGTGCAAGAGTCCGACATTATTGCGCTGTCGGCCTCTTGAAAACAAATGTTTCTTCCTTGCAAAATCTGATGGCATAGTCGCGTTCACCGTATCAAACTGTCCATTTTGAATAACCACTAAACTACGATAACTAGAATGTTAATTGGTGAGCATTGTAAATACATCAATACCTAGATGAGTTTTGGGAGCAATATGTTTGCCGGGGCCGAGATTTTGCTAGATGGCATAGACGCCGAAGTGGTTACTGGTTGGCGTGGACGACGAAGTTACTTGCCTGGAACCGCGCTCGGACCGCTCCTCGGACCGCTTTCGGACTTCGGCAGCCTTTTAGGCTCACAGTGTTCCCTGCACCTTCGGCGCAATACCTGTTAAAGTGTGGTGGAGTATGCTGGGTACGCATTCCCACGTTTACACGCTTCACGATGGATCTGACTCCGGTCCACCAGCGACTCCGTCGCCAACTCTGCGGACAGTCGCCTGAGATTGGGCCCCATCCCACCCCACACGGATGACGCAGCCGTAACTCTCGAACCGCTACGACATCGCCAATGGTCCCAGGCTCTCAGCTCCAATCCTCTGCGACCCGCTGCAAGCACCCCCATATTTTCACGGCGACGTCTTCGAAGACGCTGGTGATTGGCTGGCGACCTTTGAGCAAGTGGCTCGGTACAACGGCTGGAGTGATGAGCGTAAAGCCAACATTGTTTACTTTGTCCTGGAAGAGTCGGCCCGTACGTGGTTTGAAAACCACAAGGACGCCCTTGCCACCTGGAAAGCGTTTTGCCGTAATCTTCTGACCACATTCCCCAACGGCGATCGCCGCGTGAAAGCTGAAGCTCCACTTCAGTCCAGAAACCAGCAACCACTTCGGTTTCTGCCCCAACTAGCTACTGAATGCCTCTGCTTCGTCGTCGACTATGCTTTGTATCAATATCTAGAACCCAATAGCCTCAGAATTATTGTGAAGTGTTTGCTGATCGAAACACCAGGTGTGTGTGTGTATTGTACCTGGTCAACGGGCCTGCCCAGACAAATCCAGACAATAGTGGGCGCTAGATACCCGGGGAAGCACAGCCGGCAGCGGCAATTCTTTGTGTGATCTGCTGTGCACATGTTCCCCGCGCTCCATCCGCTCCAGAAGTGCTGAGCACTAGTCCTGCAACATCCTGCAACATATCTCCACCTATGGGGGTACGGCCAAGGTATGGTAAGGGGGTAGAGAACGCGCTAAAGTGTCCGCCCACACACAAGCCACATTACTCCGGAACGACCGAACCAAATCTCAGTTCAAGGCCGTGGAATCTGGCCGATGGATACAACAGTGTCCCATAATGCCGTCGCAGACCGATGGCCACTCACTGAAGTGCAGCGGCGCGTAGCCATTGCGCGCAAGACGCCATTTGTCCTCACTTGCGTCCAGCTCACCCAGCGGCCCCTGCAGGTCCTGGATCTAGAACACGGTAGCCGCGCGGGCGTACTCAGATGCTAGCTTCGCGAAGTGCTCACCGCATGGCGCTCAGAGGGTGATGAGCAGGTAGTATGCGTTGCTGACCACCTGGTCAAAGTTCGATGTGTTGGGCTTGAAGATGTTCGGTTGGACAACCGTACCAATGTCCTCGCTTTCTGTTTCGGTCAGCGCAGATGCCGTGTTTGGCTCTAACTGTGTCTCCGTGAACTTGTTTTTATCCTGCTGTCTACTTCCCTTGCTCGACGAAAAATCATCAACCTTGACCTCTTAATTCACAGACAAGATCCTGCTCACCCTCATCGCTGTTGCTCTCTGCCGCCTTGGAGTCGTTCTTCGTTTTTCAGTCAAGCTTCCTTTTAATGGGCTCCTGTATCTCAGGCGCAACATTGTCTTCATGTGCGTCTTGAGTTTGTTCTAAATGTCGACCATCTAAGATGACCTCCTTTTCTGTGTCTCCGTATTATACGTTCCCTGCGACCACGCGGGCGGAAACCAAAACAGCACTCTTAGTCTTTAATTTGAAAATCAGCTCCGCCCAGTAGACACCTCTTTGTTGAGCCGGGTGTTTGCCACCGTCAGCTGCTGCATGCCCTTCACATCTGCAGCGAAAGAACCGTCATGTACAAGGTGGTCGCCCGTAACATCCTGCAGCACTTGCCTCTGGACCCTCTCTGGTAGCTTCCTCTGCAGTTAACAAATGCTCTAGCAGCTCCTGCTCCTTCAGCTCATGGTCAGCCAGCAATCACACTTTCAGGCTTTGAATTTTCTGCGTGAATGGCTTTGAATTTTTTCGGCTCCATGCTCTGCTACTTAATTTGGGCTTCGGTTTTTCATTGGAATGTCCGCATGGCCTCTTTACCTTCCTGGTCTTGGTGCGCGGGCCGTCATTCTTGGCCAGTTGGTCGCGCAAATCACTGCGTAGATTCTCGACAGCAGCTCCATTTTCCTGGGTAAGCCGCTGCATTGCCCCCTCTGCCTTCTGGCGTGAAAGCTCCCTCACCTCACGGCTGTGGGTCTCGACGACCTTGGATAGGCGGGCAAGCAACTCCTCGGCCAGATGGGTCGTCTCCCCATGGCGCTGCTCCACACCGTCCAGACTACGCCGGTGCTCCTCCTGCTCCACTTCCGGCTCCATCTGGTGTACTGTGCTCAGTTCTTTTACTTTGTATTCGGGGGCAGCCAGTCTAGGAGTCAGTTTCTGGGCTCCCATATTTATTTATTCAATATACATAACAGGATCCTAAGGCGGATCAGTGAGTAAGGGGGGCGCATAAACAGTGAAACACAAAAATGATTACAGGCTACGGCAAGATACAAGATTATACAGACAAAATGCAACAACAACATGTAAAAGAATAACGCTCAATGACAGACTATTTATTTTGTGAAAAAAGGTTTGTGAGCTAATTTTCCAGCGCGTTTCGAAACGATCCTCGGACAACTTTAGATGCGATTGTGTCGGGAAGTGAAAAGGCTCGTGGGAGGACAGATGAATTGAATGCCAGCGTTTTGCCAGAAATGGTGCTTCAAGGGTAAAGGGGCACGGCCTCGGGCTATGAGCGAGTTGTCGACGCAGTTCTAATGGCTGAAGTGAAATATCCTGTTTAAGTACTCTAACGCTAATTGCCTGAAATGAAGCGAGCGGCTCTATTCTATACAGATTCTAGTTGCCAAGTTAAACACGTTTGATAGGGTGATCATACTGCTGAAGCATATTCTAGCTGCGGAGAGACGAAAGTTGGATAAGCGAGGCAACGTACAGTGGGCGGAGACCTGTGCAAATTACGGTGCAAATAACCTAGCGTCTTTGATAATTCGCAACGAATAGTGGAAATGTGCAAGGATCACGATAGGTTAAGCGTGAAATGAATACCAGTTATTTGTAAGATGAGGCTCGGGATACAATAGAGTCATTTAATAAATAATTAAATTTTGATACGGTCTTCTTGTGGGTGAACGTCATAACCTCGTACTTGTTAACGTTGAGTCATTTGCCAGGCTTAACACCAGTTAGAAATTGTGTCAAGATCTGCCTGAAGAGCTGGATGATCGTCGACGTTGTTAATTTATAGCAGATAATACAATCATCATCAAGGAGCCTAAATCGATAAGAATATTACTATGCAAATCATTAATATATTAAAAAAAAGAAAAGGACCGAGTATGCTGCCTTGCGGGACACCGGAACACAGCGGGACACAGCGCTAAAAACATGTGGAGCCAAGATAGCATATGGCCATCTAGTCTTAGAACGGCTCGTTTTTCTATTAGGCGGCAATGGGCAACTTTATCAAAGGTCGAGCTGATATGCCGCCGTTGCATGCATAGAGCCTCCAAGGTGTCGGCCTGCCCCTGGGTCGGAGTAGGTGGGCCACCAATTCCTGCCGCTGGCGCTTCAGGCTCTCCTCATAGTAGTGCTCCAGCTCCTCTCACGAACGCATCTGTTCACGCACAGAGGCCCATAGCCGCTGTAGCTTCACCTCCAGATGTCCAACTGAAGCGCTCGCCGCTGCAGCTGCACCGACAGCTCCTCATTAAGCTTCTTCTGGGCCACGAAGCTCCTCTCTTGTTACTGCACCTTGCAAAGTTGCTGGTCCAGCTCCATCCGCAATTCCATCAGCTTAGCGGCGTGTGAGGGGGCGCTGGCGCTAATCCTCCTTGTCGCGCTCCCGCTCGACCGGCTGCCTCCGTAAGTGGGCTTCTTGGCCGAGGCCACACTTGCGCCACTTGCCAGCAGCCTCTACGGCGAGGCTTAAAGCGATGGGTATCTAATCAAGGTGCCCGAGACGCGCCTGATGCTGGATCTCGAGGTCCAGGATCACGTCCACAAAGGCTTCAGTGCTGACCAGGCCTACTGGGGTCAGCGTTTGTGGCGCACCCGGCAGCTACTACGACAGCACCAGCTGGGCTTCTGCGGCGAGGTTCTGAAAGCTTTCCCCACGCCTTTGTCGGTGACCACAAAGGCGCTGATATTTGAGCCTTTCGGTTTCGTTTGACATACCGCGCTCGGTGGGGATGAGCGGCATCCCACCACTGCCACCAAGATGTATAGGTGCGGGACGGCAGGCCCGCCCAGACAAGTTTAGACAAGGATGCAAGAGTCCCGGGGAAGCACGACTGTCAGCGGTCTGTCTTTCGCGATCTGTCGCGCGCTCGCTCCCGGAGCTTCTTCGCGCCTCTTCGTGGGCACAGGCCATATGTCGTACGCTGTCCCTAATATTAACATATGTATGTATGTATGTATGTATGTATGTATGTATGTATGTATGTATGTATGTATGTATGTATGTATGTATGTATGTATGTATGTATGTATGTATGTATGTATGTATGTATGTATGTATGTATGTATGTATGTATGTATGTATGTATGTATGTATGTATGTATGTATGTATGTATGTATGTATGTATCTCAAAATAACGGCTTGAGGGGCTAGTTGGTGCTGCATCGTATTCAGATCTGTGGCGCAATAAACACAAACACAAGAGAAGATACACAACACACGCGCACACTACCAATTGTAATAAGAATCTGAAAACACTTCCTCTTCACCACTCCTCTTCTACACTCAGGCACGTCTCATCTTCCTCTTCTTCTCATCTTCCTCTTCTTTGCCAAGGGGATAATAGCACACTCTTCCTCGCAGACCATAACATCATCCAAACATGGCGGTGACCAATCTCATCTTCCTCTTCTTCTCTTCTTCCTCTTCTTTACCAAGGGGATAGTGGCACTTTCTTCCTCTCAGACCATAAACATCGTCCAAACATGACAGTCACAAATTCTATACTGTCTTGTTACTCCACACCTCTGCTTTGCCCAGTAACTCATACCACGCTGGACAAGCAAATATCACCACATAGTCACATAGTCATACACTAAAAACCACCGCCACACATATACAGTAGGACATGTCCATCCTCACCACATAACTTGTGTAGTCCCTATGTATTGAAAAACTTTAACCTGCCAACGGCTACGAAGCCACGACCCATGTACTTGAGGGAAAAAAATTCTGTAAACTACCATGGCCCCAAAACGTAAGATGAGTCCCAGAATAACAACTTTAGGCCAAGAATAACAGCTTGAGGCCCGATAATAATCTCGTTTTTTGCATAACTCAGGAGGATTGCTCAATAAAATTAAGTTCTTTTCTACGTAAACTCAACGAAGCTTCACTAATGCATCTCTCTTCTTTCTTCTGTATCCAATACGCCTCTAAAATTTCACGTGCCATCTTATCCCGACTCTTGCCTAATATGTTTAGCCTGCTAAACATATTAGGAAATTCTATGTAACATCTTTTTATCCTGTGTTGACAGAGCAATTTATGCATCCCTTAATGGATCAGGTTTTAAAATATTTAGATATGTTGACGATTTCTTAGTCATTGTGGATAAGGGCTCTGCAGTGAGTAAAGTGTGGAAAGTGTGCTTTCTATTTTTAAGCTACAAGGAAAGGGGCTTACGTTTACTCATGAGCTACCGGTGGGAAACAAATTGCAGTTTCTTGATTTAAATATGAAAATTTGTAATGGGGAAGTGGGTTGGAAATATTTTCCCAGGGCTAAAAAAGAGCTACTTCCATATGGATCAGCCCATTCAAAGACTATAAAAAGAGGGATAGCTTCCCTTTGTTTGGAGTCAGCCTTGTTAAAATCATGTGTACGTATGGCAGAGGAAAGCTTCAATAATCAATTACAAAGGCTTGAGGTGGCTGGTTTCCCGGTTATGATTATATGTGGGGTGGCAGTCTTTGCTTCAAAAAAGGAAATGGAAAAAAAAGATTGCCAGATATGTTGAGAAATAAACGACTACAAGTGATCCCCTATATACATAGAGTTGCACACTGCCTGAAAAAGGTGGCTGGTAGGTTTGAGGTGCCGGTTGTGTTTTCTGCCCCCAAAAAACTGGGTGGGTTATGTGCATTAATAGGGAGGAAACAGAAAGGCCAATGCGACAAGAAGCATGTTAAGAGTTTTATTGGATGTCGGGTGGGAGTGATTTATGAGGTTCCTCTGACGTGTGGTAAAGTATATATTGGGCAAACAGGAAGATGTATTAATGATAGAATGAGGGAACACGAGAAGTCCATAGAAAATGGCAAAGGGTCAAATTTAGCCTTGCACTGCCAAAAGTGCAAGTGTGAGCCGTTGTTTAGCAGGGTAAACATATTAGGCAAGAGTCGGGATAAGATGGCACGTGAAATTTTAGAGGCGTATTGGATACAGAAGAAAGAAGAGAGATGCATTAGTGAAGCTTAGTTGAGTTTACGTAGAAAAGAATTTGATTTTATAGAGCAATCCTCCTGAGTTATGCAAAGAACGAGGTTATTATCGGGCCTCAAGCTGTTATTCTTGGCCTAAAGTTGTTTTTCTTGGACTCATCTTGCGTTTTGGGGCCATGGTAGTTTACAGAATTTTTTTCCCTCAAGTACATGGGTCGTGGCTTCGTAGACGTTGGCAGGTTAAAGTTTTTCAATACATAGGGACTACACAAGTTATGTGGTGTGGGTGGACATGTTCTACTGTATATATGTGGAGGTGGTTTTTAGTGTATGACTATGTGACTATGTGGTGATATTTGCTTGTCCAGCGTGGTATGAGTTACTGGGCAAAGCAGAGGTGTGGAGTAACAAGGCAGTATAAAATTTGTGACTGTCATGTTTGGACGATGTTTATGGTCTGAGAGGAAGAAAGTGCCACTATCCCCTTGGTAAAGAAGAGGAAGAAGAGAAGAAGAGGAAGATGAGATTGGTCACCGCCATGTTTGGACGATGTTATGGTCTGCGAGGAAGAGAGTGCTATTATCCCCTTGGCAAAGAAGAGGAAGGTGAGACGTGCCTGAGTGTAGAAGAGGAGGAGTGGTGAAGAGGAAGTGTTTTCAGATTCTTATTACAGTTGGTAGTGTGCGCGTGTGTTGTGTATCTTCTCTTGTGTTTGTGTTTATTGCGCCACATATCTGAATAGTATGTATGTATGTATGTATGTATGTATGTATGTATGTATGTATGTATGTATGTATGTATGTATGTATGTATGTATGTATGTATGTATGTATGTATGTATGTATGTATGTATGTATGTATGTATGTATGTATGTATGTATGTATGTATGTATGTATGTATGTACCCAGTCGAAAAAAAAAACTGCAGATCATTTTCTGTTGTTAAAACAGAATTTCTGCGCGGTGTTTGACAGGAAAGCTGTTGCGACAACAGAAAGTTTGGTAGTAAAATCAGACGTCTGTAGTTTCATCAGAAGTGCTGCAGAACTACAGAAAATACTAGAGAACTTAAGAAAAATCTGGTGTTTACGACAGTCCTGCGGAATAATTAGTCGTACTTCTGACATGGTTGTGTAGTTTTCTTTTCCGACTGGTTATGCATATATGCATGTATATATTCAGAGTGTTCTACCTAATCTGAATAAAAATATTATTCACTTTAGGGCCTAGTTGGTGTCATCAAGCTCTGGGAGGGTTCGAAACAACATATCCTGATTTTTTACCAGCGTAGCTATGAGATGGCTGTTGTTTTTTTTTCAGAAGTTTAGGTAAGCCAGCGAAATTCAAAAACGCTGACACGTGGCTGCACCCTTGCGTTATAATATTGTAAATCTTCCAACAATGCTTGGACGGACGAAACGTAAGGGATAATCATGCCGAAGTGAGTGGCCGCAGCTCATTTACGGTCTGCATCATGACACGAATAAAAACAAAGCCTGCCTTGAAATAGGCAACATGGAACTCTTTCTTTTTTTTCTTCAGCATAATAGCCCAATAAAATCGCCGTGTAGGACTGCTGACGGCGGCCTGCCCATAGCACATTGGTTACCGTGGCTCTGGCTTTCTGTGTTCCGGCGGAATTTAATGACGCAATTTTAAGACTATGTTGATAGTGGCATCCGTCGGTAGCTCAATTCCATAGGGGAGCGCACACACTTCGTAAATTCAGAGCACGTATCTCAGCGCTGCAGCGTGGTAGTGCAAGACCGCAATCAAGTCACCTTTTTTTTTCATCGCAGGCTTACTATAAATTGTTAAAAAAGTGGTCTCGTGTGATGTCGGTTTATAAAATCTGGATCTCATGCATCTTAACCACCTCTACAGCTTACTGATGTCGACATGACCTAAAATTGAATAATATAGATTTTGCGCAATGCATTAATAATTAAATAAATGAGCAGACTATAAAAAATCTCAGGAGCACCAGATGACGACCAACAGTATGTCGTTGGTCACAGACAGCTACAAGTTTCGTTTTTTTTTTTAAATCCTTGGTTCAAGTTGCGTGCAACGTCCAGTATATATTACAGATCACTGCAAAGCGCGTTGTATGCTTCATTAACGAGAACACTTTATTTTACTAGACGCTTCGGTCTGAGGACCGGTCACTTTTTGTAATTGCTTGAAAAAGATCGGCCTGCCGGTTGGAATGTACAGTCAAATGAGATGTTTCCTAATTTGAAGAGTGCACACCGCTTTGTACAGTTTTGCTTGTTTAAGCAGTCAAGTACGCCTTGAATGCGATGACATAGCAACTTATCAATACTCCTGCGACGGTTGGAAGCTCAACCTACATCCTGCACTGTAACAAGTTTTTTGTTTATAGCTTATAGCGCTGTTTATAGCTCTAAACGGCTTGATATGGAAACTGAAAAATAGCCTATAAAAATATTATCAGTGGTGTTCGCTGCTCGTGGTGCAGAGGACGATGAAATACGACAGACTTCCAAAATAAACCAACGCAGATGGTTAAGACAAATTTGAGATGCCATCAATGCTATTGGTACGGACTGCTGTCGCACGTGGTTCTTCCCCGTAACATCTCTTGGTGGAAGTAAATTTATTCAATCCCCTGTGACAAGCTGGATCTGCGCAGCGGACAGCATGTCAGTACCACACAATATCTACATGGCCGCTTCTTGAACGTCCGCTGCACCTGTTTTCGTAATGGGAAACCCACGTGACCCCGGAACCTTCAGTGGGACCGACGATGTTGATGTAGACGACTGGCTGGACTTATACGAACCCGTCAGCGAGCACAAGAGGTGGGATCTCGCACTTATGCTCGCCAATATCATCTTCTTCCTAACTAAGAGCGCGCGGGTGTGGTTTGAAACCAATGGAGATGACCTGACATCATGACATTTTTTGTAACCAGAAGCGCCATGATCTGTTCGGAAAGCCTATTGGCCGCTTGCTCGCCGGCAAGAAAGAGCTCGCTTCTGGCGCCCAGGCGTCCACAGAGTCGTATCTGACTTACATCCAGGACGTCCTGCATCTGTACCGCGGATTCGAACAAACCATACTGAGGCGGATAAAGTCGGCCCCATACTAAAAGGCATTGGCAACGATGTCTTATACTTTTGTTGGGCAAGGATTGTTCCACAGTGGACTCTGTGCTGCCGGTGTGCCGACGTATTGACCAAGCGAAATAGAGAAGCAGTTTACACCGTTTTCACCGGCTGCCGAACACGGCTACTAGCGCTTCATGTGTGGATCTTCCAAATCCTCGATAACCTACCAACTACAGTACTTTGACCCGAATCATACACCTAGAACTTGAGGCAATGACTCCCGCAGCTTCGCTATAGCACATGCCGTGCAACATCATGGTTACTATATTACTCATTCATGCCGTTCGCCAGAAGACTGCTAATATGGGCATACCTTCCGACTTCGTCACCGACATGGTGGATTACGGACCTGGCCCTCCAGTGATTGCTGCTGCCTCCTCCAACACCATTTTCTCACCGCAATATCGGTACCGAATTCCGAAATAGCGTACCCTTGACAATCGCTACATCTGCTTTACTTTTTCTGGCGTTGGCCACGCCAGTGAGTCTTGGCTTTGTTAACTACCTTGCTATGCTTCCCTGTTATCTTCTTGTAAAGGGCCCCTTTATCAAATGTAACAGTGCAGCGTGCTCGTCGATTTATACGTAGAGGCTTTTTTATTTGCCTGGCTTACAGAACGCCCACATTGCGGGGCTATTTCGGAACTAATAAAAATGTTCCGCCATTTTATTTTTACTATCTATCTAGTTTTAACACAGAATGCGAGCTTCAAAAGTCTGCTGTCGCACTACAATCAAAATACCTGTTCAGTTCCCGAAGCGCACGCAGCACTCAGCCTTATACCAAAGGAAACGGAGAGGGCCATCGGGTAAGTAACGTGTAGTATATGAAATGGAAAGCGGCAAACGAAGTTTCAGAATTATTTGTATGTGGCCAAGTGCTCACAGGGTGGTTCGTATTAAGAACACTAGCTTGAAGAAATTGTTCGCTGGGCTGCTTTTGGACGCTTTGTAACCATGGGTTCAATTCAATGTGAAGTTCTGACAAGTCCAGCTGCCTATAGATGGCGAAGCTTCAATAAATCTGTGTTGTTAGATTCATTAAGCCCTTCCAAAAAAAACAAAAACTGCGATATTGGTACAGCTAAAAGTTCTAGAAAGCATGGTAAAATTTTCTACCTTCGCTAACTGCTGCCTTTATCATATCCAGATTTCCGAAATGTATCGAAGTATCGAAGATACAGTATCGAGTATCTGCATCGAAAATTGATTTCAGTTCGGTATCTTGTATCGGTATCGGAAATACAATTGTTCAAGGTATCGAGAATTGGTATCGAAGATACTTTTCTGAAGTATCTTGCCCAGCTCGGGTAAAAACGCATGTAAAGTAAAGCTGACTAAACAGTAGCTACGGTGTCCATTTTTTCCGCCTTACCCGAGCATCGTTATGACTCCGTCGTCATTGCGCTGGCTTTCCGACCCCCCAAAAGTAAAAAACAAAATCAAATTCCCCGCCAATGGTACGTAACGATGACGTCAGGAGCTGTTGTTACGCTACAAAGTCCCGTGTGTGCTTGTGGCAGAGTTCGGAGAGGGCGCGAAGAAACTAAAGCCTCGCTCAGAGTCTACACGCAGGCTTCTATGGGAGTTTAGGTACCGGTTACTATTTCCATCACGGAACTGGGTCGGTTTTATTTTGACTCCTCTACAACTTATTTAAGTACACTCGCCCCAAAAATGAATGGTAAGGATTTTGCAAAATAGTCTGATGAGCGCCACATTTACGTAACTTTACGTAATATTAAAACATTGTATTTTTAAAACAGAAAAACAATAATTGCAGGAGCACATGCACTCTACCCAACGAACATAGCTTGCGGCAAAAGGCCTCAGATCATGAGTGTAATTTAAACATTCAACATTTATATATTTTTAGGTATTGCATTTGGGTGGATGTATTCAACGGGCAGTAGGACGCCGTGAACCATGCGATGCGATAAAATGTTTTAAAACGAAGAAAAACTCATTTTCTGCAGACCTGAAGCTGTTGTCTTTATTGAGCAGTTTGACGCCGTGAAGGATGAGATGCAATAATATGTTTTGAAACGAAGAATTACTTATTTTATATAGCCCTGCAGCTGTTGTCTTCAATGGGCAGTATAACGCCGTGAACGATGCTACGCGATAAAATGTTTTGAAACGAAGACAACTCATTTTCGATCACCCTGTAGTTGTTGACATCGATGGGCAGTTTGACGCCGTGAACGATGCGATGCGATGTACTGTTTTGAAACAAAGAAAAATTCATTTTTTATAGCCCTGCAGTTGTTGTCTTCAATGGGAAGTTTGACGCCGGTAACAATGCGATAAGCGGTTTTGAAACGATGACAAACTCATTTTTTATAGCCGTGCGGCTAGATCGTGCGCAGCCGAACCTCATCGCACGAAGAACGCAGGAAATATGGTGTAAGTGCAACGTCCTCTGGTGGCATATGTCGCACTGATTGCAGCGCCCAATTCGCAACGCGTAGGATGCTTTCCCTGGCTTATAGGGAGC
The DNA here is from genome assembly GCF_055883805.1 of Amblyomma maculatum. NCBI lineage: Eukaryota > Metazoa > Arthropoda > Arachnida > Ixodida > Ixodidae > Amblyomma > Amblyomma maculatum. The sequence goes on from NC_139344.1 coordinate 412,444,540, forward strand.
GTAGGCGCTAGAGCTTAGACCGCGTCTGGAGTTATATTTTGCATCGTTGCTCAACGTAAGAGGATGGTCATCGTCTACCACGAGGACATCGGTTCTCAGTGCCACGATGAGCTGAGCCGCAGTTTTATTTTTTTTTTAATTTTAGGTTGAGCTAACCGTTTTCTAAAATCCCTGCGTGTGAGGAACGGTGCCCGAAAAATAAAAGGATTGTGCGCGTGACCAGAAGGCTTAGGCGGCAGTAGCTGTAAGCTATGGTTCTTTTTTTTCTTGCGGTTGTGTTATCATCTGTAAGCCCCTATTTCCTAAAAAGCGCAGACGTTTGCATGTTGAGATGTCTTTTTAGTATGAACTTGTGGCAAGACTATTACAGTGCCAGTGTTTGAAGTCACCTGAATGTGTAGAAGTGCCGCCTTTGATTAAAGTGTCACGTTACACAAAATTAATTTTGGGAATGTAAACTCCAGTTCAACCTCAATCCTCAAGTGCGGAGAGATTGTGATCGAGTATTTTTAATACAAAAATAGACGACGAGCAGGCTTCCAGGCTGTACGCTGCCCAAAATTATGGAACATATAGTTTGTCGACTCGTAGCAAGTTAATACCGATATGTATTAGATTTAAGACAACAGTGGATCATATATCTTCAGAAAAGGCCAGGGAGTGGGGGCAATCCTTTTGACATTGACATGCTCGCTTACTTTTTGTCAGGTCGGAAGCTTAGTGTAAGGTAAATTTTGAATGTATACGTGTTTAGCTTTTGGGTTCGCATTAGTGTATTTTTAAAGTTATAAATATTTCGTGATTGATTTTGTAAATCTCATATTTTGAGCGATAAATGGTGTCTTCGAAACACAAAACATGCATTGACTCGAACCGACGAGAAAATTCTCCATTTGACCTTGAAATATACGTGCCGGCCACAAGTGTGATGAATATCAAAATCATGCATTTATTAGCAAATTTATTGAAAGAAGGCTTATTACCCGAATGAAAGGAGCATGCAAGCAGATGACAGACAAGAAAATGGAAAAGGTATCACCGTCCTGCCTAACCCTTAAGTACCCTTTTGAGCCTGCTTCTGTTTTAGTAGGTGAGCCCTTCAGGGCGCTCATTTCAATGGATATTCAGTCCAGTGTCATGGCGCCTAGACGATGTGGTGGCGACGAAAACGATAAATTTGCAAGAGCAAGGCGCGTGAGTTATGCTCCGTTGTCAATGAATGTGCTTTTTTGAGGCATCTACACGCTTCTGTTAGTCGGTTAGGTCCATCGAGCTCGGCTACCGTAGTTTTCCTGGTTCCGTATATTCGTACCGGTGCGTGTCTGTGTAAAACACGTTGTCTTGCCAGTTTGTTCACTCCCGTGGCTATTGACTCCAGAGTACACAAAGTTGTCTTCTTCTCGATGTCTTCTGCACTCCCATAGCAACGCTTACCAATGTACAGTAACTGGTGAATCAGGGTTCGTTCTTCAGGGATCAATTGGTAGTCTTAACTACGGTCTGCCCACAAGCTTTGCATGTGATTGTCTTACACCTCTCGATCACGATTCAGTAATAGCTCTTCGATTCTCCTCAATTATTCCCCCTTTCAAAGTTAAAATCTATAAATTTGGGTCCGCCTGGCTGTCAAAAGGAGAAGTGTGACTTCTAAGGACACTCAAGACTGAACGTCTGACGGCGCCTGCGCCAAAATAAGCTTGACGTGTAGCTCGCATTTCACCGTCTCACAGATTTCATCCCTTCCCTGCTTCACTACCGTTCATCGATACGCTACATTGATGAATGCTGCAGAAGCCGAGTGTTTCAACTGAATATGGTTCGTTTCAGCACATTTTACACATTGTCTATGGTTGAACCATAACCGTCAACGCGCCTTTTTTTTTTGTTCCTTCGGACGTTTGTCGATAATTGCTATTTAGTGTCCGAAGAACACGTCAGTAATTTGTTAAGACTTATTTCCTTGTTGTGAGCACACAAGAGCTGGAAACGTAAGCTTTATGACGTTTCGCAAGGTTCGGCCAATCCCTTCAGTATCTTCATACCATCGCCTCACAGCTTTTTACACCTGCAGCGAAATCGCAGTCAGAAACGCATCATATTCATTTTGTGTGATAGTCATAGATTCTCGGCTGGAATTAAAGGTGAGGGCTTAGAAAACGGGAGTTGCCCGATAAGGCCTCAGTGTAGATTTACAAGATGTCACTTAGTTAAGAAACATCATTCCTGAGTAAATTTGCAATAATGCTAAAATATGGGGCCAAAACCTGTAATGGGACAGGAAGTGGAGAACTTCCTGTATCACATATTGCTTCTATTAATCGCCATATTGACTCAAGCTAGTGGATTAGTGGAAGTATTGTGTGTTCATGTCTAGTACAGTAATCTGTGCAGGGCATAGAAGTGAAGAGACATATCCGTCAAATAGGTCATAGAGACCAAGGCCTCTAGCACTTATTTAATGGCGGTTGGGAAAGAAAGTGTAGGCCTAATTTTTACGAAAAGTATACCGCTCCTCCCAGAAAGCTGAGTTAAATACCTGACTCCATTTTTCTTTCAAGAAATGAGCGACACAACTTAGAACTGGAAGCAACTAGATTAGACTTTGTCGAAAATTTCATAATGGCCTGGCATTCATTTGAGATGATTTCGTGACCCTCTTGGGATGCAGGTTCTTGCTTCGTGAATCGGCCCTTTTTCCGTCGAACTCGTAAACGTTGAATGTGTGGCTTGCAGGAACGATCGACATCAGCATCTGCCAGTTTCTCTGCGTTTCCATGCCAACACAGGAATGTGCAACGGCAGAGGGCCCCTGAGATTGTAAGCCAACTGGAAATACTATTGAAAACAATTGAAAGAGTGGAAGCCTGTGAAGAAGCCGTGCAAACTGAATACAGTAGTAGTTTTGTTAAGAATAAGGTGCACTATCCGACAACTACTCCGGCTAAAAACACGCGCTAATTTATGGCATTGCAGAGACAGAAATAGAAACGGTAGAGGACCTTAAGCAACATGTCCTAACGAAGGTCTTTGAATGAAAAATATTATTCAAAGTAGAGAGTTTGAAGAGGCTCACTGCTTGGAGAACAAAGCTGAAACAAAAGTTTCGAGTGATTATCAGGTTTTCTGATTTCACGGAAAGGATGAAGGCTCTCAGAAAGGCTACAGCACTGAAAGGTACTCAAGAATCTATTTCAAAGGACAATTCGCCTCGGCTACATGAAATAAGAGCTGCGCTGAGCTACAGTAAATATTGTTACGTGGTGGCGTGACAAGCGATGAAACACGGCGACACAACAGGAACAGAACGGCGTGCTGACATGACGATGAAATATGCTTTAATGGCCAGCGGGCCTAGAGCGAGCACTCCGCCCCGCTCCACTGCCCGCTTCGTTATCTTCGTAGCACTACTCGGGACCACCGAGCGATCGTCCCGATCGATTGCTAGAAATCCATTGCATGAAGTGACGATGAACACAGACACAGGATTAGGACATGAAACGCTGAAGACCCCAATGAATGCAAAGATGGGATGAATGCTTGGCCCAGAGCATCAGGTTAAATCGTCACCGTTTGCCGAAGACCAAGGCTCATGGACTCTCCGAACGGCTTGGGCGGGGGTGCTGTCGTCGCTCTAGTGGTCGTGAGGTCGCTTCGTCTTGGGGCCGGTCGGGTCGGCTTTGGGCTCTTCCTGGTCTTCTTCTGTTGTGGTCAGGGCTGGGGACGGGGCTGGGGAGAGCGGCTAGTCGGGTCTGAACACAAAGGGCTGAGGCAAAGCTGGGCGGCGATCTCCACGGGCTCTCGGCTGGTGGACCTGGCGTACGGTTGGCTTTGACGGTGCAAGGCGAAGATAGGGATGAACCGCACCTCCAAGCAAATGTTACGTGGTGGCGTGACAAGCGATGAAACACGGCGGGACAACAGGAACAGAACGACGTGCTGACATGACGATGAAATATGCTTTAATGGCCAGCGGGCCGAGCACTCCGCCCCGCTTCAATATGTTAAGACGACTGAGCATAAATTGTGTCTTCAGTAGGACAAAGTAGGTGTCTACAAATTGGTGTATGCATATGACGAAAAGAAGAGCCAAAGATACAAAGTATGCCATGCCGTTTCACGTAATATTGGTGAAAACGTTCTAAACAACGTAGCAACAGCCACTAAACCAGAAAATAGCTGGTCGTCTGTGAGGTAAATGCACCTACGCTGCTTTACTTGACAAGCCACTACTTCCGACTTATAGCGGTCATTTTCCAACGCACTTAATGCTGAGCATCGAATTACACAGTTACCACTGTCTGCAGAAATTGTCAGTGGGAATTCTCGGGGCAATAAGACGAAACCACCACCAGAAACGAGCCAACTGGGTGTCATATATTTGATTGTTAAAAGCACTGTAAACAAAACACATAGCCTTGAGCTAGTGCTTTTCTCTTACAACCCCCATCTACTGGTGATAACCCATACATAGTTTCACAGCGGTATTTTCGATGATAAAATTGTACCACGGGGCTACGCCCAATATCGAAGTGATCGCAGCTCAAGTGATGTTGGCGCCGCCGTGATTTCCAGGCTGGCAGTGAAAGCGGGACTCAGTGATCAAATTGATCAACATGAAAATTCACTTTTGCGTCTAGCAAAGCGTGGTTTCACTTTTTATCTTTGTGCACTGCATTGAATACTAGATGCAGCGGAATCTTTTAAGTCTAGTCTCTTCGATCGTCTCCTACATTTCCAAAACCGGCATTTAATTCCTACCGGCGATTTTACTCTGTTGCTTTTAGAATTGATGTTTTATCTAAACCTTAAGCAAATTGTTCGTGAATAAACCAGGCAGTTATCAGTTTTAGTGCTATTCTTTGTTGCCAAACTTTTTTTGATGGATTGCTTGAGGTAGAACCTGTAATCTCGGACCATCGTCTTTTGAACTTCTGTTGAGCTTTGCCTGTTTCTTCCGGGCTGCGTCCACTTAGAGTGATAAGGAACTATGCTCGTTCTGATGATAATGCAATTATCAATGTTTTACAATCCCAATTAGACAGCACATCTAGCAAGGTTATTCATAGTTTAAGGCATCACTTTAAATAGCAGTTTAATGCTTTATTGAACATTTTATCCACTTAGAAAGGTTCACACCAACCCTCGATGTTCTTGGATAAATCGAAAAATTGTGCACCTCACCCGTAAATTTAAACAATGTAGGAAGAAAAGCGTGTCTTCCTTACAACAGTTTCAATTACTGAAACAGAAACTTGCCTCAAAGTTAAAGTTAGCGAAGTCCTATTATTTTGACACGAAGCTCCTTGAAAACTTCAAAAGTGATCCCCAAAATTTTGGAATTTGCTATCTTGTAAGGCTGATCAGCTAAAATAAAGCTGAAATTAATAATGAAGTTGTCACTGACTGCACGAAAATAGAACAAAGGTTTATGTTCTTCAAAGTGTGTTTCCGTGGAGGGGCCAGCCGCCGCTAGAATCCGATGTGAAGATAGTGGTTATGTATCAACTTTATCTGTAAATGGTGTCCTCTCCATGCTGCGAAAGCTCATCGAGAAAAGATACGCCGGTCCTGAAGGCCTTTCCAATTCCTTACTAAAACCTTTTGAGCACAGTTATCTGTGTACTTAACAAATATTTTTAAAGCTTCTCTAATTTCTAGCGATGTACCTGAAGATAGAAAATAGCCCACCTTGTACCGATCCATAAAAACGGAGATAAGATATTTTGAATCAACAATAAATTTCAATCACTTCCTGTTTTAATTAAAAATAACATAATTCTGGCTATCTTAGCTCGTTTCTCAATGAAATTAACCCTTTTATCCTCGGTGTAAGGACATAATTCTCAGCGCAAAGGCACGCGGCCAAAGAAAAGAAGAAAACGGAAGAATGGCTGTCCTATTAGATCTAGAATACCAACTAGCCCTACAACTAACTCTACTGACGTACATTTTATCCTCATGCAACATGGCTTCAGAAAGGGCATGACCCAGTTAGTTGCGACAGTTAATTACTTCCAACTTGTTTTTGATAAATCAGGGCAGGTCGATGTTTTTGATTTAGACTTTCGCAGGGTAATGGCACAGTTCCCAATAATAAACCGATTTATAAATTAGAAAGTACCGGCGTCCCTTCTTGCCTTGTTAATTGGATTGCTGCTTACCTTAAGCATAGGAAAAAATACGTAAATGTTAATGGCTGCAAATCAAACAAGCTTGAGCTGTACCCCAAGTGATCGTCATAGCCCACGGGTTTTCCTTATCTATATCAATGACCTCTCGGGTTCCACTTCTGACGATGTCTCCATAATGCTTATTGCGGATGGCTGCATGCTTTTCCAGAGCATAAATGAACAAAATGATTACTACATTTTGCAAAATTCATTCTTAGCAGTTTATGAGTGGTGCGATAAATGAGATGTGCAATTTAACCTAGAAAACACTCATTTAGCGCATCGCGCGTAAAAAAAAAGAAAAAAAGAAACATTATACTTCTTTCTCTTACTGCCTGCTAAATTACTGTAATCAGGAAGTTATATTCATAAATACATATGATTTACATTAACACATGATTTAACATGGTTTGACTATATAAATGGAAATACTGAAATATAAATAAACTATATAAAGCTGTGCTACTTTCGGCAGAAGCTTAAATGTGCGCCAAGAAGGCCAAACGTTTTTGTACACTAATACATTATGGAGTCTAAATTAGAGTTCGCTTCGGCATTATGGGATCCATTTGCAAAGAAAGATATATGCCATATAGAGATGGCGCAAGCGAAAGCTGTTAGGTTTATTTATAAGAAATACAGGAAATTGACACTAATGAAAGCAAACCATGCCCACTGCTGGAAGTACCCAGAAAAAAATCCCATTTATTCACTCTAAACACAGTAACCTATAGTGTAAGGTTTAGACGTCAGCAACCTATGTAGCAGAGGTTACAAGTCACCAGTTAATATGCTTTGCTCCTGTTTTATTATTTTTGCACGGACTAAATGCAACAACGACCAATATTTAGGCTTTTCAAAGGTTACCACCAAATTATTGCCTAGTAACCTTTGCACAGTAACCTATGAGCAGTATGGTAACCTATGTGCCGACAAGACGGGACATGTGCCCTTAGAGACGCGCATGCGTGCACACGAGGCGAATGACTTTTTTGAACAGCGGCGCATTTTCCGAACGGTTGGCTGCGTTCCACACGGGGGTCTGGATGGAGGGAAAGCCCCAACGTTACAATGCTGCGGCGACTCCGCCGTTAGCGCAGTTCGACTGACTGAAAGTTCTCGCGAACCACGCCATTTGCTGGTGGTGTTTCTTGTGTGCATTGTTTGGAGCGACAGAAGTCTTTGAGCCTGTGTACTTACTGCACATTCGCCAATGCCGCTAGTAGGAAGAGACTTGTGAGGTGTGCATCGCAATAGCAGCAAAGAAACTTCATGTGGCTGTCGGCAAAACGTCATTGCTCATCCGATGGTTTTGCAGCTAACACGATTAGTTTTTAATTGCTGCGGCAACTGCTCAATCGTTCACGGCAGAATGATGGATTTGTTTTATTAGCTCTTATTTCATCGAAAGCACCGTAACGGCTGAAGTAGTCTTCATTTATTCGTTGCTTATTAAATTGCGTGTATTCCCTGCTCATTTATAAAGTTCGTTCTATAGCTGCACTTCGAACCTGAATCGGGATCAAAAGCGTTCTACCAGTACATGAGTAACTTATCAAGCGAAAATTTATGTTGATAAGTCTAGCTGTGACACTGGTTCGGGTCGGTCGCTTGGCTAGTTAGGTACAATCTATAAACAGTACGGATTGGAAGTCCACCGCTAGTTTTTTCCGTTTGCATGCGTGTGGCCGCGTTGGTGACATGTGCGTTTTCGTGTATTTTATGATGAGCACGTTTGAAACGTGTGGCTGTTCACGCCTTTTTGATTGACTTTTTCGCCGTAAGCATACCGCGCTACAGCCAGACAAGTGGAAAAAGCTATTTAATATGTGGCTGTACCAAACCATAGTCCGTGCATTACGCGATGTCACACAGCCTGCTCATGTTTCAGTGTAGTACGGACGGTATGCAACGAAACTATATAGCATGACAAAATTCCTTCCTTCTTGAAAATTGATTCGTTCGTGCGTTTTACTCAGTATTCTGCCTAGGTGGTTTAAAGTAAGGGAGTACAATTTATGAAGTGCAACAGCATAGTTAACAGCATAGTTGCACGAATGGTTAAGTGGGCTGAATACACAAATGCCAAAAATAAAACGCGAACAAGCATTTGAAGGCACAGAAAATGGTTTCAGCGAGCACAATATTGTTTAAATAAAATCTTTATAGCTCTTCTTGAGTGCTTAATACGAAACTTTATGTACAGAAAAGCTATAAGTTTAACGCAACCAGGCGCCCGTATACCCAGTGGCAATTAGCATGGCAGAGCCAAGCGATATCAGTTACCACTGAGCGCACACTGCCATTTATGCCCAGATGTTATTATTGATTTTTTTTTTTTCATTTCTATCAAAGTTACTTTGCAGTTCGGTTTCTCGTTATCAGCCGTCCCCTATCATTTGAAGCCTCTTTGAGGCCCCTGGAGATGCACTTATATAATTTAACCCTGATTAGTTGTATTTCTAAAGCAGCCGTTCAATTACAGAAAAACTAAAAGCAAGACAGAATTAACCATCATTGCATGTCGTCGTCTTGTTTGGCTGAGGCATATGCGTATACGTGGTCGGAAGATTGGGCCGTATCCCCTGGCATAAAATATCAGCAAGCACGTTTTGCAGGGACCCTGTTGATGCGCGGGAGTTCGGATTCGTGTAACCGGCCTGTGAAGATCGCTGAACTTTCTAATACTCCATACGGTCTCCAGACCTGAGTGTCTGACAGGTTGTTGCTGCTCAACGTGCCCCTTACCTCGGCCACGACGACTACCAATTCGGTTGAACCGCGGACGCATGACGGAGGCGCGGTGGCAGCTCTATTGTTGCCGACGGCACCCGCCACCGCAGAGCGCTCGTTCCCTTTGCGCTGCGTTAACAGTGTAGAGTGGTATTTATGGTGTCAGTGGACGTTTTTTTATGCATTCTCGTATCGGTACGTGCGCGTTATTCCCTCTGCTCATCTGCACATAGCCTATTGTCGGGAAGAAGGTGTACGGTGGTTCACCAGTGCGGGATGAGGCGTCAATGGGTCGTTTGAGCTGCAGGTGCTCAGAAGAAGCGCTGGGGTATGCTGAAGTTGTCACTGAGCGTTTGACCCCTCAGCGACAGATTTCTACTTTTTTTTGTGAAGAATGTTGCGATTATTCACATAGCATTTGTCTAGTATGCACGTGTGTAGAGAGGAAACGTAGGGGAAGTCAGACGTTTCGAATGCACTCGCTGCAGTGCGGTTTGTGTTTCCCTGGGACCTCTCCTTTCCCAAGTATCTGATAAGCCGATATCCTTTCCCCAATATTTGGTTGGCCGAGGGAAACTTTATTCCCCTTCTCTTAACCATGGATTGGTGGGAAGTGTGACCTAATTGCCTTATTGGGGGTTCTCCCCACCTATCAGGGGAAATTCAACTTGGCATCCGCTTGAAATTTGTAGCCTCGTGAAAACTGTTATGTTCGGCGTGTGAGAGCCCCATGAACGAGGAACCTCTCAATTCGGTTGCTGGATAGAGACTGCGTTTATTTTGTTTTGGGAGAGAGGAGAAGAGAAGGAAAGAGAGAAACGCGACCGCTTGTAAAGAAGTCATAGCTTCTCGTGCCTTGGTCGCGCACAAGTTCCGAGGACGGTCCAGTTCCAAGGCAACGCACAGCTCGGGTTTCGTTGGCCCGCGCGTCGTCGTGGGTGCAAGGTGGCATTGCAACTGTAGCGGCCGTGCGTCCGTTTGCTAGGAGGCGGTGTGGCTGTGCGTCGGTTAGCGTACACAACATCCCTTGCTTCTTAGATTGGGTCACCGTATGATGTTATGTACGCGAACCGACGCACAGCGACACCTCGTCCTAGCAAGCAGGCGCACGGCCGCTCCAGTTGCAAATGCCACTTTTCACGTGCGATCCGGCCGCTTCGGAAACACCAGCTAGGGTCCCCCCTTCCCATGACGACGCGCGGGCCAACGAAACCCGAGCAGTGCGTTGCCTTGGAACCGGACCGTCCTGGTATCATGTTCACGACCAAGCAACGAGTAGCGATGCCTTCTTTACAAGCGCTCGCGTTTCTTTCTTTTCTTCTGTTTTCCTCTCTCCCAAACCACAATAAACGCAGTCTTTATCCACAACCGAGGTGTGAGGTTCCTCGCTCACTGAGCTCTCAGGCCCCAAACATAACACTGGCGACGAGAAGTTGGATTTAGAGCAGACGCAGGCGCAGGTCAGGCCCTGGCTACTGCAGCGATGCACGGCACCATCGAGCCGTTTAACGGCAAAAATTGATTCTTCATGAATGCAGTGCCTCAATTTCTAATACGTTGAAAACGACGTCTCCAACGTAGTGAAGAAGCGCGCGCTCCTCCTGATGCTTTGTGGAACAGAGACTTTCGAGACTGCCTGCGCGTTGGTTGCAACGAAGACTCCTGGAGAAGTCAGCTATCAAGACTTAGACACATTTCTCCAGAAACACTTCGACCCTAGGCCACCTGAGCTGTACAGCCGGTACGTCTTCCAGCGACGCGATCAACTGCCTGCAAAAACGATCAACAACTATGTCGCAGCGCTCAGAGGTTTGACAGCCGTCTGCAGCTTCGGAATTCTGACAACAACGTCTGAAATATCGACTTCAGCGGCAGAAGGAGAAACTTCATGCTTCGCGACAGATTCGTCTGCGGTATCCGCTACGAGAACCTCCAACAGAGACTGTTCGCGGAGAAAGACTTGACGTTTCAGCGTGTTTTTGACCTGGCCATGTCAGCAGAAAGTGCGTCGAGGCAGCCGCGAGGACTCAAGGGAGCGACGATCTCAGCAGAAGTAAACAAAACCGCAATCTAAAAAGGAGCACAAGAGTTCACCGCAGCAACGACGCTGTTATCGATGTGACGGCTGGCACGAGGTTTATACCTGCAAGTTCAAGACTGCACCATGCCGTTTTTGCTCCACGAAAGCCACATCGAGAAAGTTTGCATCTCAAGCAAGAAGGGAGCTATGGTAGGCAAGCCTAACACAAGGCCAGGAACGCACAATGTGAACGCTCAGTCCACGAGCATCAACACTCCGCATGGTGATCCGTGCTGCAAACTTCATGCCGTGAGTGAGCGAAAACCCTGCCCCAAATTCCTAGTTGATGCGAAAGTCGAGGGAAGGCCGCTAAAATTAGAAGTAGATAAGGGCGCCGCATGTTGATTAATCAGACCGCCAAACATGGCCAACGAACGCCCCGAAGCAAACAACAGAACACCTTGACTAGCGCACTTGGTCGCGAGAGGAACTTCGCACTCTTGGATCGGCACAAGTCCCTGTGCGATTTAAATTAAAAGACTACGTGCTACCGCTGCTCATAATGAAAGGAACTGGCTGCAATTTGGTTGGACGTGACTGGTTTTCCACGCTCCACATGAGATTGCACGGAATAAATCAGGTCGCTGAGCCAAACCCGGAGCTGCAAGAGGTGTCTGATGTGTTCAAGCAAGATATCGACGGTTACACGGGACCCTTGGTTCAGAGTAAGGCGCAACGCCCAAGTTCTGTAAGGCGCGTCGAGTGCCCCTTGCTTATCAAGAGCCAATGGAGGAAGTGCTCGACCGTCTTCAACAACAAGGCATCCGGAACCAACGCAACATGCCGATATGGCTACACCTTTAGTGTGGGTGCGTAAAAGAGACAGAACATTTCGTGTTTGCTGCGACTACAGGAGTGCAGTTGACGCAGTGGTGAAGATGACAGCGTACCCACTACCGACAATCGCGGAGGTATTTGCAAAGCTGCGTGGTGGAACCAACTTCTCAACGCTGGATCTCTACCAGGCTTATCAGCGTCTCAAGATCGACAACGAGACGGCTACAGTGCTCACTGTCAACACTACCAAGGGACTGTTCCGAGTGAAACGGCTTCCTTTCGGAATATTCGCTATGCCAGCCATCTTTCAGCGTATGATGTAGACAACACTGGCAGGAATTCCTGGAGTGAGTGTTTACCTTGACGAGATCATTGTCAGTGGGAAGGACGCTACAGAGCATGCGCAACGTCTAGACAAAGTGCTGTTGAGGTTAAGCGAGAAAGGCGTATGCCTCAAGCAAGAAAAATGCCGCTTCAGCATCAAGTGCATCGAATTTCTCGGACATGAGATTGACGCGCAAGGCGTTCATACAACTGAGGAAAAGGTCCATTCTATCCTTCAGGCTCCTAAGCCGACTGACAAGACTTCTTTGCAGGCTTTCCTAGGGGTTTGGCATTTTATGAATGGTTTCTAGAAAACAGAGCCACGGTTGCCGCAGAGCTGTACAAGCTTCTGGAGAAAAAGACACCCTGGACCGGGAAGAAAAGGCACCAGACTGCTTTTGAGAAGCTCGACCGTTTGATTCGCTCTTCCACAGTGCTTGCGCATTACGACGAGACAAAGCCTGTACTTTTGTCTTTGGATGCGTCACCATATGGTGTTGGCGCGATTCTAGCCCATAAAGACGCGTTCGGCAGAGAGGCCCCAATTTTGTTCGCGTCACGAACTTTGGGAGCTGCAGAAAAAAACTACTCCAAACTAGACAAGGTAGGTCTGGCAGTGGTTTTAGGCGTCGCCTAGGATGACCAGATGGTGTTTGAAGTTGGCCACGTACGATTATGAATTGATGTACAGGTCTATACGCCTGCACCAAAATGCTACAGCACTTAGCACGCTGCCGCTGCCTGCCCAAGTATAATGAGCCACACCCCCCTGCAGTTGTGCTCATGCTGTCTTCCACGTCGAGCATCAAACTGTCTCCACATCAACTCTTCAAACTGAGCCGACAAAATTTATTGATGTCCTGCGTAATGAGAGCTGTGTAAAGCGGAAATCTGCACAGATTACTCGGGCAGGAATTTTCTACTTTCGCGAGGTTGGGACCTGAGTTCTCGCTACAGCAAGGTGGTCTTATTTGCGGTACCAGATTGGTTGTTTCGGCTAAAGGGAGAAAAGGCGTACTGGACTTGGCACATGCAGGGCACAGAGGCGTAGTAGCTATGAAAGTGGGCGCTTCAGGATACTTTTGGTGGCCCGAAGTCGACAACGACGAAGAGCGGCTAGTGAAAAATTGTGCGACTTGCTGCCAGCATCAAAGAACGCCACCTAAGGCACCACCTCCTGATTAGAAGGGCGCGACTGCTTCATGGCACACAATCCACGCCGACTTCACTGGCCCCGTGGAGGGAAGGACGCTACTAATTGTTGTAGACGAGTACACAACAAAAACCTAGGGAGATGTGGCTAACATTTGATCGCTTCGAGTCAGACTGTTTGTACCCGGTTCTCAATTCACATTTGATGCCTCAGTTGACCGATTAGCCTTATACACAATCTCGGTGTGCTTCCTCAAGTTGTGCGACTAGCTGGTATCCACCTTTGCTTGCTTAACTGTTACATTCTTGGTAGTTTTCAAGTTAGGATGAAAACAAACCAAGGCTTAAGCCTCTGAGAGTGCTCGCCAGTCTATAACAGAGTCGCGTACACACTGTGGCAAGCTTGCGCCGAAACAAGTTGTTTCAGTTATCAGCGAGCACACGCCGGCAGCTAAAGATAAACTGCTTCGCATCCTGTCTTTTCATGATAAATACAAATTATTAAATATGATCAAATCCTCTTGAAAAATCTCGTTCTCTATGTACCATGTGCACTCTGGTGCGAATATCAGCCTTGCTTTAAGTATGAATGGTTGCTCACTGGCTTTAATTTAACACGCCACAGATCTCACTGCCTGAAGAGTTGCAAGTGACAGCACCTCATATACAAACCTGTACTGAACACACGTTTATGCTGGAAGTAGTAAAGAAGTGATCTAAATCAGCAATGGCAACCTAGAGTCTGCCATCTTATTGTGTCTGGGGACATTTTCATAAAAAACGTTGACCATCCGCCGGACATTTTCTCCCTATTTACCCTGCTGCAGACACTGTATTTCCACTTGGATTACTGAGAAACCCCTTAACAGCTTGTTCTTGCTCTTCAGAAAGAATAATTTGTTGTACATTTTTGGGCAGAATTGTTTTTCAATTGTTCACTACTTAAGGGGGCAAGACCTGTGTCAAGCTTCCGAGTTTTAGTACTGTCTCCTCCTCTAATATAGAGAAAATAAAAGGCTGATTGATTGATAATACTTTGAAGTATATTTCTGCAGTTAAATTCAGCGAGCTTTTTTTTTTAAACTGCAGGGCATAAGTTGATGAACTCACGTGACTGTTGTCAAGTTTATAGCACCTTTACTGTTAAAAATTATTGTTCATGTCATCTTTGTTATTAAAGTAACTTAAGGAGTCACAATGTGGTGCTGAATTAGCTGATGGTACGCAGCTCTGAAAGCTCTCAGCTACATGTATCTCTATGTGCGGTTTAGATAAGATGTTTAAATTGATTGATTTGTGTGTAGGTTTCTATGTGGCAGCAAGTTTTAAAGGCACTTGTGATCTGTACTGCCCGAAGCAAAATTCTTGATTTCTTATTGTAGTCATTTTAATCTCTCTTTATGAAGTGTGATAAAGTATGGGATCACAATATTGCCTTCTCTGATATGTTTACTAGTTGTCTTTTATGTTTCCTGTTTCCCTCAGACAATGACAAGATGACTTAGCACTTGGTCTTCTATAATAAGGCTTTTATTTTCTTCGTTTTCAAACTACAATTACAGTGCCTATACATATTTTCATTGCAGTACAGCGATATGCTGTAGACAAGTACTTATCGAAGCGGGACATCATCTGAGCTGCTTGATTTATTGAGTTGCTTGGTGAACGTAGTTCTGTTTAGCGTGCGAACAGTAATACTATTGTATTGTATGGGTCCATATTTCAAAGTGTCTTGCATGCCCATTTTGTTTTATATATTTTTTGCATAAAAACTGCAAAAACGGTCCCTTGAACGTATCTGCGTCTGATACATTCCTTAAGGTTTCTTTATTGTAGAAAATATTTTGGAAGTTTTGCTCTTCTGTATCTCCTCTGGTCTTGAAGATGTTGGAGGCAGTGAACAATTTGGCTATCATACCGATGTTTGTCGTTTCTCTCATTTCTAAAACATTCTCTTGTTTGGCCAATTTTTCTACTATTTAAATGGAAATGCAGCAGAACACTATTTTACCACCTTCAGCAAGTTGCAAGAATATTTTTTATTTTTAGGCTAGCCATTACATATACAAATGTATACATGTCTAGGATGTATACCTTTGTAAAGACAGGACTTTTTTAAACACGCGCCGATCTTCCTTTTACATTCAAAAGGTACTGAACCGGTGAGAACGCCTCTACTGTGTTCTTGTCATGTTTGACCCTCAAAATTAACTGTCGCTCTTTCCCGTGAAGTCAAAACAATACATCGAAACGATCTATAAACGTGTTCAGCACTAATGTCGGTTAGCTAAAAATATAGTAATTCCGTGCCAACAATTCGAATTCCCGCTATGTCAAATGCTTATATGACAAGGCTACCAGCAATAGCCATCAAAACCTCGATCTCTAACAGATATAGTTTTCATTGAAAGCTCATAGAGTGCCACAGAGAGCGTGGTTACGTAAAAATTAGTTGCTGCAGTCTGGTTCATCGAACAGTTTGTGCAGGGACCCGCATAGTCGCTCCTGAGAGACAAAATGAGTACTGTTGCAAAACACTATTCTGTATTTGTTTTACGCTATCGCTTTGTGTTTATTGAGAGTTTCCATTCTTTATGCAAGGCTAAGTTTTAGTGTTCAGTGGTATTTCTCGTTGGTTTCGTTTTTTTTTTTGCAGTAACCTAAACAATGTTATCTTGTTTTATATTTACTTGACATGTGTAAACGTCAGCGCAGACGCCAACAATACGCTTTACATCATCTTTTAAGGTTATTCTGCTTGGCCACACTTTGTTTATCTTGTTTGTGTTCCATTATTCTATTGACATTCTGCTATTTTTCACTAGCAGTTGAACATGCGAATATTTAGCCGGCAATATTTCTGCCATTGCCAGTTGTTTGCCGAGGTTAAGGACACATTTTGAAATGGAGGACGAACACATCTCCCATCATTATCATTCCACCTTTTATCGCTATTCGCTGATGCCTCTAAAATCCCCGGGCTTCTTTAAGAAAAAGCCGCCCTTTACGACGATGTATGTAAAGATGGTCCTGATATTATGCGATTTAAAAGTTGTTGTTAAAGTTGGCGTTGTCTTTTATTAGTCGGCGCAAAGCTCTCGGCTGTAATTGGGTACTGCAACCCCACAGATGTCTTCGAACTGCTCGACGCATTCGCCTGGCACTTCATCCTCTATGCCCTTGGAGACAAAAAGCATGCATTCTGTAAAGAGAGGAAAGATATGCTAAGGAATAAAAATAACACCGCTAAGGTCGCTCTGCTAAAAACCTTCTCCATTGAAATCATAATGTTGTACTGAGGTTAGTTACAGCTTAGGGCAGGCTTCAATCAGAAGCCCGCCCTTCAAGAAGCCTTGAAGTAGAAGACATGCGCTTCAAAGCCTCAGTCGTTCTTATCAAATGTTTTTCAATGTTGATTTGTGATTATCCAAACACAATCTGTTTATTTCCCTCCATGAGCATGTAATACGAAGTACGTTTCTTGGTATAACAGCCTCGGTAGAGGCACGCATCCTCGACATCAATTGCGGCGGACCGCGAGTACGCGTATGGCCGCCCGTAATATCAATCTCCTTGTGAGGCAGGTTCGACGATGGCAGCCCGTGAGAAATGGAAGGATTGTGGCTCCGGCTACATAGCGAACACGCGAACGGCACTGTTATGCATACAGAGAATGCGACGGCCCTACAAAAGCTCATCAGCAAAAACATCATCCCTCAGTGTTCCAGTTCTTTCTCTGCCTCATAAATATGTTCGACTATCTCTTTTGCACCAGGTTTTATTATAGGTACACTAACAATCACTGCTTTCTCGGCCTTATATCATCGTGCGCTGATAAAAGCTTGAAAATAGGGATCCCGCACTACAATAATACTCTTCGTTATAAGGTATTATAATCGTGCTGCAAATAACTGAACTATCTCCTTTCCCTCATCACTGCCAATTCCAGACATAAAAATGCCATGAAGATATTAGCTTATTTTGTGTGCCGCTCGTCCAAGTGGTCGCATGAGAGCAGTACCGGCGTGTACAGGAGATGAATAAATAATTAACTTCTGTCCATTTTTTAAGGCTTCTTGTTACGGCTGCACCGCAGACAAGAAGATATCCCTTTACGCTCGCTTACTCATTTCTATCGCTGAATAATAAAGATAATTCTGGACAAAGCATGCTTCTGTAGCAGTCAAATAAGCACGTTGTTGTATAACTTAGGCAATTTAAATATTGCTTAGACCAACCATAGGTATACGCTTCTTGAGCCATCGTATTACTTGAAAATGATGTCACTTGTCTAGGTGTTGAAATTTGCTAGGAACCCAGAAAGATGGCTCTAATAGCACAAAAACAGAAAAACAACCACAAGGTGAGTTAATGTAAACACTTTTTAAAGTAACACCTGGGACCAAGATATTCGACTTTTGTGAAAGTAAGCCTTTTATTCTTTCAGTACAGCGAGGTACTAGCTAGGGCTGTAATCTAGCTGGAATGTTGAAGAACTACTACTACAGGCTTTACAATTTTTTTCAATGCTTAGGTAGACCTTCCGAATTTCATTGTTGAATTGCGAACCAAACGAGTTTGGATTCATGTCGACAGTGAAGAAAACAAACACAAAGAGAAGGTGCTTGCAAAAACACAGTCGAGCGCTGACCAGGTCTTAAGTATTGTTTTTATATTTTACAAGGTCATCAAGGTGTACAAATATGTTGATGTTTCGATATTTTAGAGAAGCATGGTCTTTTACACTACTGCGCTAGTATTTACAGGATATTTTATTCTTTTAGTAAGCATGAAAAGGGACTAACATTCGCCTTTGAGACACCGGATAACAACGAACTTCTGGTTTTTTGGGTATTCGAGTGAAGTTTGGCGGAGATTATGTTTGTAGGATGTACGCCCCTAGTGTTTAGAAGCAATTAAGTCTTGCCTTTTGATTCTACTCAATCAAAGGGGACAAAAAGAGGCATAGTTAGCTTGTGCCTGGATTCCCTACTTGAGAAATCGTGCGTCCATGAAATGCAGACTAGTTTGAGAACCAATTGGCTAGAATATTGTCCATGAACTATCTCTTGTCAGCCGTGGCTCCTGCTGCAGAAAAAAGACTTTTAAAAATGAAAGCACGGCCAGTCAAACCTAAGACAAAGGAAAGAGACGGAAGCTTGCGACCGGTAATTGCCCCATACCTACACAAACTGCGGCATAACATGAAGTTTGCGCACTGTTTTGGGATGCCGCTCATTTCTTCTGCTAATGCGAGGCTTTCAAAGCTGGGCCCTCGCCTTTACTGACGTGAAAGAAGAAGAAGCGCGTGTGGCAAAATGCACATCACGCTCTATGTGCTATGCGCTTCAGGGCTGGTATACAAGCTGCCATTTACATGCGGGAAAATGCACAACGACCCTAGGGGAGCAAGAAAAAAATTAAAGAAAAAAGAAAATGTGCCCTTGGTTAAACATTGTCATCCATGCACGAGATGTTCACACGTTTTGACAGCGTTAGAATTCTAGGAAGAAGCAAGAATCCAACTGCACGTGAACGTCTAGAGGCCTATAATATAAAGGAAAAAGCCAATTGCTGTATTAGTGATGCAATGGTTTTTATGTACACGGCGGAGTTTGACTTTGTCACGCTAATATGAAAAAAATGTTTTGCTACCTTGGCACGCCGTTGTGTGTTCAATGTCTTCTCTGTAGTTCGCAGATGCGTAAATTTTATGGCCGAATGTTTTCCAATAAAAATTTGTGAGTGCAGCGTTCGTCCGGGTTTTTGCATGTTCCTTCACTTCGTGTTCGCGATTTTTTCGCTGCCTGTATGAATCAAGAAAGTTACTAAATTGCGCGAAAACATCTTTTACTCAAAAACCAATACAAAGTTGAGCGGCAAGTGTGCAACTCTCCTGTCAACATTCCTTCTCGTTTTTTTTTTCTTTTTGTTTCTTTCATGCGAGCAGTCTTGCGCCCCTACATGTAGAAACAAATCACTTGTAACTGGAACCTCCTCAACGTTGTTTGATTTTGAAGCGGGGTTTATACTGCCATGTGAATGGAGATTTTTTGTTTCTTATCAGCTTTCCTAGCCTCTCTCTACGGTTACACAGCACTCTTGGCTTCAGTAAGCAATGTCACAGACCAGCAAACAGCTGTATAAATAAAAGACCCTAAGAATGCTACTTACGCTCCCCGTTGTGGTAGGGGCCATCAGCGACGAAACAGTTAATTCCGTTCCAGTATGGAATAGTTACAATACTTTTCGTTGTAGGGTCTGAAACGAAACTAAAGAAGGTTATTCCAATAACTGATATAGAAATTAAAGACTTTTTTCTTATTTGCTTTCTGTGCAAATTCATTTCGTTTACGGGGATGTAGCGTTCCGAATTTCCGGCTGTGAGAGACAGTGAAGTGGAGGGCTCTGGAAATTTCGACCAACTGGGGTTCTTTACGTGCACCAATATCACACAGCACACGTGCGCCTTTGCTTTTCGCCTCTATAGAAAAGCGCCCGCCGCGGCTGGGATTCGATCCCACAAATTTGGGCTCAGCATTCTAGCGCCCCAACCACCGCGCCACCGCGGCGGATCAGTGCGAATTCCATTCACATGGATATATTTGAGAAAGTATAAAAGGGCGAAGATAGTATGTTCGAATTCCATTCACATGGATATATTTGAGTTGAGAAAGTATAAAAAGGCGAAGATAGTATGCCCCGCCGGGGTGGTGCAGTGGTAAGACGCCCGACAACTGTGCCGGAGTTCCCAGGTTCGAACCCGACCGCGGTGGCTGCGTTTCGATGGAGGCGGAACGAAGTGGCGCCCGTGTGCTGTGCGATGTCAGCGCACGTTAAAGATCCCCAGGTGGTCGAAATTACTCCGTAGCCCGTCCACTACGGCTCCTCTTTCTCTCTTTAAACTTTCATTCCCACCTTCCTCCCTTCCCTTACGGCGCGGTTCGGGTGTCCACAGAGCAAGTGTGACAGTTACTGCGCCTTTCCCTTCCTGTGAACCAATTTAATTTGACTTAATTTAAGATAGTATTGTTTTTTTTTTTTTCATTTTAACATCTCAACAGCGCGGGTAGCGCTACTGAGATGCTAAAATTCAACACTTACCAAAAAACAGAAACGACAACAAGATTTATGAAAAAAAGTGATGAGATTAAATGTATGCTTAAGAAGTGGGCGAAGATAGTGTGCATAGATTGAGCTGAGATCTCTAGCGCCATGGTTGAGGGCGTGGCTAGTCTGAACGAATAACGACTGCAGATGCAGGCGAGGAAGCAGTTTTGTTTTGGTGGTCATCAAGTGCACCTGGCCCCGGTTGATATTGTGCCTGTTGATGCGGTGTGCTCGATGATAGTGTCTGAGTAAACTTTTCTGGTTGTTAAGACATTAGAATGTTGGCTTAGATACCGACTTTGCCGCTGTGGCAGCTCAACTGGCTGTTGTTCTATGTCCTCCAGGCATCGCATTTCCTGGCGCTTTGAGGGTGGTTCGTAGGCCTGTTTGGCGGAGCCCAAAGGGCGTTTTTCGGGAATAAGGCGGTACCGATGAGGGCTTGGGCGTCTCACGCCATGAAGGAGAGCTACACAGAGTGCCGGCATAGCTCACGGCAGATGGTTGCTCAGGACCGGCTGTTTGGGTTGCAGTTCTACCAAGGGCCTGCTGTATCTGTTAATAATAATAATTAGTTCACAGGAAGGGAAAGGCGCAGTATCTGTCACACTTGAGTCTGTGGACACCTGAACCGCAGCGTAAGGGAAGGGAGGAAGGTCGCGAACTATTTTAGTAAGCGTCGCAACCTGATGCTGTTGGAAGCAACAGGCGAAGATCTTCGCGGACAACATGGCATATAAGTTCCATTGGGCGGCGCTTTTAGTTGACCTACGCTGAGTTGCGACGGGCGGTTGTACTGCCGAGTCTGGGAGTCGAGGGTCCGTTCAATAAAAGGACGCTTCTCTATCGAATTCGACCACGGTTCTGAGTAAGTTTCTCAGGAGCCAAGGAAAAACCCTATTTGTCGCCTCACAAATTAACTTTCCTATCTTCTAAATGTTGGGTTCAGCGCTGAGAAAGGGGCGCTTTGAAGGTGGATGGTGGTCTGGAAAAGCATTTTTGCTCTCTATTTTCTCAGAGGCTTGTGTACACGCTCAACCTGCTCCTTCTTAAGTCACCTGACGTCGCGAAACAAAACTCATAATTCACATACCAAGTACGAGCTTCCCCATCCAATCCAAAGAAGACGTTATGGGTCTTCAGTACATCGTCTTAATGATTAAATGTAGCAACTCATCGTACTGATCGAGCCTGTCCTCTTTAATCTTGCCCGGGGTGCTGTCGAAGATGAGGGCGCTGTCGGGGTGGCTGAATCCAAACTGGAATTGGCATTCTGACTAAGCCGTCATAACGGCAGGATCCCCCTTCAGGGTGCGCGTGAGTTCCGGTAGTAGCCAGTGATAAGGTTAGAGGTCCTGGAGTTCATGGCTGACTCGATAGACTGCTGGCAGGTCTTCCGGTTCGACAAAAACAGGGCTGTTGTCTCGCACTGTAGGATGAGTCCGAAACATGGCGACTTATCATCTTCACCAAGGGTTATCTGTCAGCAAAATGCCTTAGGGGAGAAACGAAAGGACTAGCGAGGCAATGAAATGACCTCTTTATTGTGCTGACTTGTACTGGCAAAAGAACGAAACGAATCGGCAGCGGTGATACCGTTAAGTACGTGCGACGGTCGTTCACCTAAGAATGCTAATTGCAATAGGCAGGATGAATTTATTGTCACCGCAGCGACTCTAGGTAAACTAGCCAAGAGATAGCAGAAAGCACCGGAACATTAGAGAAACACTTGTGCTTGATTGCGATCATTCCAGCTTAATCTCGACGCATCTGCGCAGCAAAGAAAACGATAAAGGGGCGTTTCATGACACCGTGCATGAAAAAAACAAAAAGGGCAAAAAGGGTCTATGTGGCACAATTACAATGACAAGGCAGCATGCCGGCGGCTTTTCAAAAGCAACAACAACAATATATATATCGATTATCTGAAGACAATCTAACTAAGCAATACTGCGATTTTTTGAAGCCCATCCTATACAACACGTTTTCTGCTTACCCGAGCTTTTAAAATCTAGAACCAATTGCCAAATGCACAGTTATGAGGCTTAAAAAATTGCGATGTATTTTTCTATACACCTCTGTGGTATTGCTTCAAGGAGATTACAGAACTTGGACGTTCTGAGAAGATCGAAATTGATGTTACATATCAAAATATGTATTCCCTATTTTTGCTTAGGCGCCTGTTGGAGACAAAGTTACGAAGATAAAGCCTAACATAGAGACCTTGCAGCTCGTTTTCAACCAACCTTTCCTTATCTTGTTTTGCAGCATTGAAATCTAACTCGGTTCTAATTTCAGCATTCTCAGAAGATTCTGGGACTGTTGCAACAGTAAGCCAACGAAAGAAATGGCAGTATCCTTTGGGAGGACTATATTGAATTCACCAATGTGGTATGCGAGCGAGAATGTGTCTTAAGCCAGCACAAGAATTCATATTTAAAGAAAGTAAGGCATCAATGTAGCAGTACCTATTATAGCCAATGACTAACTACTAAAAATTCGCCTCTTACCTTCTTCAGTATAGAATTCGAAAGTATCCGGTGCGGAGATTTGACTCGCGAAGAACGTAAGATTTCTCCTAGAAACCGAGGAACATATATATCAGAATTTAGTGCCTTCTAAATATCACTATGCCGTAGGAAGAGGGAAAGATTCATAAATGTATAATATCTTTTTGTTTAACTTTACACTATCCAGAATGTGTGCAACATCACCTATTCCCCGCGCTTGATAAGCCTGTGCAGGATAACACATATATATTAGGTTGAAAGAGCTTTTATTCGGTATCGCAAGATTTTATTCCAGGTTGTACTGCCCGGTTAATGCAGACAAAAAGTTTTAACTCAGGCTGTGATTTATGGAATGATATCGCAATCTTTTAAGTGTTTTTCTGCGCTACTTGGGCCCCTAAACTCATTAGAACTCTTTACATATATGACACAACTCAATGAATATAAGTTACACATCAGGTGCTTCCATCTAGGGAGAAAGCAAGGCACTGAACTGCTCTATTGATTTACTTTCTTGAGCCAAAGAAAGACTCACTGCAGGCATCTTGCACTAAATTCTATGCGCTGTGCCATTAGAACATTCATCAAACGCTGTAAAAGGCATACACGACTGCGGTTCTAGAAATCATGTCGCCCGGACAATGTACATGTGAAAACAATCCTACACATAACCCCAACATCAATATTCTTCGACGTTCAATACTCCCAAGACAAGCTCATAGAATGACTGAATAATAATAATAGTGAAACACGCCAAAGCACAAATTTAGTTCTGTTGATAAACCACGTCTCAACTGGATCTCTCCCGTATGAAGTTTCGAATAAAAAACATATTACGCTGTTTTGTTCACAAGTGGATTGCTCAATGCGTGTAAAACTAATGTTTCATACTTGTTTTTGTATCGAATAACATGGGACGGAGTGTCGTTCAAAAATTACCTCTTGTTCTGAACCAACATTCTAATCCTCCCAAAATGGGCAGCCTTGAACTGTTAATTCTCTTACAGTCAATTTTGCAATCCTAAAACTTAATTATACTATATAATGCAAAGATCGCACAAAGCTCGGTGAACCTTTAATCCGCTTTTGGTGCCAACTTCGTCGAAGAAGTGCATTTCCTGAGCAGAGTACCAGCTGAAACCGTTTTTTATTCGAATAAAGGTGGTACGTGTGACTCTATATACCACAAAATAGGTGCTTACTTTGCTGTTCCATGGTGGCCTCTGAACAGGAACATATAGGCGGATGTTTTATTCTGTATGTTCAATTCCGTGCGCTCCAGTGTCAAGCATTCCATAATAGTGTCATTGTTGGAGTCAGAAATCGCCACTAGATGAGGAAGTTGCAAAAATGCCTGAAATGTACCCATAAATAGAAGAAAATAGGCATTAAAACAAGTGCAGCGGTAAAAAATATTTCTAAATATACGTTTCCAATAATGCAGATTGAGGGGCAAAGCCAGTATGGAACTCTTTCAAAATTTAATACAAGCATATATATATATATATATATATATATATATATATATATATATATATATATATATATATATATATGTTTCCTTGACAAAGGCCGGACCCCGGCCGAAACGTCGGATTAAAGTTTTTTTTCCACCGTGTGTCACCTCCTTTACGTTTATGCCCTACTGAACCCATTCGAGCTTCAACCCCCTCCCTATATATATATTAACACTATGAACTGAGCCTGCATAGAAAATACGAAATTTTGCTCTCCTCTGAATCATATTTTCTTGTTACAGAATGAAAATTTCATTAGCCTACACAAACTTTGACTGCAAAAATTGCATATATTTATTAGAGGAAGAGATTCCATGCAGAAAGTCAATCGAGGAAATGTATGAAGAAATGCTTATATTATTATTTTGCCACAAAGTGCATGGTTGGCATCAAAACCAATTAAAAATTTCCACTTTATAGATTCTGCCACCCGTAAAAGCTGTCGAAGTACACCAAAAAGGAAGCACAAACCGAAAATTTCTTTTTAAACAAGAACATTTGTGTTTCACTGGTCATCCAAATGTTTCGGTTTTGATGCGACCATTTTCTGCTGAAATACTAAGCATAGGAGAGCGTTTCTTGAGCACTGTTAACGCCATTATTGACCGAAGACTTCACAGGTTACGAGAGATGCCATGGCCGGCTGCTTCAATTTTAACACGCCTCAACATAAAGCAAAGAACGGCAGGAATATAGTAGTGAGTGTTCCTTTACTGGATAAAATTAAATATATCATAAATGAGAAAAGCTATGTCCCCTTCTTTAAATGTTGCTTGGGCCTGGAAACGAAGAAGAAATGACGTTGCCTATTAGTTGTTTCCATTCGTGAGGTATGCCACTCATTTCATGAAGCGCATTGCGGCTTAGTGTGACTCTAAATAACCTACATGAAGTTCTTTATCACGCATTCAAGTGAGCTTACTGCAAGCAGCAGAATGCTTTGCTTCAACATCAGGCCCCCACTTTCGTTCCTTGCCGCCTTTAAAAATAGGCATATGGCGTATGTGCCTTGTCAGTGTTATGCTCTGTTGGGAGTCCAATGCGCTATACATGAACACACAATGCTTTCACAAATATTTTGAGTTTACATCATAGACTAGCTTGAGTCAATACGGCGTTTATTTACACCAAGATTTGATAACAAAATTGATGAGCTTCTGCCCTGTTTCACTTTTTGTCCCAATATTTTAGCATTAACGCAAATTTACTTCCAAAGCATGTTTCTTAACTGAGTGGCACCTTACAAATACACCGCATGCTCGTGTCTGGCAAGTCCCACTTTTTGAGTCATCACCTTTAACTCTGAGGCAAGTCTGTCTTGTTCTCTCGCCGAGCACTTATGACTACCACACATAATGAGTCTGACGCGCATTTGACTGGGTTTTTGAGGAATCTGCAAGAGAAACTGTGAGATGATGTTATGAGGATACTGATAGGAACGGCCGAAACTTCCGACACGACGCAAAAACTGGGTTCAACCTGGTGTGAGTTAAAATCTAGTCTGGGTTCAAACTAAAGCTTAATAACATTATTTGGATACCTTTCGGACAGTAAATAGCAAACGGCAACAGGCGTTCGTAGGGACAAACTAGAGATGTATTGACTGCTATTGTTGAGCCTTATACAATGCGTAAAAGTTGCGTGAACAAACCGTATCTCTTTGAAGTAGTCCGCTTCTGAACGGCAGTCATCCAGGAAAGGAATGCAACCTTTGAGAATCTTGAAATCCGAGCTACCCTGCAGGCTACATTTACCGAAGCCGCCTTCAAATGCTCAGTCTTGCGTGTCCTTTGAAGTCGCGCGACTCCTTTTGGCAGCCTAGCGTAAGCAACTTATACAGGTCGTAACGTCGGGAGGCCAAATGAGTATGGTCGACCGAGGTCTAAACACCACTGAATGGTAATCAGATAAGGTTTAAGACAATCACAAGCCAAGCTTGTGTGCAAGCCACAGTTACCTCAACTCCTCCCCAATTTTCAGGACTACCAATCCACCCCTGACGAATGCGCTCTGATTCACTTGGCCCTATATGCGCTATACTAATCTAGAAAGACATAGAGCCAGAAGATAATTCCTTCCGCACTGGAGTTAATATCAATGGGATTGAATAACCGGACAAGAGGATGTGCTTCGCACAGATACACCCCATAGCCAATATACGCAGCGGGAACAACTACGATAGCCGAGCCCGATGACTCTAATCGACTGACAGAAAGCTTTTACACGTTCGCAAAAAGTACATTGATCGATAACAGAGCACAACTCATGCTTTGTACTCATGCCACATCATCTTCCTGCTACCGCATCATCTGGGTACCAGTACATCGGGAACGCACGCCCTCACGTCTCGACTACTAAAATAGAAGCAGTTCTCCAGGAATACTTAGTAGTTAGGCAAGACGATGAGACATGATTTATGTGGAAACTTCTCATACGCAAAATAAAAATGCTGCGCGACGGCTGCCCCATGTTCCCACGCTGCACCGCTGTTTCGAGATACGAATTTGTCATATACCAGCCGGTAACATATACAGCCCCCTTCCCTTCTCACGAAAGCCAACATATCCTTACCAAAAAAAGCCTGTAACATGCATTTTTGTACAGGTGAATTGACATTGTTCCACATTATTATCAAATGTATCAGTATCAGTACCTCCTAGCTGCCATTCCTCGACAGCTCAATAGCCACATGTAAACTATTCGTGTTCCTGGCTTTGACAAGCCATCAGAATTTCCCGATCCGCGGTGATACGGAAACAGCAGCCAAAGCTGATTTTGCGAAAGAGTCCCGCTGTTGAAGATAGTATTTTATTTTTATTCTAATTAAATTAATAATGCTTTTCTCCCCTCATTGGCACGCCTGTCACCTACTTCAGTGATCCTTTCTTTCAGTTCTTAAGTCTTTTATCAGTTTTTGTTTGTTAAATAATCCATGATTTCGATATTCGTCACATTCGTGGTAAGCGCGGTACCCTTCACAGTCTGTTCTTGCATTTTCCTATTGTTTAAGTTAACGGCTGTTTAGTGTTCCAAGACAATCTTTAACAAGAAAATATGAGATATACAAACCAGTCACAAAATATTTATAATGAAAAAAATGAGGTAAATCAGACCGAAACGATAAATTAAAATGGCACACACTCTTTGGTGTGAATTTGGAAGTGAGGGCATGACTTGCTTCAGAAAGCTGCCCGCAACCCTTACGTATTCAGGTTGTCAGAACGCATTGCGCCTTTCTAAGATGCCTGAAATAGTGGTATGTAGTTTCCCAGATAACAGTGAGTTCTGAGAACGCAACTTATTCAAAGTATTTCGGTCAACAGAGCCGCCCCTCACTGACGTCTCGCTGCTGAAAGTTTATAGCCATTTATTTTATTGCGCAAATATGCCTTTTGGCATCAGGGTCTAATATATTGATGCATGAGATTGGCGGTAGGAAAAAACAGTCAGACGTTCCACCAGTGACGAAGGACGAGGTCAAGAAAGCACTAGAAACTATGAAAAGGGGGAAATCAGCTGGAGAGGATCAGATATCTACAGATTTGCTGAAGGACGGGGGGGATATCGTGCTAGAAAAACTGGCCACCCTGTATACGCAGTGCCTGGTGTCATCGACGGTACCGGAACCATGGAAGAACGCAAACATTATCCTCATTCACAAGAAAGGGGACTCTAAGAACCTTAAAAATTACAGACCAATCAGCTTACTGTCCGTGACGTATAAGGTATTTACTATGGTAATCACTAATAGAATCAGGACAACCTTAGACTGCAATCAAGCAAAGGATCAAGCAGGGTTTCGGAAACGGTACTCTACTATCGATCATATCCATACCATCAATCAGGTGATAGAAAAATGCTCGGAATATAACCAGCCTTTATACATAGCATTCATTGATTACGAAAAAACATTAGAGTCAGTTGAAACCTCGGCGGTGATGCAGGCATTGCGAAATCAGGGGTAGACGAGCCGTACGTGAAAGTGCTGGAAGATATATATAGTGGCTGCACAGCAACCATAGTTCTGCATAAAGAAAGTAACAAAATTCCCATAAAGAAAGGTGTTAGGCAAGGAGACACAATCTCCCCAGTACTATTCACAACTTGTTTAGAGGAAGTATTCAGAGACTTGGAATGGGAGCAGTTAGGGATAAGGGTAGATGGAGAATACCTCAGTAATCTGCGATTTGCTGATGACATTGCCTTGCTGAGCAACTGGGGAGATGAACTACAAATAATGATTGATGACCTAGACAGAAAAAGTAGAAAGGTAGTCTTGAAAATCAATATGCAGAAGACTAAGGTAATGTTCAACAGCCTCGGGAAGGAACAGCAGTTTACATTAGGCAGCGAAATACTGGAAGTAGTAGGCGAATATGTCTACTTAGGACAGGTAGTAACCGCAGATCCGGACCATGAAAAGGAAATAACAAGAAGAATAAGATTGGGATGGAGCGCATTTGGCAAGCACTCGCAGATTATGACTAGCAGCTTACCGGTATCGCTCAAGAGGAAAGTATACAACAGTTGCATCTTGCCTGTACTCACCTATGGGGCTGAAACGTGGAGGTAACCAAGAGAGTTCTACTTAAATTGAGGACAACCCAGAGGGCTATGGAACGAAAAATGGTAGGGGTAACATTAAGAGATAGGAAGCGGGCAGAGTGGGTCAGAGAAATAACTCAAGTTACCTACATTCTAGTGCAAATTAAGAAGAAGAAATGGGCATGGGCAGGACATGTAGTGCGAAGAGAGGATAACCGATGGTCGCTGAGGGTAACAAACTGGATTCCAAGGGAAGGAAAGCGTAGCAGGGGGCGGCAGAAAGTTAGGTGGGCGGATGAGATTAAGAAGTTCGCAGGGGTCAAGTGGATGCAGCTAGCACAGAACCGGGTTAAGTGGAGAAATATGGGAGAGGCCTTCGCCCTGCAGTGGGTATAATCAGGCTGATGATGATGATGATGATGATGATGATGATGATGATGATGATGATGATGATGATGATGATGATGATGATGTTGATGCAGGCCTATGGCCCCAATGAATTCCAACAGATCTCGGTGGTGGGGCCCATGTGTCCATTATCTTTTGTCAGGCTGTCTGGTAGGTTGCTAAGCTTGGCTTCTGAGGTGTTCCTTGCGGGCCGCGCAAAGATCAGGACATGTTGTTAGGAAACGGTCTAGTGTGGCCTCCGTAGCGGGTGCTGGGCAGAAAGGGCAGTTCCGGGGAGCAGTCTGGGTGGTCCAGGAATATTTAACAGCGGGCGGTAATGCAGCACCCAAGCGGATTCTTCTCAGCGGCACCTCCTCAGGCCAAGTTAAACCGCCGGAAAGGTTTGATTCAAATGGTGGTATTAATGAACGCGTGGAGCGGCTAAGAACCCAGACGCTGAAGAAGGCTGGGTTCCTGGCCGAGCAGCTGGTGCGCGCCATGAAAGCTCGGGTTGTCTTGTTCGGACGAGATTGTGCCTCGCTCTGCGATCGTCTTGCGTCACCGATCGCCGTCTCCAGTCCTCCAAATAAGCCCCAATAAACCCCTCTTCTTTTGGTGGAACGTGCCGCCGTATGAATCTTACGCGACCACCATGCAGCTCCGCATCCGTACGATACTTAAGGCAACAAACGAGGTAGGCCAACAGCCAGTGGCAGCCCCTTTGTAGTCCATCTCATGCTCCGGTGCCATTCGGCAGCAAGAGCTCGCATTTTTTTAGCGGGCAGGGCGACCAGGACATTGAATATTGGTTGGCCTCGTACAAGCAGGTGAGTTGTCAAGCAACTGTGAGCAGCGCATGAAGATCAACAACGTCATCTTCTACCTGAGTGACATTGCTAACCAAATGTATCGAAATCATGAGGCCGATATACCAACGTGGGCTAACGTTAAGGGCAAGTTCACTGACGTTTTCAGTCGTCCACAGTGCGGAAAATACTCGCAGAAGAAGCCTTGCGCGTACCAGTTCTGCATGAAGGTGAAACTTTCACAAGCTACATTGAGGACGCCGTGAATTTATGCAAGAGTGTCGACCTTTCTATCGATGAGGCTGCTAAGGTAAAGAACATAATGAAGGGCATTGATGTCTATGCATTTCACATGCTGTGCGCAAAGAGCCCCAACTCGGTGGCCTCAGTATACAACTTTTGTTAAAGTTTTGACGAGTTGCTCATGCAAAGCCTCTGCAATCGTCGCCCTCCTGCACCTGCTGCGTCCGTCTCTGGCATGGCTGTTAGCAGCGACCTTTTGGCTCAAATCAAAGATTTCGTTCTAGATGAGGTCTCCCGAGAGCTTGGGTACTTTCTCGCCCACGCCCGTCATCTACTGCCAAACTGCTTACCTCTACGATGCTATACACCATTACGCAGGAGGTTGCTGATCCACTTCCCAGGTTTGGTCAGCCATCGCCTCTGACACTTAATGTACACCCTGTTCCACTGTAGCCAGCACCTCTTGCTACACCATTAAGTTACAGCCCCCCTGTTGTCATGCAGCCTCTACCTGTGTCAGTAAAGATGCCTCCAACATATGCAGAAGTTACCGCCCGCCCTCCGCCGCCACAGTCCTTCGCGTACGTGCCGACTATGGTGCCCCCATCTGTCTCTGCAAGGTTCCGATCAACGACGCTTCCCTACAATCCTTGGCACTCGAATGACAACCGGGTTATCTGGTATGCCTTAACAAAGTTGCGCCCCTACTTATCCACCACTTCAGCGTCATCACCGACCATCATGCCCTCTGCTGGTTGGCTGTCCTGAAAGGTCCTTCTGGACGTCTCGGCTGCTGGGATATTCGCCTTCAAGGCTGAATTTGACGTGATATATCGACCGGGACGCAAACACTCTGACGCTGACGCCTTGTCGCGATCGCCGCTGCCTTCTGCATCCTCGGACTCGATATTCGAACCCTTCGTTGCAGCCCTTAACTCCGATGATTTGCCTTTTGAGCAACGCCGGGATCCCTAGATATCTTCGCTCCTTAACGTCCTCCCCGCGTCCTCAACGTCTTCATTCCCGCTAGCCCTTTGTCGCCAAGCTTCCCATTTTACGATCCGCGGTGGTGTGCTGTATCGCAAAAGTTATCAGCCGGATGGTCGCGAATGGTTCTTGGTCATTCCTCGCTATCTTAGCACCGACATTTGTGCCTATCACCATGCCAATCCGCAAAGCGCACATGCTGGCTTGTTGAAGACATACGAGCGTCTCCACCAGCGGTAGTACTGGCGGGGGTGTGTAACTTTTTCCGCCGATCTATTCGCTCCGGTACTGCTTGTCCGCGCCCCTCTGCCGGCCCATTACATCCATTGATTGCCTTGTCCAGTGCGACGCTTCTATCGTGTCGGCATCGACCTCTATGGCCCCCTTCCATCTTCGACATCAGGCAACCCCTGGATAATAGCCGTCGTAGACCACCTCATTCGATACGTGGAGACTGCGTGGAGACTGTAGCCCTGTCTACGGCTAATGCTCGTGACGTCGCCTATTTCATCCTGCGTCACGTCATTCTACGTCACGGGGCTCCTCGTGAAGTTGTCAGTGGCCGCGTCTTCCTATCACAAGCGGACCGCGGGTTGTTGGAAGCTTGCGAAACAATACATCGAACCACCGCAGCTTACCATCCTCAAATCTAAGACCTCACAGAAAAATTTAACCGAAGTATTGATGACATGCTCTCTGACGTGTCTAATTGGGCTCAGGTGCTTCAGTACGTCACCTATGCCTATAGCAGCGTCTCAGGCAATGACTGGATTTTTCCCATTCCTTTCTCCTGTACGATTGTGAGCCTTCCTGTCTACTGGACACCATACTTCTTTAACACCCCGACAGTTAAGAGTACACTTCCCTTTCTGCTGTTGCCCTTAATGATAACTCGTGCCGTCAGCTGGCTCGCTCATTCATGTCGGACATTCAAGATCTTCGCCGACATGATAGCGATCACGGTAAGCCCACTTCTGGCTTTTATACCAACACCCTCGTTTGGCTTTGTGTTCCCCCTGATTCGAAGTTATCTGCAAAGTATAATGGCCCTTATCATGTATTAGAGCGTACATCTCCAGTTAACTACGTCGTGGAGCCGGCAACGTCTTCCGACAACCGTCACCGTGGGCGAGAAGTTGTTTACTTCAGTCAACTTAAGCCATACTGCAATCCCCTTGTAGTCCTCTCGTCTTAAGTAGCCAGGATGGCTCCCTCTTTCTGCCGGGACAATTGTAGGAAGAAGATGATACAGCGCCGACACAAATGACGATGGAGACGGCTGGGGTCCTGGCCGATCAGCTGGCGCGCACTGCAAGCACTGGCTGTCTTGTTCGGTCGAGATGTGTTTCGCTCTACGATCGTCTTGCGTCACCGGTCGCTGTCTCCAGTCCTCCGAACAACTCACAATAAACACCCCTTCAATATATATATATATATATATATATATATATATATATATATATATATATATATATATTGTGAGGATTCAACATTGCCCTCACCGGCAGGACGCGACGAACACTATCTCTCCCTCTTTCACGGGGACCTATCACCTTTTTCATCCTGGCCTCCTTCACCCCAGAGCTGTTGTGGAGAGGGTGGGGTGTGAGAGAACTGGCGTAGCGCGCCGGGCGGCCCCTCCTTTTTTCTCCCCTTTCATTTTGACAGACACAATCTCTATCCTCGTGGAGACGACGCCGCCACGCCGGAGAGCGCGGATGCTGCTGAGAGGCTCGAGGAAGAAAATTGGGCGTTCCCAATAAAAAGCTTGACCTGCTGACTGTGCCTCATTGTTTCGCTATTCACGGCAATGGCCATGCCTGGAACTGACGGGGGGGGGGGGGCTGGCTCGAATACCAGAACACAAGCCCCGCTAGAAACCCCAACAACTGCGTGTGTGTGTGTGTGTGTCTGTTTGTGTGTGGGCTTACGTAGTTAAGGGCAACACGCAATGTTTTTTTCGCATTTTATACTTAAGCTTCATAATTTCTTATACGCCGCTACTTTGCATCAGGAAACATTTTCATTAAATTCTGAGCATTTCAAAACTTTTACCCGGCTTTCAAATCTTAAATTTTTAAGCTATTCCAAATACATGGCTAGTTATGCGCTCAATTCTTTAATTAAAACATTCAGCATTGCTTTCCTATTATGAGAATTTGTCGCCTTTAATCGTCCCTGTTTCCTATTTTAAGATTTTAATTATTTCATTACGTAACTGATAAATGACATACCCTAAATGCTCTTACTTAAGCATCGTGAAGCATTGGCTTTTTACTTTCAACCTTCCACATATTTCAACCGATATAAGGAAGCACAACATGGATAAAATTGAGCATGCTGTAAAGAACGGGGGAAGCCTTAAAGCGGTAAAGGAGAAATTGGGCATAGGCAAAAACCAGATGTATGCGATAAGGGACAAGGCGGGCAACGTCATCACTAATATGGACAAGATAGTCAAAGTAGTCGAGGAGTTCTATACAGATCTCTACAGTAGCCAAAGTAGTCAGGACCGTAATGAGATTGGCGGTAGGGAAAAACAGTCAGACGTTCCACCAGTGACGAAGGACGAGGTCAAGAAAAAATTAGAAACTACAGGGTGTTGCACAATTAGACCCGCGCTGTAGAATGCTTCTCCCAGCTAAACCGCGGAATCCTTGCAGTTCAGATTTCGCACAGAAATCGCATTTCGTCGCTAGTATTTTTTAATACTAAATTTGTTTTTTGGTACTTGCCTGATTTGATCAGAAGAAGTAAAATATTCCCATCGCCTGCGGCGGCGGCGACGCCAGACGAACCGCTGCCCCAGCGATGGGACTGGTGGCGCCACCTCATGCTGCTAACAACAACTCTGTAGCAGGAAAAGAGGGGGCCAGCGTTTCTGGCAGAAGGTTTGAGTTGTTGTAAGCAGCATGAGATGGCGCCACCAGTCCCATCACTGGGGCAGCGGTTCGTCTGGCGTCGCCGCCGCCGCAGGCGATGGGAATATTTTACTTCTTCTGATCGAATCAGGCAAGTACCACAAACAAATTTAGTATTAACAAATACTAGCGACAAAATGTGATTTCTGTGCGAAATCTGAACTGCAAGGATTCCGCGGTTTAGCTGGGAGAAGCATTCTACAGCGCGGGTCTAATTGTGCAACACCCTGTATGAAAAGGGGGAAATCAGCTGGAGAAGATCAGATAAGTACAGATTTGCTGAAGGACGGGGGGGGATATCGTGCTAGAAAAAGTGGCCACCCTGTATACGCAGTGCCTGGTGTCATCGATCGTACCGGAAAATGGAAGAATGCAAACATTATCTTCATTCACAAGAAAGGGGACTCTAAGAACCTTAACAATTACAGACCAATCAGCTTACTGTCTGTTATGTATAAGGTATTTACTAATGTAATCGCTAATAGAATCAGGACAACCTTAGACTCCAATCAAGCAAAGGCTCAGGCAGGGTTTCGGAAACGGTACTCTACTATCGATCATATCCATACCATCAATCAGGTGATAAAAAAATGCTCGGAATATAACCAGTCCTTATGCATAGCATTCATTGATTACGAAAAAGCATTTGACTCAGTTGAAACCTCGGCGGTGATTCAGGCATTGCGAAATCAGGGGGTAGACGAGCCGTACGTAAAAGTGCTGGAAGGTATGTATAGTGGCTGTACAGCAACCATAGTTCTGCATAAAGAAAGTAACAAAATTTTAATAAAGAAGGGTATTAGGCAAGGAGACACAATCTCCCCAGTACTATTCACAACTTGTTTAGAGGAAGTATTCGGAGGCTTTTAATGGGAGCAGTTAGGGGTAAGGGTAGATGGAGAATAGCTCAGTAATCTGGGATTTGCTGGTGACCTTGCCTTGCTAAGCAACTCGGGGGATGAACTGCAAATAATGATTGATGACTTAGACAGGAAAAGTAGAAAGGTAGGCTTGAAAATCAATATGCAGAAGACTAAGATAATGTTCAACAGCCTCGGGAAGGAACAGCAGTTTAGATTAGGTCGCGAAATACTGGAAGTAGTAGGCGAATATGCCTACTTAGGACAGGTAGTAACCGCAGATCCTGACCATGAAAAGGAAATAACAAGAAGAATAAGATTGGGATTGAGCGCGTTTGGCAAGCACTCGCAGATTGTGACTAGCAATTTACCGGTATCGCTCAAGAGGAATGTATACAACAGTTGCATCTTGCCTGTACTCACCTATGGGGCTGAAACGTGGAGGTTAACCAAGAGAGTTCTACTTAAGTTGAGGACAACCCAGAGAACTATGGAACAAAAAATGGTAGGGGTAACAATAAGAGATAGAAAGCGTGCAGAGTGGGTCAGAGAAATAACTCAAGTTACCGACATTCTAGTGGAAATTAAGAAGAAATGGACATGGGCAGGACATGTAGTGCGAAGAGAGGATAACCGATGGTCGCTTAGGGTAACAAACTGGATTCCAAGGGAAGGAAAGCGTAGCAGGGGGCGGCAGAAAGTTTGGTGGGTGGATGAGATTAAGAAGTTCGCAGGGGTCAAGTGGATGCAGCTAGCACAGAACCGGGTTAAGTGGAGAAATATGGGAGAAGCCTTCGCCCTGCAGAGGGTATAATCAGGCTGATGATGATGATGATGATGATGATATTTCAACCTCACTTTGCGTGTGCTTAATTTTTTGTTTGTTTTCAGTTATTTCAAAAAATCAGTTGGTTAACTACACAATTAAGATTCTTAGCAGCACCAATCTTTGACTTTTGATTGTGAGCTTTCTGACACCCTTGAGCCGGTTGATGTAGGTTAGCTGGTAACAGCAATGGACACGATATTTAGAAGTAGTGGGAAAACACCATCGGCGTTGTGTTTTCCTACTACTTTGCATTTAATTATTTTTCCCCCGAACTGATTACAGCACCACTACAGTTCAAGATTTCTTGGGCCTCGCCGAGTTTCGGCATTGCTTTGGCATATAATATATATATATCTGTGGTGTGCTTGTGACTTATGGGCAGGACGTGTAGTGCGAAGAGAGGATAACTGATGGTCGCTTAGGATAACAAACTGGATTCAAATGGAAGGATAGCGTAGCAGGGGCAAGTGGATGCAGCTAGCACAGAACCGGGTTAAGTGGAGAATAATGGGAGAGACCTTCGCTCTGCAGTGGGTATAGTCGGGCTGATGATGACGACGATGAGATGGGCCAGGGTTAAAACCAAACAAGATGTCACACAACTTTCCCAATTATCTAACGTATTGTAACAACAGTTTCGGACGGTAGCCCGTCCTTTTTAAGGGTAGAATTGTGAATTCTACCATATATATATATATATATATATATATATATAGGCTGTCCAGCCAAATGCAATGGTAATCTGCAGCAGTTTTTTTCAACTATTGGTCCCAGAGAAACAGAATTAAAGCATACGTCGATTTTCTCGAACAGCTTCCTACGTTATTTGCATCGAACTAGTGTTTACGCAGTGATAATTTTACCAGCCAAAAACAACGCCTGGCGGAGTACAAAAAGAATTACTTGTGACTGCGGAGCTCCTTTTAGAGCCCCTAGATGCGTTCAAGATAACACAATTCACTTGTCTGTTTGGGCCCTCTCTGATGAGGCTGGTTGGGCACGCCTGCCGAATGTAATGTTTTAAAATAACAGCTGCTCTTTTGACAGCATTTTTGAACACCTATAAATATATTGGTCTTAGACGTAGCGTAATGAAATCAACGTAGCGAGCTGTTTTTTGAGACCATCTAAAGCGTTTTCACTGGCACTGTCTCTGAAGGCTATAATAAAAAAATAACCAATTAGTCTTTACTAATTTATTACCCTTGGTCAATGGATAATATACTGCAGATTAGCATAAAAGACACCCAACAGCTATGAATTGATTTTCCTGGGCTCGGGCCCGCAGTATTTTTAAAACCTTGGTTTCATTACCTTGGTCACCCGTATAACAGTTTGGATTATAAGCGCAATGTGAATCAAAACACAAACTTGTAAAATAAAGGAGCATGGTTGAAGCCTTACTGATAATGTAAACATGGCTGATGCACAGTGCAAAACATAACGAGGTTTACTGGCGTGCCGATTTTGGACCATTCTTTCCGACACACACACACACACACACACACACACACACACACACACACACACACACACACACACACACACACACACACACACACACACACACACACACACACACACACACACACACACACACACACACACACACACACACACACACACACACACACACACACACACACACACACACACACACACACACACACACACTCTGCCGGGGTGGCTCAGTGGTTACGACGCTCGACTACTGTTCCCAAGGACGCGGAATCGAATCTCGGCCTCGGCGGTAGGTTTTTGATGGCGGCGAAGAGCAAGGCGCCCGTGTGCTGTGCGATGTCTGTGCACGTTAAAGAACCCCAGGTGGTCGAAATTTTCGGAGTCCTCTACTACGGCGTCTCTCATAGCCTGAGTTGCTTTGGCACACATTAGTTCTGGTACACTCCGAACGCGTTAATGAGCATAACTATCTCGGCCTACCCATATGTCATGAGCTTCGAATTGGAATTCGTATTAGGAACATTACATCAAAAGGACTCAAACGACTAAATGACTATTTTTCTTAAGAGGCACTTGCGACTCGAACACAATACAACAAAACTTCTGGCTAATACTACACTCAATAACATAATAAGATCATTACTCCAATATAGTAATATTGTTTGGTTTCCCTATAGTAAACAGCTCACAAAAACAAGATATACAGGGTGAGGCCGTAAGGTTTACATTTAGCAAGTATACAACAGCATGACTCGGCTACAAAATTCTAAATGAAGCCGGAACGCTACTTCTACAAAACACGGGACAATCTATTGCGTCTAAGGTTTCTGTACCAAGTGATCCGAGGCTAAAAATATATTCACACTGCAAAATACGTCTACTTCACAATCAATTCGCAAACGTGTCCGTGGGCACTTGACATTGCAATTTGAATAAATAGAAACTGTACGCCTTTCATATGGCAAATTTACGCTTGAGATCAAAGTGCCATAAGAATACACACTTTAGGCTTCTTGGTCAATTGCCAGCGTTTACATGTCTCGATTCGTTCTTTAAGCACCTCATCTTGCCCGTGCATTCTTCAGATGTCCCACATTGCTGGCGAAGTAATATTACTGCTTGCTCATAACTATTCATGCAAAAATAAAAC
Source organism: Amblyomma maculatum (assembly GCF_055883805.1). Lineage (NCBI taxonomy): Eukaryota > Metazoa > Arthropoda > Arachnida > Ixodida > Ixodidae > Amblyomma > Amblyomma maculatum. The sequence goes on from NC_139344.1 coordinate 412,483,099, forward strand.
TGTAGGCTGTTGCGAACTGAAAATTTCCTTTGAAATTTACTTAGGCACGTAGCGATCGTTACAGCTTGCACGTACGCGCATATTATCTCAAGTTTGCCACAAATCTCACGCTTGCATATCCACGTACTTGAAACGCATCCGGAGAGTTGCGCTGTAGCAGGTGCGGCCCCATCATTTCCCACGAATGTTCGACATATTGCACGAAAAAAAGGGCGTAGAAAAGCACATACATGCTGGCTTTCATTTTCGCGGCTCTGCACTCTAGTTCTATTCTATGGCAAAAATGAACAGAGACAGAACCCTGTGCTCCTTTTTATACATTTTACAGGCAATCGTTGCCCAACGTTTAGCGCTCCAGTCCAATATTCGAGAAAAAGAGCAAACCTTAGTGCAGTCCTATATTTCGAACCCTTTCAAACTGCTGCGAGAACTAGAACACTTTCAACCATTTAGAATCTAAGCTTCAAATTCTTTTTTTGCGTGCCATTCGAAAGAGCGAAATTGAAAACAACTTCCGATTGCAATATGTCAGATGCCATACGAAAAATAGGTATGGCACATTTTGTTATGAGTGTGCGTCTGTGAAGCTATGAATTTTCTTCGTGTAGCAAAGAGCAATGTTAAATACAGGAAAAGCAGCACCTGACAGTGCAGGTGAACCGGGACAAATGAACCCTAGGAACATCTGCAATTTTAGCGTGGCATAACAAACCTGAATCAAATTTTATGTTGCTTGTCAGGGCGCCAGTGCTTAACTAAGATAACAAAACTAAAAAAAAAAAACTATCAAGAATTATAAATGTCAGAATATCCACGTATATAGTCTAGTATTGGAAGTGCAATTATCTTTAGCTGAGCAGCTGTATTAAATTGTGTACAATGAAATAGAAATCGAATAAGTTCGTTTTTGATTTAATGCAGCTGCCAATCTCTTGAGCCACATACACATTTTGTCATGCTTTGCCAAGTATATTATTAGGAACTCAACGATGTGAAACTAAGATAGCTCCTTGGTACTGAAAAGCAAGACTAACTATTACAACTCAACCTTTTGTGAAGAGAACCCATGATTTTATGCATGATCTAGGACTTTTAGCATGCCGCGCTCTGTAAGGCTGCTCAAGGTGTAGGGAAAATGCAGAAACCATCCCAAAAGCGCCTTGCTAACATTAGGATAAAATACGTCCAACCGGATAAAGAATATTGCGTCTCTCAGGGCAAGAACGCAACAGAAAAGCTATTGTCTTGCTTTTACAGTCGTGGAAGTAAGTGCTGATTATAAAAATCCGTTTTCGTTTCCTGTTTTCTGGCGCAAACACTTATTACCTTTGCCAAACGGATAAATTGGGACGCCACCATGTTTTCTGGAGTGGTCTCTGGCCTGAATGTTGCGGAGTTCCCTCACCGCATTCGTGGAGGATCGAGTCTAAACATATCTCAAGCATGTAAGAACCCTCTTTTATGTCACATTGTAAGCCAAGCTTCAGCGGAAAAGTTCAGCTGATCCGACGATATGGCTTATATTGCGGGAAAACACCTCAAACTTCGCAGTCTCCGCTTGGGCCGCAATTAACTGTGAAGGACGTTCAAAACAGAGCAACATGAGTTTCTAGCCCTAATACTGCCAGTGCCACAGCACAATTGCATCCGCATGATGAACAACTATTCCTCGAACAACGTTTGCTCCCAGCTTAAACAAAAATTATCAGGGCACTTATAAGGGCGAACGTGCAGCAGCGGGGCAGTATTTCAGGACTGAAGATACAGGCCATTGAGAATAAGCACCCTTGAAATATCAGCCAGAGAATTGAACTAAATATAGCACGCCTTAACATGCCATTGGACATAGTTTGACACTGGTAGCTCGGTAAATTTAGCGAGGCGCTTTACCATCTCAAAGGTACTACTAAATGTCACTTTGGCAAAGTTACCACTCTAGAATGATGGGAACATTAACCTCATTCTTTAATATGAGATGCGATATCCCTTGTGGCTCCCACCTGCGGCAAGCCTTGAGCTTACACCTTGTACTACATGTAGTTTCAATTTGCCAAGCCCGCAGCTCCTTAACGTTCTGTCCTAATCTCTCCCATGTTTTATTTAGTATACATTTCTAAGCTAACATGCTGCTCTTGTCCCTGTCGCATTTGCCAACGGCTATCTACATAAACATCTGCTTCAACGAAGTCGTATGAAAGTGCTTTGTATAGGATTAGTTTGCCATACTCGCCATCCAAGAGTCCTGGAATATAAAAGGCCAATTGACAATTGCGTGTTGGGAAAGGCGTGCCACCGGCTGTCGTTTGCGACAAGAGAGCCACTGAGCTAGATAAGTTGTCGTACTTGCAAATGTGACCTGCGTGTCGCTTTCTCAATTCGGTCCCGTTCAAAACAAGACTTGTCGAACTCCACTGCTCCCCAGCAAAGAGAAGAAGGACGTAAATCTAACTTCGGTTGTTTTAGCTGCGCCACTGATTGGTCATTGATTTGCGGCCAGCAGTAGCAAGACAGGCGAATGAAGCAGTGCTTGAATGAACTGTGATTATTGCTTTGAGATCAATGAAACTATCTGCGACAGTAGAAGTTACTATGAGTAGAAGTTACGAATAATTATTAGCATCTTTCTAAATAATAACATAAAGCTACTTGTTCTGTGATTCCTTACTATATTTTGCGTTTCTTTGAACTACGCAAGGTAATACATTTTTGAAGTGTTAGCTAATATGAAATATGCGGCTACGCTGCGACTTTGCTGACATTGCACTTAGCTTCTGTAGGGCTACAATTGAAGTTCAGAACGGACCACAACCATTATTACACGACAAATAAAGGATCGGCGCTCAGTTTGACATCATGGATAGGCTTGCCTTTGATTTTGCTAATAATAAAGGGGCGGTGGGGGATCGGAGGGAAGGGAAGGTTGTTTTCTTGCTGAATATTACGCGTTTAAATAAATATAGCCGTCAAGATGACCATGCAATGACTAAAGCCTGGTTTCCATTATGATGCTGGCTGTACAATTGGTGACCTATTTGGACGGAGTTCAAAATAGTGTCTGTTCAAGCGGCCGGCACACATAAAATGCTCCAAAGAAATAAATGAGCCGTCATGAGCCAAAACCATTTTGACAAAACACAATTATCCCATAGTTCCAACTGTGTTTGTGATAGAGCGATGGAATTTCAAACACTTTACGAACGGGACCCTAAAGGTAATGGTAGCGGTTGAGCGATGTGAGAATTTGGTACTGAACCAGAAATTCGGTGTCTGAGTGAGTAAGCTAACAATAATAATCTAATAACGATAATATTATAATACTAACACCCCGCCGAGATGGCGCAGTGGTTAGGGCGCTCTACCTGCGCCCTAGAACGCGGGATCGAATCCCGGCATCGGCGACCTTTTTTCCATGGAGGGGAAAAGCAAGGTGCCCGTGTGCTGTGTTATGTCAGTGCACGTTAAAGAACCCCAGGTGGTCGGAATTTCTGGAGTCCTCCACAACGGCGTCTCAGCCAGAGTTGCTTTGGGACGTTAAACCCCATGAACCAAACCAAACCATAAAATAAAAAACAATAATATTTATTAATATGATTATAATGTAAAGAAGAGGACCTGGCACCTGCACGCCGGCACGAGACGCGAGCACTAGTCGTTCGAGCCAGCGCCTACCAGTAAGCCTCGACCTAGCCCTAGCAAACAAGCTCGCCTTGCAATAAAGCTTGTTACAATCTTGGTTAGTAGAACTCGTTACATTACTAATAATAATAACAAAAAATAATAAATCTGAGAAACATGATTCGAACTTTATGTGCCCTCCTTAGACCAAATGCTGTCGTAGTATCTACAGCGTAGAACATGCTCTACCACAGCAGAGCTATATGGAATAAAAGAAGCTCTCTTCTACACTTTGCGCCCTAGTCAAGGGCGATGAGTAATTTTCACGGACTCGCAAGGTGCACTTCAAATCATGTTAAACCTATTGAATAAATATCCCCGGCCGATTTCTCATGACTTTGGATACCTGCACCACTTGGCTGTTACTGAAAGTCACATTATAATTTTGCAATGTATTCCGGCTCACTGCAGCATCCTGGCCAGCGAGAGAGCAGATGAATCTACCTGCAAAGGTCTGCAATATCACAATTATGAGTGCATCTAGTTTACAAAATCAGATGCGTCTCAACTCAAAGTTATCTGATTATTGTTTCTATTGATTTTAGCGCTTTCTAAATTGTATCGCATTTTAGCACTTCTCCAGGAAGGGTCCTGAATGTTCGGCGGAATTGTGTAAATACAAAAGGAAATGAATTAGATATACCGCCAAATGTTCCATGCACAGACTAAATGCATGGTTTATATCGGTGCCTCTTGTAGACTCCTCTGGACAGCAGTAAACCTTGCCTCCAAGAACTGTGCGCAGCTTCCTCGCAGAAGCTGCGCTCAAAGAGACAACGGCGCTCCCAAAATAGCTAGACCAGAATTTCCGACACTATAGCAAAGCGTTTTGATATTATATAGTCGCGCGAGTTGCTTCTTATGTGATGCGCACGATTTTCAGCAAAATCATAACCGGATCGACCAAGTAAGCGACAACAGCTGAGGCAGTCGAGTTAAGTTTGTCAAATCTAGTTCCGATAGGTTTCCAGTTGGGATTTCCTGTTTAAAATTCCACCCTGATTCTAACTTTTATCTCTGCTTTGAAGTTGGAGCTCGGTCTACAGATTTAATTGGCTCTAAAAAGGGTGCAAATAGGTTGGCCTCCTCCAAATCGCAAAAATCTACAGGAAGAACGATTAGAGGGCAAGACCTTTGCATATTCTGACAAAACCACTCCTCAAATCCCGATAGGAGCACACTTTTTGTTTATTGTTTTATTGCACTGATCGTAAACATTTATGGCGAAGCCTGAAGCGCAAAAAAATAGGGACGTGAGACGCACACCAGACACAGAGCTGAAGGTTGTAGACATTGTCCTTGATTTTATATTCGCTCCTTACTGAGCATCTTTTCGGAATGGTAAATTAGACCCAATAATATTGTAACGGATGAAATGGTTCTATTACAGGTAAGCTTCGTATCAAGGACGGACGCACACGGCTCAGAAAAAGCTGGACTAGTCTGCGCGCGCCTCGCTTCCTCCGCTTCTTCTTCTGCTGCTTCTGCTGCTTCTCAGTGCGCCGCTACGCAGAGTAACAATTCCTCCCGGGCAAACGATTCTCGTCCTCGAGAAAATGAGGTAGATCGAAGATTGCAGCGCTTCAGGCGAGCCACGTGAGCAACTTGTGTCTTGCGGGATCGGCGGTTATCCGTCGTGACTTTGGCGCTAACGTAATTCACGTCAGGGAGTTGGTCCAACACGACGAAGGGGCCATCGTATTTGCAGAGAAACGTCTCATATAATCCTCGCTTGCGAATAGGCGTCCAAAGCCAGACGTAGTCTCCAGGCGAGTAAGCAACTGCACGATGATGCAGATCGTAGTGTTCTTTCGAGCGGCTTTGAGAAGCCAGTATGCGTAAGCGGGCTACACGACGGGCTTCTTCGGCACGGCATAGTCTCTGGGAAACAGACGCATCGTCGTTGGGGGAAAATGGCAAAATGGTGTCTAAGAAAGCGTGTGGAGTTCTTGCATAGAGTAAATAGAAAGGAGAATAGTCGGTAACTTCATGATCTGCAGTGTTATAAGCGTACGTCACAAACGGTAGCACTGAATCCCAAATGCGATAGTCGGACGTACGTGTATGGACAGTATGGTTGTCCAGGTGCGGTTGGTGCGCTCGGTGAGACCGTTGGTCTGCAGATGATACGGTGCCGAGTGTCGGTATTGTGAACCACAAAGTCGGAGCATTTCTTCCATGACATCAGCAGTGAATTGCCGATCACGATCACTTATAACAACACCGAGTGCGCCATGGCGAAGAATAACGGAATGCAAAAGAAACTTTGAAACATCAGCAGCCTTTGTAGTAGCGAGAGCAGCGGTGTCTGCGTATCTGGTAAGACAGTCAACGCAGACGATAACCCAGCGGCAGCCCTCTACAGTCTTTGGAAAAGGACCGAGCAGGTCAATTCCAATCTTTGCAGAAGGTGAGGTAGGTAGCTTGACGGGTTATAAATGTTCGGCCGGCGTGGAGGTGCGTTGACATTTTTCACATGTCGCAACGTATTGCTTGGAGGTCTTAAACATTTGTGGCTTATAAAAACGCTGGCGAATTTGGGGCAGTGTACGACAGACGCCTTGATGTCTAGAGGTAATATCATCATGCATGGCACGCAAATTCTGTGCACGGAGACTTTTTGGGACGACCAAAACGAGGGCAGCACCGTCAACTGTGTAGTTCTTGAACAAGACACCATCTTCGATAGTAAACTGCGTTGAATCTGCTCTTCCTTCTGCTTCTTGTATAAGAGGCTGTAGTGACCGGTCGTTGCGTTGTTCTTGCCTAAAGGTCGCCATACTAGGAAACGTCGAAGCGATTAAGGCTAAACACCCGTGGAAGCTGTCCTAATCGTTAACGGAAGTCGGCAGTGGGTGCCGTGACAAGCAGTCTGCATCACTGTGATGTTGTCCACTCTTGTACGCGACATCAAAGTTGTATTCTTGTAGGCGTAATGCCCAGCGCGCCCCAGGCAAACAGATGGATCGCGAAGTCCGATGAGCCAGCATAGCAAATGGTGGTCAGTAGCTATGGTGAAGTAGCATCCATATAGATATGGTCGGAACTTGTGCACAGCGAACACAACTGTGAGCCAGGCACTCCAATTCGGTAACTGTGCAGTTCCGTTCATATTTTGTCAACGTGCGGCTGACATATGCAACAACGTGTCCAGCCCCACTATGCAGCTGCACAAGCACCGCCCAAAGACCGCCGCCGCTGGCGTCTGTGTGGGCCTCCGTCACAGCAGAAGATTCGAAGTGGCGCAGCAGCGGTGCTGAAGTTAGAGAACACGCGAGCAGATTGAAAGAGGATTCGCACTCTGGGGTCCACACAAATTGCGAATCCTTGTGCAGAAGAGAAGTAAGGGGGTGGGGAAGTTGCGCAAAACCAGCACTGTAGCGACGAAAATAAGAAGTGAGGCCAAGAAAGCTGCGAAGACTTTTCAGGGGGCGTGGAGTTTCGAAGTCGCGTACTGCAGCAATCTATTGCGGATCCGGCCTGATACGATCCTCATTGACGAGGAACCCAAGAACTAAAATTTGTCGCTCCCCAAAAAGGCACTTCTTCTAATTCAAAATGAGGCCCGCTTTGCCAATGCATTCAATAACTTTATGGAGCCTCTCATTGTGCTCTTGGAAGGTCTTTCCAAAAATGATATCATCAAGGTAACACATGCATATTTCCCATTTGAGGCCATGAAGGATAGTGTCCATAAATCGCTTGAACGTCGCGGGGGCGTTACATAATTCAAAGGGCATAACATTGAATTCATATAAATCATCTGGTGTTACAAAAGCAGTCTTCTCAAGGCTGGATGGATGTAGGGGAATTTGCCAACAGCCAGATCGCAAATCAACAGAGGAGAAATATGACGGCGAAAGCAGACAGTCGACATCGTCATCAATGAGAGGTAACGGATATACGTCTTCCTTTGTTATCGCAGTCAAACCACGGTAGTACACACAAAATCACCAAGAATTCTTTTTTTCGCACCAGGATCACAGGTGCGGCCCACGGACTGCAAGGTTCTCAGATAATTCTTTTGTGCGGCATTTTTTCCACCTGTTCTTGAATTATATTGCGCTCTGCCAAGGAGACTCTGCAAGGTTTTTGGCGAATAGGGGTGCGCTTTCTGTGTTAATTTTGCGCTGTAGCCGAGAAGCTGGGAAATGGCTACCCGATCCATTTGAGGCAAAGTCGAATACTTGGGCATGAGTTGTCAATATGTCTTGCAGAATACGACGTTCACTAGATGGGAGCAATTTATTGACCATGGCCCTCAATCTCAGCAAAATATTCAGGTTTTTATTTCGCGGCTCTTCTGCAATCGAAAATAATTCCGACGGTATGAGACAGAATTCTCAAATCTCGCAAGTGTCAAACCAGAAGGAAGACGAACAGGCTGTTCTGACACGTTCACAGTCCAGAGGTATGCGCGACTATCCTCCGCCTCCGCCTCCATGAAGGAGCATGGCACCAAAATATTTTTTTTTTCGCTCCATTCGAGACATCTGGCTCGATGACTACTGAATGTTCACTCATAAAGGATTCAGATGACTTCACGGGGTTCTAGAAACGTCGCCGTCATCGCAGGCAGCAGCACATCTTCCTCCAAGGCGAGAACTCCTTGATGACTCTTAGACATGTTATCTACTAATACGGGGATAATGTTCTGCTGCAAACAAATTTCACCACCACTAAAGTCTAAAGTCCTCCATAGCCCATAGAGGGCTATGGAACCAAAAATGGTAGGGGTAACATTAAGAGATAGGAAGCGTGCAGAGTGGGTCAGAGAAATAACTCAAATTACCAACATTCTAGTGGACATTAAGAAGAAATGGACATGGGCAGGACATGTAGTGCGAAGAGAGGATAACCGATGGTCGCTTAGGGTAACCAACTGGATTCCAAGGGAAGGAAAGCGTTGCAGGGGGGGGCAGAAAGTTAGGTGGGCGAATGAGATTAAGAAGTTCGCAGGGGTCAAGTGGATGCAGCTAGCACAGAACCGGGTTAAGTGGAGAAATATGGGAGAGGCCTTCGCCCTGCAGTGGGTATAGTCAGGCTGATAATGATGATGATGATGAAAGTCTAAAGTCGCACCACACTCGCGTAAAAATTCAAGACCCAAGATAACGTCATGCGTGGCCCGTCTCAATACAACGAATTCTGTCACACAGCACTCGTCAACAGCTACAACTGAAACTGAGCACACGTCAACTGGTATTAACGTTTCACCCCACGCTCCACAAAACGTAGTGCATTTGTCCCACACAAACAACTTTCTGCCGAAGGCGATTCTTACATGAAAGGCTCATAACTTACACAGCGGCAACAGTGTCAACCAAAGCATCTGTTTTAACAGTGTCTGCACACACTGACACTTTGTTCTTTAGCATGTCGATAGGTAGCAGTATGCGTGAAATTGACCGTCCGGCGACCTTACCTCCATCGGTCGCACCACCTAGTTTCCCACCGGTGGAGAAACAAAGCGGCGACATGGGGTGGCGAACAGGGTTGTCGCTGCGGTGTGGGAGTGATGCTGCGATCGGACACACGGGAGTTGTTCCGTGCGTGGCGCTGAGGGGAAGAGGGCCGATAGAAGGTAGCTGGTGGCTGCTGCTCCCACTGGGCACCATTCGTGAAGCGCGAGGCTCGTAGGACAGGGGGTCGGGTAATTTGACGACGCGGGCAAAGGCGGAAGATATGTCCTCTGCCCCCTCCCCCCCCCACCCGTAACATACGGGTGGCTGGCGGCTCTGGTAGTTCACTTCAGGATCTCTTGGAGGCAGAGATGGGGCGACAGAAGCGCGACGAGGGGCACCACGAGGCACTTCATCCCGATGGACTGGACACTGCTGGAAATAAGTGTGGGTTGTTTGTTGCAGGGTCCTCTCCACGCCGTTGTTGCAAGATGGTTTGCCGTTATTTTGTGCAGCCCATGGCATGCGTTGTTCTCATGATGATACGGACCTCGATGTCGGGTGGTAGGGTACACCGAAATTTATACGTTGCCGTTGAATATCCAGCTCCTCGCGTATAATTCTCCTGACCATAGAAACGATGTCTTCAGCCTCCGGAATGCCGATACCAGCAACAGTTGTCAGAATTGAAAGACAGCCAAATTTGGGCGCTATCAAACGTGCCTTTAACGCCTGAAATGCCCGGCACTGCTTGATGACATATGCAACTGTGGCAAGGGTGTCCCACGAAATAAGAAAGTTGTACACATCCTCAGCAATCCCCTTGAGAAGGTGCCCTACCTTGAGTCCTTCAGACATCTGCCGGTTTACAATGCGACAAAGTTTCAATATTTCTTTGATATAACGTGTGCATGTCTCACCGGGCAACTAGGCTCTCTGGGAAAGCTGATGCTCAGCGCGTTCCTTCTTCGCGAGGGTATCCCCAAAGGACTTCGTAATTTCTTCAACAAATCGGTCCCAGGTCGTCAGAATGTCTTCGTAGTTATCAAACCAAGTCAGAGCCGTGCCGGCGAGGATGAAAACAGCACTGTACAGACGCGGGATTGAGTTCCATTGGTTGTACTTGCTGCATCGTTCGTAATGTCGGAGCCATTCCTCAACGTCAATTTCGGGCTCATCGTAGAACGTACGCGGCTCTCGCTGGTGGGGAAAGGCCGTCGCCTCTTCAGGTCGCTATTCATGAGCCTGCGTCGTGCGGGTGGTAGCCATTGAAAGGTACTGTTGAGGAGATAAAGGTGGCAAACCTGCTACATGACGGTTGCGATGAGGTACTGGCGGATCCAAAAAGTTTTTACCCAGCACCTAGCACCAAATGTAGCGGATAAAATGGTTTTAATACAGGTGAACTTCGTATGAAGCACGGACGCACACGGCTCAGAAAAACCCGGATCAGTCTGTGCGCGCCTCGCTTCCTCCGCTTCTTCTTCTGCTGCTTCTGCTGTTTCTCAGTGCGCCGCTACGCGGCGTAACAATCTTATCATGACAACGATCGAATTAGTAAGATGCTTTCGGCAGCGCTGGGTTATTGTTTTTGGGCTCTCGAATGCTAAATAAGAAAAAGGTGGAGGCCTTGATGTAGGTTAAACACAACAGCTTGCCTAGTACTGGGCGCGAGGACATACCGTGGTACCCCCTCTCGGAAGCGAGCGCATGATGAAGTAAGTGGGATTACGCACGTTGAACGACTGCTGTAGGATGCTTTCCTAAGCAGTTCAGTTGCATGTTAGCATTACGATCATTTATTTATTTAATATACACCTGGATCTGAGCCTGTATAAGCTTATTTTGAGATATGAGACTCAGTCATTTGGTAAAAAAGCACTTCACCGAATCAGAGTTATCGAAGTTCGCGAGCTTTACAGCTACGACGACGAGCACCGGCAACAGCATTTGTGCTGTTATGAAATAAAAACAAAAGCAACTGAAATACAAACAAAAGGAACTGAAGCTACCACAAAACCATTCAAATGTAAGCAGTTCATGCTCAGGTAATGGGATTCCTTTGCAGGAGCAGATGACTGTCGGGAGCCTGAGAGATGTTGAGCGCCTTTGCTTAGCGCCGGATGAAGCCTCACTGTTTGCCTGCTCCTTTGAGCATAGTTGAACAAATACGTTTGACTGCGGGGATGGCATGAATTACTTTTTTAGCAAGTGGGAAGACGTAGGATCCACGCAGCGAATTCTCGCGCACTGACAACAGTCATTGACACTCTTGTTTAGAGCGGATATTTGTTTTTCTCACGCACAGTAGGTGTTTTTTACGCATATCTTGATCAGCACTTCACAACGTTAATGTAATGGTCTATTTGTAGTTTATTTACGGACTCTGTCTTTTGAATTTACTACAGTACTGGGGAAGCTACCCATGCATTCAGCTGCCCGAGGCGGCAAAATCGTCTAGTTCACTTCAGTGAAACTTCCGTGTCAACGCGTTCATTTAGAATAATTTGAGACCTTCTGGCCTTCGCAAGATTCCTCCTTTGTTTGGGCGGGTACTGCTTCATGAGGAAGCCAGAATCTTTTCCATCCTTCCAGCAATAGTATCTTTATCTCTTACAAGTAATAAGCGCAAATAAAAACGCGCGCCGTTTCTTCTGCCCCTCGCCGAACTTACAGCGCCAATTTTATGAACAAAATCTCTCTCGCTGAAATTTCTGCAGCGCACATCATGAGAATGACCACTCGCTGATATACACATTCATATTTTTATTAAGAAAGGATAATTCCGTGAGATTATGTTGCCGGCAGCAATGGGACACTGCGCCGGTTCCCCTCGCTTACATCCCTGTAGAAAGAAGTAATGGACGGTAGTAACAGCTTAAATAAACTTCAGCAGCTTCAGTAGTGATGGAAGATAAAAAATGCAAGGCTTGCACTCTCTATTAACGCAAACTGCACAAATAAACGCGCCTATTAGCTTTTAAAACACACAAATTCAGCCCAGCGTCCGCTTCAGTAGCACTAAGAGGAGTCACGTGATCCTACTTTCTCCTTTAGGTCTACACTAGCGCTACTCGCTCCAGCACTGGCGCTCGCGCCCAATAGAAGAGAACGTTTCAGTATAATATACGCCAGAAACATACGACTCATGTGTAAGCAGGTGGCCTGGATTCTGTTCATTACACATGCGTCATATATGCAACTTCTGCACAATTAGTCTGAGGGTGATGTGCGGTCGTGAATTTGTGACGAACGGAGCACGAACAAAGTATTTCGTCAACAACTCGAGAATGTAAGCAGCGGCCACAGTCGGTAAGTAGTTGACGGGGAGCGCCACGATGAAGTATGACGTCATGCAGAATAAAGTCCGCAACATCAGTGGCGCAGTTGGTTAAAATAGCACAAGTATAACATACCGCGTGGCATAATTGGTGGCCACAGCGATCCATTAAGTAGGACTTGCGCTGCGAGGGGCAGAACTCGGCACATTGACATCAAGAGCCGTTGAGCATCCACACTGTTTGCATCGTCGCCTTCTCGAACAGCCTTTCATCTTTCACGCGCTCCTCCGTGGTCGTCGTCGTCCATGCATTCCCCGGTAGATAGGCTATTATAATGGTATATATATATATATATATATATATATATATATATATATATATATATATATATATATATATATATATATATATATATATATATATATATATATATATATATATATATATATATATATATATATGTCACGCCACTGACGACGAGGAAGAATTGTGCTGGTCTGGGAGAAGAAGAGCAGAAAGCGTTGGTGCCTGGGGGCTAGTAGGCTTCAGTTTACCCCACTGCCATAGCATTGTAAATAAACACCCCTTTTCTATTTCACCGTAACAATATATATATATATATATATATATATATATATATATATATATATATATATATATATATATTTACGTACCTACACCTTCCTCTCCACACACACACCCACACACACACACACACACACACACGCGCGCGCGCACGCACGCACACACACACACACACACACACAGACCCACACACACACACACACACACGCGCGCGCGCGCACGCACACACACACACACACACACACACACACACACACACACACACACACACACACACACACACACACACACACACACACACACACACACGCACACACACACACACACACGCACGCACACACACACACACACACACACACACACACACACACACACACACACACACACACACACACACACACACACACACACACACACACACACACACACACACACACACACACATATATATAAATGCGTGCAGGTGTAGCATTCATTTTATTATGGAACCACTGAGATCTAACACGTATAGACGGCGAGGTATTAAACGCTTGTCGCGAACTAATAACCATACGTTCTAGTCAGATGGTAAAAGAACAAATGGCCGGTAAGCAGATAAAGGCAGCTTTTCCTTCTTTATCTTCAGAGGTCATCCGTATCATTTTCACAAGAATCTTTAGAGTACGCTGACACGCTGACGTCACAAATGTCATCCAGCTGATCCAAGCAATGCTGAGGCACATCGTCTTTAACACGCTCGGACACCCACAGCTGACACTCTGCATGAAAGAAGGGAAACACACAAATTTGACTTGCTTGAATGTTGCTTGCTACCGTCAGCGATTTCATGCCGCGTTCTCATCGCATTTGATACTGCCGTATTGTTACATGAAGCAGGGCATAAATGGGCACTACCAGAATGAAGAGTACAAAACCTTTCCAGTTACGTAATTACTCCTGATCTTGCCCACTTACGACAGTCGGGTTTCAACGGCACTAGGATTGCTTATTGACACAAGTTATGTATCTGCAGGTATTAAGAATGTCCGTATAGTTTGACTTCTTAGTATGAGAGCACTGTGATGTAGGGCGCCGTTGGAGATTTTAATACTTTAATTTGGAAAGTATTTCCACGGTGATGTTATGAACCGGGGCATAAATGGGCGCTACCAGAGTGAAGAGTACAAAACCTTTCCAGTTACGTAATTACTCCTGATCTTGCCCACTTACGACAGTCGGGTTTCAACGGCACTAGTATTGCTCATTGACACATGCTATGGATCTGCAGGTATTAAGAATGTCCGTAAAATTTGACTTCTTAGCATGAGAGCACTATGATGTAGGGCGCCGTTGGTGATTTTAATACTTTAATTTGGAAAGTATTTTTACGGCGATGCTAGAGCTCTAGCTCCGAAACATTCAGATTTCTTAAGTGTCCTGCAGCATAGCTTTCAATGCTGCTATGGGTGCAGTAAATCAGACGGCAGGAGACAACCAGAAGATGCGTCGTTTTCGGCTAAAAGAAAGATGCCAATTGCATCTCAGCGCAACGACTTTTCTATCGGCATTTTATTATCTTGGCGCAGGAACTAGAAGAAAAAGCTAGCGTGGCATGGCAGCAATGTTTTCTTTGGATACCCAGGTGGTGTTTTCCTCTTTATGATAGCAGAATAAAACGCAATAGTGCTAGCTGCAGAAAAGGTACATTTTTGAACACTTATCTAGTACGAAATACCAACATATATCTCCTCCATGAGTGAGCTTACTCACTATCAAGTTAAATGTTGTGAAGATTCACTTTTATATTAAAACGTTTGTGGCCTTACGGTTTCCATTGTAGGGCATGTCTACAATGGTACAGTCCTTGTAGTCGGAGTATATAAAATGAACCACCCATGAGTGTTCGGAGTCTGGAAGACAAAGATAAATGTGAGGTAATTCAGTTCCACAGATGTTCGCACATGATTCTCTTCTTTAGGAAAAACTCATCAGGAAGGAAAAAGATGCTCACGTTCCAACAGCTTATACTCTAAAGGCAGTCATCGGGTTGTGGCGAAAAAGGTCGATCGTTCATAGAATATTGGGCATCCTCGAAGTAGGCTTAAATAAGTGGCTAAAGAACCACTTGTGCAAGGATTCGCCATAGGTGCAAGGAGAATATTTTATTCTCATTCCCAAAGCAGAAATAGTCCTAATGTCTCAATTAGTCGGTGCGTTATATAAGGAAATGAGATACATGAAAGTGGAAGCTAGCGATGTTGATGCCAGGGCTTAAATGTGAATGTACATTGCGATAAAAACGCCGCCGGTTATGCTAAAAGCTATTTGTAAGGACGAAACGGTTGATATGTTGACTGGAGTGGGATGTGGCTACACACATGGACGAGTACAGGATATTTATGTCGAAGTTAGTTGCCTTGCTGCAGTAGCACATAAATATTAAGGGTCTAATAATGGGGCTGCTCAGGCTTCGATAGAAGCACATCAGTTGGCATTGTGATATATCTAGCATAGATACGCATGTGGTGTAATACATTCTACGCGCAGATTGAAGTCCTACCTGTACTATCAGAAGCAAACATCGCTTCTAGTTCGCCTTTATAAAAGCCTAGAAGTGCTTAGAGGCAAGCGCACAATTATCAGTGTGGTCTCCCTTCGTCGGAAAGAAACGATAGGACTTGTGAGATACCCTCCCCAAATCAATGAAGTATCTCATTGTCAGACTGCTACCTCGCCTGTTTAGCTTTTTTTTGCAGGGTTTTTGGCTCATGGTGCACGGTAAGAAAGAAGTGTCAGTTGCTTTGCCGTAAGCTTGCAGACGAATAGCAGGCTATAACTTAAAATGGAAACTATGCCTGAACCTTTCAATAACGACATGCAACGCAGAGAATATGGTCCTCATGTCTAGAGACAGATTCATCATCATCATCATCATCATCAGCCTGATTATACCCACTGCAGGGCGAAGGCCTCTCCCATATTTCTCCACTTAACCCGGTTCTGTGCTAGCTGCATCCACTTGACCCCTGCGAACTTCTTAATCTCATCTGCCCACCTAACTTTCTGCCTCCCCCTGCTACGCTTTCCTTCCCTTGGAATAAAGTTTGTTACCCTAAGCGACCATCGGTTATCCTCTCTTCGCACTACATGTCCTGCCCATGTCCATTTCTTCTTCTTAATTTCCACTAGAATGTCAGTAACTTGAGTTCTTTCTCTGACCCACTCTGCACGCTTTCTATCTCTTAATGTTACCCCTACCATCTTTCGTTCCATAGCCCTCTGGGTTGTCCTCAACTTAAGTAGAACTCTCTTGGTTAGCCTCCACGTTTCAGCCCCATAGGTGAGTACAGGCAAGATGCAACTGTTGTATACTTTCCTCTTGAGCGATACCGGTAAGCTGCTAGTCATAATCTGCGAGTGCTTGCCAAATGCGCTCCACCCCAATCTTATTCTTCTTGATATTTCCTTTTCATGGTCCGGATCGGCGGTTACTATCTGTCCTAAGTAGACATATTCGCCTACTATTTCCAGTATTTCGCTACCTAATGTAAACTGCTGTTCCTTCCCGAGACTGTTGACCATTACCTTAGTCTTCTGCATATTGATTTTCAAGCCTACCTTTCTACTTTTTCTGTCTAGGTCATCAATCATTATTTGCAGTTCATCCCCCGAGTTGCTTAGCAAGGCAATGTCATCAGCAAATCGCAGATTACTGAGGTATTCTCCATCTACCCTTATCCCTAACTGCTCCCATTCCAAGTCTCTGAATACTTCCTCTAAACAAGCTGTGAATAGTATTGGGGAGATTGTGTCTCCTTGCCTAACACCTTTCTTTATGGGAATTTTGTTGCTTTCTTTATGTAGAACTATGGTTGCTGTGCAGCCACTATATATATCTTCCAGCACTTTCACGTACGGCTCGTCTACCCCCTGATTTCGCAATGCCTGCATCACCGCCGAGGTTTCAACTGAGTCAAATGCTTTTTCGTAATCAATGAATGCTATGTATAAGGGCTGGTTATATTCCGAGCATTTTTCTATCACCTGATTGATGGTATGGATATGATCGATAGTTGAGTACCGTTTCCGAAACCCTGCTTGATCCTTTGCTTGATTGCAGTCTAAGGTTGTCCTGATTCTATTATTGATTACCTTAGTAAATACCTTATACGTAACAGACAGTAAGCTGATTGGTCTGTAATTTTCTAATAATGTTTCGTGAGCGGAACATTTTCCCCACTACATACTATAGAAAATGCACCAGAGCGCCTGCGTTTCTCCTCTCGGGTTTCTTGAGAACTCTTACCAGCAACCTTCAGGATACGTTTAGGTATGTTTGCACTTAATATTGACATACGTCAGCGATACGAAACTTTGAGATCTTTACACGTATCGAAATCAACTCGGGGGAGAACCGGCAGGGGTAAAAGTAATCTCGAACAATTCAGCTTCAATCAATAAATGAATTCCTCGCTTAGAACTGATGAAGCGAATGTTCCTCTGAAATCTGTTCTTTGACATTCTCGATTATTTCATCCTTTCTGCAATGATATGTTTTTCGCAATAAAGTAATTTCATACAGTACGTAACGCTATAACAGTGAGCGCCAACAGCAGAAGCAAGCGAAGCTGCGTTGACCATCATTCAACGTGAAGACAACCTTGTCTGGTGTTTCGCCAGCTGTCAAGTGTATGAAGACATTCTTTCTGAAAAATATACAAGAGCAAAGATCTGATGACAGCAGTAACGCACGATATCGCCTTTTTGCTTCGTATTACCTCTCCGTCCCGCCGTGGCCCTTAAACATCCATACGTATGTGGCTGTTTTGGCATCCATGTCCAACTCTATACGCTTGTTGGTTAAACACTGAAACTCAGGATCATCGCCCGTAGTGTACTGCAGCACGACGTAAGGGAACAGAGAAAACACCTACAACGAAATTTCATGAATGAGAAGTTTTTCCGAATCATTTTTCAAGCTGTGCCCAAATGCAGTTTTAAGATCGGATAAACTCCAACAAAGCAACAAATAAGGAAAGCAACTCCAACAAATAAGGAAAGAATGAAAATGAAGCTTTGACGTTATTTGGGTACATCTTTGGTCCGGAGTTTTCACCTAAATAACGCGTTATGGAGGAGAAAAGGAGGCCTTTCGTACCACTAAAATCACAGAAACAGATAAATGTGTTATTGGCAATAACTTCATTTTGCAAGGAGTCTGTTGTGTGGCGTCTACGCCAACCTAGTAAGAGTACTACAGAAAAATTAGGAGAACGCTTAAACTTCTCGTCAGCATTACACGTTATAGCTCATTTATTTATTTAACCATACTGCCACAGACAAACGCTTTAGCCCCAGCTGGAAGGGCATTACAAAAAAAAAAACAAAAAACGAATGAACAGTATTAAACAAAAGCAGAAATATTAACTACAAAAGTTCAGCTCTGGTCATCTTAACAAAAAGGAGAAACTTTCAATAGCCCAATGCAACTTAGAGCTTTTTGGATAAAAAGACACTCCACTTCTTTCAGGAATCGCTTCACTCAATACGAATTGGTGGTAACTCTTTCCAGTCCTTAATTGTGTCAGGGAATTATTATATGAGTATTTTTTTTTAAATTGAAGTTTACTTGTGTTGCATAGTTTGCCTTGTTCCTATATAAGTAACTTTATGAACGCCATTCAGAATGTTGAGCGAAAGCGTTCCTGACAGAAATTTATGAATATATGTACACTTAATTTTCGTCGTGTTTTGAACCTTAGGACCTGATGAACTTACATAAAACGCGAAGGAGAGTTTAAACTTCGGTATTTGCCTATATGTATCTTACCGCGTTTCTCTGAATGCATTACAGTTTTTTGCCGTTTTTCTTGATGTAGGGACCTCACAGTACTGAGGCAGATTCTAACACTAACCATACACATGCATTATATGTGTATACATTGTATACTAAAGGGCGAGCTCTAAGCTGTATCGTTAAAAAGAAATCATTGCTTTCAAAAACCAGATTTCCGAGTTGTACAAAGACAATGAGATGTTATTCGTACGATTGCTCCTAAGTATTTGCACCTCTCATCTTCGCAAATCGCACTGCTGCTAAGGTGGTAAAGAGATAGGCTTGGAGAATTCCTTCTTGTGACGTGTAGAAGAGCTTTTATAGCAAAAGCACTGCTCTGAGATGTAAAGGGAAACCTCGGATGGCCGCAGCTACGCCGTGAAGAGGTGTAAATGTCCCTTAAGAGCCGTAATTACGGTCTTCTCATAAACAAACCAGCCTGGCATGACATTTGAATTCACGTTATCCCCATGTCATTGGCTGGAGCTGCCAAATCGAGCCGCTAATTTTATATGGGAGGGTGATATTAGAATACGCCTGCCAGAACCGTTTGCATTCTTGTTACCCCATACGACATGCAGGCACGTCCATACGGCTTGATTAAAGCGTGACTTTCTGTGTGGGCTGGTAGCTTACGCTCTCTTGTCGTACCTTTAAAGAACGAGCCTAAATGTTACCAATAATGTAGCACTTTACACTGCTAGTGCATGGCAGGGGAAGAATGTAGCAGTCAGAAGAAGCTTCCGCCACGCAATTCAACTCGGGTTAACCAGAGCTAAACTACAAATATTTTTTTTTCGTGGAGTTCTATACTCCGATCAGCACACCAGCCATGAATTAACTCTTGAGACGCCAGTAGAAAAGCGCGTCGTCCCCACATGGCATCATTTTTTAAAACAACACAGAATTTATGTTCTGGACTATACCTACTGCAAGGCGAAGGCCTCTCCCAAATTCCTCAAATTCACCCGATCCTGTAGCGAGCTGCATCCACTTGACCCCTGCGAACTTCTTAATCTCATCCACCCACCTAATTTTCTGCCGCCCCCTTCTACGCTTTCATTCCCCTGGAAACCAGTTTGTCGCCCTAAGCGACCATTGGTTATCCTTTCTTCGCGCTACATGTCCTGCCCATGCCCATTTCTTCATAATTTCCATCATCAGAATGTCAGTGACTCGAGTTATGTCTCTGACCAACTCTGCTCGTTTACAATCTCTTAACGTTATACCTACTGTTTTTCTTTCCATAGCTCTTTGCGTTGTGCTCAACTTAAGTAGAACCCTCTAGGTTAGCTTCAACGTTTCAGCCCCATAGGTAAGTACAGACTTTACGTTAGCACCGACTATATATTGTGGGAATTTTCAGCATTGAGAGACTGACACAGTTTGCTAAAGAAACGTATTTAGATAGTTTGCTGCTGGAGGGAAGGAAGGCGAAATGTTTTTCTCGCTACTTTGTGAATACTTGCACTTACAAGAACCCATATACAGTTGGAGGTACAACACCCTTTGTCAACAATTTAGAGCCCAGGAGGTTTACATCTGAGCCATAATAAGTGGCTCGTAATGCATTACCAGGTTTTTGAAGTTGCTGAAGACAAGATGATTTTCCGTCCTACATTCTCCGATGACTAGGAATTCAACGATTGTTAAAGAATTCATAATATACGCCTTAAAAGCAAATCCTCTGAGCTCTCAACTATTGCCAGAGGCTGCACATATGTTTTAGATTAAAAACCTATCTAAAATTATTCTCAAACTTTATATTTTGATGGATGTTAGGTGCGAAATGAAATAGAATGCAAACAACCTGAACGCTGCCCAACGAAATGTTGAGTCGTTATTTTGGATCCGAAATCACGTGCGTGTTTTTTCCCACACGTTTTTCTCAACGACGATGATGACGACTTTCCGGAAGAACATTTGGCGTAAATATCTGAGCGTGATAATTGCGCGATTGCATTTAAACCAGTCACGGAAGTGGCGATTACATCTGCTGTTTGCAGTAAATAATTCCACACGGTTCCGTCCGACCACACGCATAGAGCCTATGAATTTTGTCTCATGGTTTTAAGTGCACTTTTAAGTTTTCGTACTAAAATTAAACCGTGGAAAGAAACCCATTGATTTTATCTGGTAGGGAACCGGATTGCCCATCGGTGCAGATCGTAGCCCACCTGCCGACTGCAACACTATCTTGCACTCTGTACTGCCCTTTCACGTTTCCATCAATTTGCATCTCTGCGAAAAACATTCGCTCTTGAAACTCGCTACAATACCTTAAAAGGCTAGCGTATATGCCACTAACACGTATGCTGCGTCTGCTTCGCGACCACAGACTTCCGCTGTAGAGCTTCATTTTAAAGAGTCCCTGGAAAGAAAAAAACTGAAAAAAGTTCTTTCGGGAGATTCAGGTGTGCAGTGTGATAACATTGCAGTTTAAAATCTACAGGTAGTGGAAACTAATTCGTTGCCCTCTACTACGAATTATCTACCAACTTTAACCTCCGCCTTCACACTTCCCTTACAACTCCCTTCAGGTGTTCACAGAAAAATGTGTGAGAGATACTCAGCATTCTTTCCTGTAAACGAATTATCATTATTGCGACCGGAACAACTATCTCGGCCGCTAAGGGCTTCTAGTACAAATATAATATTTGCTCTTCGTCTGCGTGTCGGCCGCCTGCCTACAGCGCCAAGAATATGCTATATAGTGTGCCGTGAGCTGCCGTGAGCTGGTAGTTCCCCATAAGAAGGGGTGACGCCATTTGCAATGACTGCCACCAGAAGCTGCTTAGGGTCGTTCGCAAAGTAGGTGTGCGGAATCACATGCTAACAGACGATTTCGCTTTACAGGTATGTATGTATGTATGTATGTATGTATGTATGTATGTATGTATGTATGTATGTATGTATGTATGTATGTATGTATGTATGTATGTATGTATGTATGTATGTATGTATGTATGTATGTACGTACGTACGTACGTACGTACGTACGTACGTATGTATGTATGTATGTATGTATGTATGTATGTATGTATGTATGTATGTATGTATGTATGTATGTATGTATGTATGTATGTATGTATGTATGTATGTATGTATGTATGTATGTATGTATGTATGTATGTATGTATGTATGTATGTATGTATGTATGTATGTATGTATGTATGTATGTATGTATGTATGTATGTATGTATGTATGTATGTATGTATGTATGTATGTATGTATGTATTTATGCAAGTATGTATGTTTCGCTACACCATAAAAAATTTAGTTTTACTTTTGGTTGCTAAAGAAACCTTTTGAAGCCCCTACCTTTATATAAAAGAAAACGGAAGATTCTCCTCAAGTTAAGCAATTCAATAACAGTGAAGGAGAAAACAAAGGGATTTGGTGTATATGTATTACTTAAAAAAAACCTGCATCTTATTACAACTTGGCTAGGATCTTGCACGGTTTATCAAACTAAGTAAATACTGCTGTACATAAAAAGTAATAAAAATAATTAAACCCGTGTAAATGCTATTTACATAGAGGCGGGAAGTACATTCAGCGTGCGCACACGAAAACTAAAAACTGCTCCCGCATCCTCAGTGCGGACGACGGTCGGCCGCGCGCCGGACTGACAGATGCGCAGCGACGACCTCTCCTCTCCCCCCCCCCCTCCCTTTCTCCACACGATGGATGGATGGAATGTAGGAGCGTCCCCTTTGAAATGGGGTGGTAGCACTAGCTAGAATGCTTATTTTTCTCCCTGTATCTTAATTATTGTTTTAGATTGGTTAACAATACCATCATTACATTTATTAAATTTTAGTTTCTACCTTTAACATTATGTTAAGTTTCTGGTTTTAAGCCACAAATCTTCCAGTCGTTTTTTACTGGCTTCCACCGCCGGTTTATTCACCCGGCCACTGGTATCTCTAAACCCCAGAGCTTCAAGAAGAGTGACTGCGCCTGCATCGACTTCTGGATAGATACCATTATATTTGAGTATAATATGGTCGATTGTTTCACTGCAGTTACCACATAAAGCACATGCGTCATCTTCATTGTCAAATTTTTTTTTTGTAGCTACGTGTTCTAAGGTCCCCTGATCTAGCTTCAAAAAGTAGGGCACTGCCTCTTGAGTTATCAAAAAGAGCTTCCTTCCTGATCTGCCTTTTCCGCTTTCGGTATAATTCCACACTCTGTTTCTTTTGGATAGAATTTATCCAATTTTTACCTTCTGTGTTTTTCACCTGTTGCTTAACGCTCTTCATTTCTTCGTCATTGTGACCAGCATACTTACTGGTTAGTTTCCTAGTCCTTTTCCTCCAGTGTGAGTCAACGCTTTTCAGGTATAGGAATTTAAATACTTTAGCTGCCCATCTGTTACTGTCCAATTCCCTCACACATCTGTTGTCAGCAGCACCCCTGACGGCAGCTGCTGGCAGTCATTGCTCGCTCTCTGTGCTACCTCGGCGCCCTCGGTCGGCAAGTGGTCGACAGACTATCCAGTATATTGTAGGCACTGTAGCCTGACCTCAGTAGAACCTTGTTCCCTGGCTATGTCCACGAGTTCGCATCAGAGGGAGAATTCAATCGGAGAGCAGCAACCTTTTCTGTAATACGAGTGTCTAAACCTCTCAAACCACATCTGTCCTCGGAGCTACAGGTCGCACGTGTTGCGCTGCAGCCCTGCTCGGGCTTCCTCCGATGGCTCTCTGGACAGTCGCGGATTGGAGGCAATAAGCTGGCGGACCAGCTTGCCCGTGACACTCGTAACCAGACACCGTTCATCCCTTGGCCAAGGTCTTTGGAGGACGGGTTGAGACTGTCTCCACGCGCCCCCATCAGCGAATATTACACTGCTGCTCGCTTAGACTGCTAACTATACCCCGACCCACATCCCAATCTCTCCGTTCGGGAAGCTCATGTCCTTCGACAGATATAGCTAAATACGCTCATAACCAGTGTACGGCTATGTCGGTACAAATTCCGTCGTGATCCAGAATGCCCCAACAGCCTTCTGCTTAGCCGACCTTTCCCACTGCCTGTTTTCATGCCCGGCTTAATTGAAATCCGGCTTCTTTCCCACCCCATTCCATACCGTCTGGACTTCGGCGGACTGGCTTGGTGCTGAGGGTGTGCAAGAATAGCGCCTGCTCGTCCAGAAGGTCACCGATGTATTAGGCGCCTATGTGTTTCACTTTAATAACGTCTTCTACTGCTAATACTACTACTCAACTCACCTCAAAAGTGTCTGTCACATTGCGAGGAAGACGGTGCACTGCCTTTGCAGTGGTTTGTGCCACGAACAACGTAACTTGAGCTGCAGCAATAGCGACTACCACAACAGTGAGCCTCATTGTGTCGTCTGGCCTGAATGCTGCGTGAAACCGGACGCCTGCTGAGCCATTTTAAGTGCAGAGGCAATTGCAAAAATCGGGGTCACGTGAGGAGACCCGTACTTTAAAGCTGGAAAGACGGACCATTCAGGTACTGCATTTCTCCATTTACGCTAGTCTGAGCTGATGTATCTAATGAACGCACGGCACAGCAGGTGTCATACTGATGGCGAGATATCAAAGTGTAATGCGTACCTGGCACAGTTTCTGTCAAATGTCAGGAAAGCTAAAATTTTGAGAAACTATTTTCTTTATTTAATGTGTACTGCCTGCGCAGGAGTGGGCGGAAGTGAAGTTCTAATAACGGTCGCTTCTATACTGCCAGGCCTTTGTTGTGCCTGAGCAATATATTTCATTCTGAGTGCTGCTTACAGAGCTTAAGGCATATAGGAAGAAAGCATGGCAAAAAATAACATTACCATTGAAAGGATGCTCGCTTTTCGAAACAATAAAAATATATGAGAAAGTGCATTTTGAGTGACTTCTTACCTAAATACTGAGAAATTTGATGATGACGTCTGTTTCGGTGACGTTTACAACTTCAAGCGATTTCACCCAGTTCCTTTTCAGAGTCGCTCAATGCTGCTAAAGAAGGCCTCACGACTTTTAACTTGGATCTAGTTTTCTAAGTCCAACCTTTTAGGCGTTGGAAACGAATTACCTCAGCAGTTGACGTCAAAATCGCTTTTCCATCCCGCACCGTGTGCTAAGGAGGAGCCTGAACGTCAAAAGAGATTCATTCGATTGCGGCAGAAATGACCATTCCAGCGCAAAATGATTTTACGTACTTTCCCATCAGTTTTCACATACTTTACTAATTTATTTGAATCCTAAACAGCTTCAGCTGCTTTTTAACTACAGGAACAAAAGTACGGAGGAAACGAAAACATGCTGAAAATATAAAACTAAAAGACAAGCAGTGCCACAAAAATAAAAGTGAACATAAGAGAAAAAATCTAAATATAAAAAACAAAAGCCTGCATACAGGGTACGAAAGAGAACTCACCTGTCCACACAACCGTCATGTGTCCGCCACACAGCACTCTGGGCACAGTGAACAAAGCTCGAGTCCAAGCTTCGTTCTATTAGCCGATATCAGCAGCCTTTAAAGAATGTCTCATTCCTTCTTTGTGTGCGTGTTGTACTTGTTTCTGCGCTTTTGCAAGCTATGCGTCTCTGCCAGTTTGGCGAGCTATCTGCGTTATAAACACACTAGGGCTTTGTAACTAGAGTGAGCAGAAATAAAACTATTGTAAACAAGTAGGATAAAACATTCATATCTCTTAATACAATAAAAATCAACGACATCGAAACGCAAGTCATCTATCTTTTGTCGCCCCGCACAGCGACTGAGTCTTTATGTTGCTGTACACCTCATCCCAAAGACCAAAAGGTCGACGCTGGGCACTGTATCTACATTTCCATAGAGGGAAAACATTAGGCGCACTTCTAATTTGCGATGTTAACACAAGGTAAAGAAGCCCATATGGCCAAAATTTCTAATGCCTTAACAACGGTTTTCTCATTCACGTTTGGGGGTAAAAATCTACAAATCGAAGGTACCGTCTTCAGTTTGCTATTTACCTGGGCACTTTGCTTTGGCAGTCGTCCTTTGTACTGGGGCAACGGATGACGCTCGGAAGCATCCATTTCTTTCATTCCATGGTTTGAAAACGCGCATAGTTCCTGTGTGACATCTGCAGCTGCGATCAACTCAGTCGGAGCTTTGCAGAAAAGAGTGGGCTGTGAACAACCATGCAGTAACTTTCTTATTTCGGTTATTTAAACACTATCTAAAGTTCTCTGGCAGTAATAGTAGTATAAACTACTTATTTTGTAAAATGGGTTATGGAATAAGGGTGGGGTAGGTCGGGTCCTTTGTCCTGGGCTCCCTTTGCTGAAGCAGCTACCCGAGCTCTCGCAAACAATTCTTTTGGTCCACGAGGCCGGAGCTGGACAGGGCGACCCATCAGTGCTCCCACCTTGGGTCTTCTTTACGAGGTATAGGTTGGGTTTCCTGGCTAGCCCATACCATAAAGCAACATTAAGCTTGTCTGCCCGCAAAACGTGCATTCAGGTGAAAAGGTACCAGTAATAATTTTCACTTCTGAAATTGTCTAATTAAGAAACGAGTAACCCGGATCGGAATGCTGTGGACCAAAAGTGCACATGGAAATTACGGTGGCGGATGTCTACATTGACGATGTTATTATTTAATTGGTATTTTTAGCGTTTGTTTATGTTTCACTATAAAATGCAGGCCGCAATAAAGAAGAAAACCTCGGCACCTTTTTGGCGTAGATGTTTCATTCTTTATTTCTTTCTGTTTACTGCTTTCAGAGCCACACCGCAAAGCTTGCGTGTATTGAACGACATTGATTGCAATACAGACCGGAGTGCGGCAGTTGCGATACAAGACTGGCTCGCGCGTGTTGCCGGCCTCTTGCACTAGGCAGCCAAAACGGCAGAAGTACCTCTGTGCAGTCTATTATACAGGGATTTCTTATCCTCCGCGAGTACCTAAACAGTGAGTATCTACGTACTTAATAATAAGAACGTCTTCAGGGAACAGATACATTGTTTACGATTGCACTAACTACCACGACAATGGCAACTAATTATTTAGCACTGTTTTCAACAAGGTTGTCGACCTGGCAAATTAGAATTAATTTTGGCTGGTTTAGCATTATGTGAAACGTGCACAACATGTGTCGGGAGCTATACTGATATCGACTGCTCAAGATGCACAGCTGTCGTCCGTCAGGCTCCACAGTTGCTGCACAGCAGCCAAGGTGATTGCCGCTGGCCATGCAAATAATTATGGGCTATACTGGTAGGGCCAAAGGTATAAATTTTGTTTGAAGCGGTCGGTCTAATCTCATGCGGATCGCAATACAGTTTTGACATTTAGCGACTATGTAGCAGGAACAAGCCTGTATGCTTGTAGTATTTTCTCGACCATTTTCTGTCTTGGCTTCATCAATACTAGAAAGACAACTGTAGCCTACAAACCCCATTTTTGCCTTGAGGTATTGATAACGGTGTCATTAGCTGCGTCGATATAAGTCGGCGCCCTAAAACTGCAGGATGGCTCAGTCATTGGTTAAAAGCCACCTACGAATGTGTTCGCAAAGGGGGATTTGACGAGGGCCCCTATATGGGTTGTTTTCACCGATTTGCTTGCATTTGTAGCACGAATGGTCCGCAGCGCTTCAGTGAAAGGGCGTCTCTTTCAACACCGCAGTCCACGTGGGATACAAATGGGGCTGACAAAAAAGTACTCCATCACAGCTTATGAAGAGCTCCGTCTACTACTTTAGAAACAATGAACCATGTTTCAAGCCCATTACGCATCAAATAAAAAATCCAGCAATAAATTAGGTATGATAGGACGGATTTAAAAAAGCTGTTATCCCAACTTTTCGTTCGTGATAAAAAGAATATTGACGCAAAAACCTTTAAAAATTGCTCCAGATTATAAACAAAGCGAACATAATGAGATTAATTGCCCGCTGTTGCACTGAAACGCATTGTTGACAGCACCACGGGAAGACATAAATGAATCGGTGAATGAGTTCCTCTTTATTTGCGAAACTAATACACAAACGAACCAATAGAATCAACCTGGGGAATTAGGACAGAATGATAAGACAAAGAAATGATAACGGGCGTTGTCTGTGGGAATGCTAGGACTCCGCATTTGTCGACATTTAAAGTTAGTCTTAGGCTGTCCAGCCAGACCTCCAGGGCATTTAGACAATCTTGCAACTAATGATATAGGTTGTGAATATTTGTGGCAGAAAAAAAAAAGCTATATCGTCTGCATACACAAATTTTGACTGCCGGGTGAATAGGAATGTCACGCATTAGTATTTTGAACAATAACGGCAACGGGACTGCTCCCTGGGGTACACCTCTTAATTGGGTGTGTTGGAATTTAATGCATTCTTTGCGCAGAAGAATGATCTATCCTTTACAAATTCCCTAATCCACACAAAGATGTATAATGGAGGATGTAGACCAGCTAGCCTATGAAGCAAAATGCTGTTCTCTACACTGTCGTACACCTTGGAAATATCTAAAGTAACTAGAGCTGAAACCTCTTTTTGCCTCATGGCAACCTTAATACGACTCTCCAAGTTTACGTGTGCGTTCCAATTTGAGAATCCCTGTTTGAATCCAATCTGAGCCTCGATAAAGCTTTATAAGGATAGAACATGATTCGTGAGACGAGAGCACACTATCCGTTCTATAGGTTTAACTAAATTTGATGTTATAGCAATCGGCCGAATGTTGTCGAGATCAAACCCTTTCCCCGAGAGACGGTCCGCACCAAACTTCAGCATCTTCTATTCGAACGACAGGGGCCCACTTCTTCTTTCTCAAGCCAGCGCACGAGACTCGCAATGAACAGCCGCCTAGCGGCTGCTGTTGCACACGCTACATTACCCCCCTCTATAAAAAAAGGCACACACCGAGTTGATGAATTCGAAAGCAGAAAAATAAAAAAGATGGAAACATGCGGTAAGGAGATGTACTAATTTTCTCGCGAAAAGTACGGCATCATGTGCACGACGTGAACAACCTGGGTTTTCGGCTGGCGACGAGTAGTAAAAAAGCCGTTCGGAAGTAGTTCGTACGTGACGTCACTCAGCTAACGGAGCACATTGTACGGGACAAAGTACTCTTTCTGAAGTTTCTCAGATAGTCCACGACGTCCAATAGGCGTCAAGAGCCACACTTTGTCGCCCGGTTCGAAAGTCACTACATGGTGGCGGGGATCGCAACGCTGGGCGTCTCGGCCTTAATGGTTCTGGAGGCGTGCCCTCTCCAGCTGTCGCGCTTCTGCTGTGCGTTTAGTAAACTCCTCGGCATAAACTTCGAGGTCGCGACCGTCATCGGGCAACATGGCTGTCAGCATTGACGAAACGTCGCGGCCATACAATAGGGAAAATGGCGACGTTTGTGTTGTTTCCTGCTGCGCCGTGTTGTACGCAAACGTGAAGTACGGCAGGACGTCATCCCAAGACCGATGTTCAACATCAACGTACATGGACATCATGTCGGCAAGAGGTTTTGTTCAGACGTTCTGTCAAGCCATTAGTTTGTGGATGGTAGGGGGTTGACCTGTCATGGGTAGTGCCGCTCAGCTGCATAAGAGATTCCAGTAGTTTAGCAGTGAAAGCAGTTCCTCGATCCGTTGTTATGGCTGTCGGGGCGCCATGCCTCAGGACGATGGGTTCGATGTATAATGTCGCTGCCTCGATTGCCGTGTCGCGCTGGAGGGCCTTTGGTTCAGCGTAACGCGTTAGGTAATCTGTAGCGACAATTATCCACTTGTTTCCCGAATCAAAATTTTGAAAAGCACCCAGCAAATCTATGCCAACTTGTTCTAATGGGTATCTTGTCACCTGAACAAGATGCAG
The DNA here is from genome assembly GCF_055883805.1 of Amblyomma maculatum. Lineage (NCBI taxonomy): Eukaryota > Metazoa > Arthropoda > Arachnida > Ixodida > Ixodidae > Amblyomma > Amblyomma maculatum. Next base: position 412,512,681 of record NC_139344.1, read on the forward strand.
TAAACCGGCCGGTTTCACGGGTGGTATTTTCCGTCGCTGGCAATCATGGCATGTTCACACGTAATGGCGTACTGCGACCGCAAGGTTTGGCTAGTAATAACTCCTCTTAATTTGAGCCAGAGTTCGAGCATACAACAGATGACCCGCGGTGGGCTCGTCATGACATGCCTTGAAGATTCTACAACAATCTACAATATTATTCTGAAGTGCAACGTAACATTCCAAGAACAAAACAACATTCTACTAAGTCCGATCCAACACAGTTTCATGGAAATAGCTACCAACTAGAACTCACTATTAGAAACAATCCATGATCTGGCAACCGCTCTCAGTTGACATCTTATTTCTGGACTTAACAAAAGCATTCGATTGCATATCGCACTCGACACTGATGTTTTAGTTTCACCCTTTCCTTGCCTGTAATGAGGTAACGAACTGCAGAAAAGATTATTTTTCAGAACGCTACCAGTATGTGCATTATGACGGTCACGCAACGCAGCATGTTTAAGTATCCAAGGAAATTGTATTGGAGCCTTTTTATTTTTTAAATTATTGACCTAACATAAAATATTAGGAAACAGTCCAAAATTTCGCAGATAATTGAATTTACTTATAAGGAATTTAGGTGACATGACGACCTGATAAATTTAAACAAGGCAATTGGTCAAGAGCAACATGCTGTCGACCATGGCAGATGACTTTGAATTAGAGATATGAGTTTGAGTGCGAAACGAAAAAAAGAACAAACTAGTTTTTCCGTAAGAAGTTGGAAAGACATCAATAAACTCAGTTCAAGAATACAAAGATCTCGGAGTCGTCATCTCTTTAGATCTGAAATGGAAAAATACCCGCAATATGTAACATTAAAAGCCTTTTCCGTGCATTTTGCTCTTGAGCAATCGATCCCGTCTACAACCCCCCCCCCCCCCCCCCCCCCCACCAAGTTGCTGCCATACATTATCTCCTTGTCCGGCCTGTGTCGAGTACAGCATTATTTCCTTATGTCTGCACGCGCAACAACGCATAAATAAATTTTAATGTGTCTAGCGCAAAGCATTAAGGTTCATTTTCAACAAATATCGACGTAACGACTCTCCAAAACAGAGCAAACCTTTTCAGAATTAAGAATTCATAACCAGATTCAGAACAATCAGTAGAACCTTGCCACTATCAGTAACCGCGCCTGAACTTCAAGCCTTAAGTTCCCCTTCCTTCGAATAAGTGTTGTGCAAAAATAGTTCCTGAGTTTTACCTAGTCTCTTCGTCTAAGAGAAATACTAGAATTAAAGATTCGTAGCATTTATTAGAGTATAAAGTTTGTACTGACACCTTTCGTTATTTATTTTTTCCACAGCGGTTAAGGAATCAAGCTTTTTTCCCGAGGATGTTATCTCTGAATCTGAATCTTTTTTCTTACCTTCCATAATCATTTTCTACAAGTTAATCTAGCAGTTGTATACTACTTTTTAGGAAATATAAGTCATCTGTACTCATGTGGTATTGTATATTACACAGTAGACTGAGATCGCGCATGATGACTACTCTGTTCCGTTGTTATTACGTAGTGCTTATACAACTCGTGACGTGCTACAAATTGACTATCATGTTGTACCGCAATCCTGCAACAGCCTCAAATCGTTCTAGCAGCATGTTCGAATTAAATTAAATATATAAAGTCAAACTGTCAAGCACAGTGAAATGCCGTATCAGGCCTGTAAAGTTTTCGCTTTAAAACACCTGCGTCCGTATGCCGGCTCCATTTACCGTAAATTTGAGTTTTATACAGGAAACAGTGTTGTAGGTGAACTATGATTAGCCCACGTTTCACGAGCGTAGGCTACGGCCACAGCCGCATCCGCAGTCGCTGCTACCATTTCGATTTTGGCTGGCTTCTGTTCCTAATAAACTTCTCGGGGACGGGCTAGTCTGGCTTCTCTCTGTACTTTGGCCTCGGCAGCTTGTCGAGATAGGCTGCTGTCTGTCTGTAGTGAGAGTGGCTTCCTTTATGCGACGCTGCATAGTGGATTCACCCGACACAGAGCTCGCAGACCTCGATTGTACTCGTCCGGATGACGTGTGCGTACGGCGTATTTACATATGTTAAATGAAGGAGCGGCACAGATGGACTTCATAAGGGTGACGTAGTGTGGCTCAGTGCGAGAGTGCGTTGCACTTCTACTCGACGCGTGACTCGTAGCATTCCATAGCAGAGTGATCTCGTCCTCGGGCTAGGCAAGCTGATCTGTTCGTTGTGGCGCCGGCTCAAAACCTAGTCGCGGCAATTTTTTCTGCATCGAGGAACACATGAAAGCGTCATATGCGAGTACCAAGCTTTTTCCAACAATCGCCCTATTTATTATACCAATATTACGGATATGATACGCAAGCCTAGTCATCAAAAATTCCCATCGATCTCATCTGATTGGGCCCGCATATCCATTCTATTAACCAATGCCCATGTTCGCGCCTAGACAATGCTTATATCCAACCATTTTACTTAAATGGCCCGGTTTACGAGCCTTACTTAACTATGCCCATGACCAGTTTGTTTTTCAAAAATGGCCCATATCAATGCTGACACTTAGACTATCGCCAACCAATTTTTCCACCCCGGCCTAAAATCGGTCCCATATGTACTATCAGGAGGACTGTCCCTTAAATAATTCTGCTATATTCGAACAGTTCGTTTTCGGTCATATCCTTAAAGCCTTCGTGTAAGACTGTGAGCAGCAGTTCAGTACACAATCCAGACTTGCCAACAACAATTCGAACTTATACCACTTGCTTCCAGCAGCGGTAGGTTTCGTACGTAGTCTTTGTAGCATGAGAGAACAGTGGACATGTATAAAACGGTACCAAACGATTGAAGGAAAAACTTTACTTTATTTCACGTGTTACTTGAGCATGTGATAAGACCCAGCTAGGTAAGAGCAGGGCAGGGGAGCTGAGTGTGGGAGGCCTTTGCAGGCCCAATAGATAGCAGACAGCAGACCGGAGGCGCTGCGGACACGCGGTGCGGGCCACTGATGAAGGCTCTGCGCAGGGGCGGTCCTAACCAGGGATTCGCTGGCGTTGCCGAGAAGAGAGGTGACGGGCAGGCTGGAATGACGAGCGTATCGTCTTTTGCGGCTGCTGCCTGGATTGCAGGCACCTGGAAGCCAATTTTGCAAATACCCGTGTCATCGCTAGTTATACCTCTGGCTTTTTGCACATAGCATCTGCACAAGCTAATATGCACTGAAGTCTAGGAAATAGATTTCACAGCAGCACACTGTGCAGGCCAAAAAAACATACGTTCACCAGTTCACAAATAGAAACAAAAGAAGCGCTCATTTCACTAAGCTGACGACGCCATGTATCATAGATTGTAACGAATATTTACCAATTGATGGAGCTAGCCTTCTAATCCAACACCGCTCTCCCGAAGTTGCAGTCAATTAGTTTGCGAGAGGTAGCGTACGTACTATTAGTGTCGGTAGACGTTTGCAGCCGGTGAATAGCATTGTGAAGCGCAAACCACGTGTGCTTGGCTTATTCCGCGGGCGTGCACTTTCTTCTGTTTACCTCATCGTAAGGGGCTAAACTACACCTGATCGTAAGGGACTGAACTGAATCCATAAATAATTAGGTCAACCGCCCCTTCGCAGGGCTCACAAGCAATGCACAAATGGGAAGACAAATCAGTTACGTGTTTGGGAGTTAAGATTTCGATCATATTGTAACAGATGAAATGGTTTAAATACAGGTGAACGTAGTAGGAAGGACGGACGCACACGGCTCAGAAACCCGGATTAGTCTGCGTGCGCCTCGCTTCCTCTGCTTCTTCTCCTGCTTCTGCTGCTTCTATGTAAGCCGTTACGCGGCGTAACAATTCCCCCCAGGCAAACGATTCTTGTCCTCGAGACAATTAGGCAGATCGAAGATGACAGCCCTTCAGGTGAGCCACGTGAACAACGTGTGTCTTGCGGGATCGGCAGTTATCCGTCGTGACTTTGGCGATGACGTAATTCACGTCATTCAGTCGGTCCAACACGACGAAGGCGCCATCACACTTGCAGAGAAACTTCTCATATAATCCTCACCTGCGAATAGGCGTCCAAAGCCAGACGTAGTCTCCAGGGGAGTAAACAACTGCGCGATGATGCAGAGCGTAGTGTTCTTTCGAGCAGCTTTGAGAAGCCAGTGTGTGTAAGCGGGCTATACGACGGGCTTCTTCGGCACGGCATAGTATCTGGAAAACGCACGCATCGGTGTTGGGAGAAAATAGGAAGATGGTGTCTAGAAAAACGTGGGGAGCTCTTGCATAGAGTAAATAGAAAGGAGAATTGTCGGTAACTTCATGACTTGCAGTGTTATAAGCGTACATCACATACTGTAGCACCGCACTCCATACACTCGTGTAATGTGTGCGATCGCGTGCTGTGTCGTTTGTTTTTTCAAGCATGAATAAAATTGTTACCATGAACATAAGGAAATAATTTAAAAAGGTACTAAATAGGCTTTGTACAAAATATGTTCTATTTCACTCTTTTATGTAGGATACAAGTGGCACGCAAGCTAAGATGTCAAGCATTAAAAAAAACAGTAGGCATTTATTCTTTTCGTATTAGAGCGGAGAATCTCCTACATTGTTTTAATAAAAAGGGTTTTTATTTCGCCTAGCGATATGATTGTGTTACCCGTACCTGAATGCGTAAGCTTGCTTGAAGGGGAGCGACTCTTTGTACGAGGTATTTATTCCGACCTTTTGTGCAGCACCTTTATGCTGGTAAAAGCAAGAGCCTACGAGATCATTAGTTAAAATAGGTAACTAGTTCGGATGCTTGTGTTCAATAAATACAACGTGTAAAAAAGAAACAACTCAAAATAAATACAAACATAGACGTCAGCAGTGACAGAAATACAAAAATAAAGTCTTAAATTGTGATAAAAATAATTGACCATATTACGAACCAAACGGAAACTAATCTCCAAATGAAGTAACGCAGGATCTATTTTAATGGCACGATGCACGGAAGTTTAGAATCTCTTTGTGAATCTCGATTCGTTGAGCCGGCCGCATATTTAGCGCGTGCTCTGCATCTGATTTTAAAACCAGAAGTGATTGATTTCGTTTAGGTGTGTCCTAAAGCTGAACATAAATTCCCTTCAGCCAACACACTACTTGAAGTCCAGTTGTGGTGCAGCTCATCTGACGCCGGCTCGGAACTGTGGAAATGAATGTTTTAGGTTGGAGCGCATTTAGGCTGATTTTTAGGTGCTCGTAGAAACGAACGTTAAATACGGGCTGGGGAGATTATCATTCGATCAGTTACGAAGTAAGCTGGCTTTTATTAAAAAAAAACGGGTCATGCACCATTCTATCAATGATGCGCCTCGTTCATCTCTCCCAATGAATATTAGCTTGGCTTGGTGATACTCGATCCATTGCCTATGACACTCTGCAACTGGCATTTCTCACGTCAGTGATTCGCGGGAGTTCGAATATTCATTTCGCGGCGCTGTTTTTCGTGTAGCTAGTTATCTTCGTTCTTGTTATTACGCACTCATTCAATCATAACGACTGAGAACTATATATATATATATATATATATATAAATTTGCAGATTTGTTACACAAATATTAGGACATGCTGATGAGAATCTGAGCAAAAGCGGCCGACAAAGGTCATAAACTTCAACATTTAAGGATTCATACCCTAAACTGGATAATCAGCACACAGAATGGGCAATTCTGACAACTATTATGATGTGGTACTGTCAGTATGGACAAAGTAGTGGAAACCAGGGCCATCGTTGGAAATTTTAAGCAGTGACAATTCCAATGTGGGTGGAACACAGGCCATACAGGGCCACCATTGGAAGTGTCATGGAGTGACAATGTCAAAATAAAGAACCCAGAGGTCCGACAGGCCCATCAGTGGAAGTGTCATAGAATTGCACAACAGAACTTGGGGAGCTAGATGTAAATCATGTCCATTATGGAATCTCATTTTGCCACTGCTTCGCGCCTCATTACAAATATTTAGTTTTTCCTTGTGCTGCCTACGATGTGTAAACAGCCCTTTTGGGATGAAATCCGGGGCTGGTTACGACACAGAAACAAATAAGCCAACCATAGGTCACGCCCAAAAAAGGCGTGGATGACTTTTAAAAATTTTAGCTATTGGCCTGATTAAACATATGATCACTTAAGGTCGGACACAATAAAATGCAAAGTACAACAGTAGGCCACTGGTTAACTCTCACACCCATGACCATTGAATTTGGTGTCCGGTGCTCTACCAAATGAGCTACAGCAACGGCTCGGCATTTCACTCCTTCATTTGGTATTTATGTTGTTTCTAACCTTACCGGGAGAGTGTTCACCAACATCATAGTTTTCTATGAAGGCGCCCGTGGAACTTATGTTCACGAGAGTGTTATGTGGTACATGATCGAGAGGGAGGGCAAAAGCTGTGTGAGAATCTTTTTACGCTACTTAGAGATTCAATCATGACTGCCAGACCAGAGAGCTGTCTCGACTCCAGTGATAACGCCTGTTAAAGTCATGAGGAGTGGTGATGGCACTGATTTTGTAACGGCACTGCGCCACTTTACTGGCATTCCTTTTCCCCGCCGTATTAATAAAGGCCACTAATTGCCAACTGCGTCGCCCTTTTTTTAAGCATAACTGAGAAGTGCATCAAACTCCACATTAAAGCAAGTGGTTCGAAGTTGGCTCAAATGCGTCACATTACCACCGGACATCGCTTCGAAACAGAGGTTCCTGTGTGTTTCTTGCGTGCAGTTTTGCTTACGTGGAAAAAGATTTAAATTTAGGCGTTCTATGCAGTTTTAGAAAATTCTTTTTTTTGAGACAAAACCTGATATTGAGTTGCGTTGTCAACGCTTCGAGTGTCTTCGTTGGACTAGCCACTAAACTGCCATCATTACGAAGTTATTAATTGAAACTTAAATTATTACCTAAATAATGTGTGTTCAGAATGTTCAGTTAACCACTGAAGAAGTTTCGGCAAAAATTTCGTTGCTATTTGAGCTCACTACTTTTAGGAAGTTTGAATTGTTCGCTAAAATATGTCGCATAAGTGTGTAACGACAATGCCCTACGGCATGGATGTAACTGCTGCCGCTGGTACATTTAACAAAAGGAATGACCTATAAAGATTGATCCGGACAACGGGTCATGAATCAATACAAGGCTTCTTTGTTCGGTTACTTCCCCTCTTTCGTATCGACATTATGGAGCATCCATTCATTGTGGTGCGTTCCATGGGTCACATTTCACCGCCCATGCATCTTGTACCCCCCAAAGTCAAGCTGTGAACTAGTTTCAGAATGAGGATTGAAATCGACTGGACATTTATCTGAAATAGTATGACGGAATAATGTCACCACACCACCTGAACTAGAGTAGCGAGCTGGCGCTAGGCAAGAGGAGTGGACTGGGCGCCGTCAGATGACGAGGGTTAGAGGTGAAGGTGCTATCTGAAAAAATGAAAAGCCATCATTCTACCGACCATGTGCTAGCAATCGCCAAAGGAATCACCAATGAGAGCTGCTGTTACAACTTCATACACGTAGGTTGTAATTGTCTCTGCAGCTTTTTGTTGTTGTTATCATAAAATGAATGTTCAACGCTATTTGCATTGTCGTGACGCTGGGACTAAGTTGACCTGGCCTTCACTTGGTAGCGTGCAGAGACTCGGGGTTGATGAAGGATTGAATCTTCGAAGTTGGTAAAATATATACAAGCAGGTTTAATGGCACTTTGAGAAAACTTATTTACATGATTATTTACATGAAAAAGAAGGGTATATTAAAAAAATGGCAAGCGTTAAGAGTTCATAACGAGAAGCTTCTGGATGAGCCGTTTACCCAGGGCTCAGAGCCTCATTTCGTGCTCTGCAACGTCCTTAAAACCCCCTATGTCCAGCCCCTCTCTGAAGATGCTCACCAACCAGTTTCAGGGCACGCCCGTCAGATATCGGCATCCAATCGAACACATCACTGCACTGATGGTCTGATGCACTGACTGGTCCGGCATTGTTTCGTTGGGCGTGGTCACTTGTTGGCGGGAAGAGCTTGGGAACGGCGAGGAGGTACATTTCTATTCTTCAGCAAAGATTCGATATGCTGGTTCCGGTAAGTGGATTTCCTTCTCAGAAACCCAAGTGCACGTGCGCGCCGCATAACGCTCCCAGCATTGTCCCTTTCCAACAATTGCAAATCTTTCCTGCATTCCCGGGAAATCCTCTAATGGCCGTAATCACCTTGCTCCTTTCTTGCCCTGTACGTCAGCGGACGTGTCACTCTGTCGTCTCCTTTGTACAGTAGGCATTCCTCACTGGACGATAGCGCTTCTCGACGGGAAGGGTGAACAATTGAATGAAAGCACTTCCGGCTATTTCCCGCAGGGGGACATTTCTTAGTATTTTTCTAGACGTTCCCTTGACAGGGCCAATTTGGCATTTGCAGGGTCTCAACAAAGCAAAACAGGCTTACAAAAAAGGATTCATGGAAACAGGCTCACTTAGCGCCATTGTACCAACAGCACATATCCACAGCACTTATCCATGTCCACAGGCGAACAATAGAGCGCGCAAGTGCGGATGATGCACGGTCATAACAGCCTCCTCCCCCGCCAGAAGAGTCACGGAGGGCAGCAGTCGCAGCTGCTGCATGAAGAGACGACTTAATGGCCTGCACATGAATGCTTGAAGCTCGATGCTGCTTGTCGCGTTGTCTTGATTGTCGTAGGCCAAATTGCTTGAGGTGTCTGAAACTCAACCACATGTCCAAGCAAGCACTCGGCTCCTGTCTGAAGAGGCCAGGTTAAAAGAAAACTGCCATCGTTGTTCGAGAAAAGCCCACACTCAAGACGTTCAGGACCCACGTATGCCTAGAAAACCAAACGTGCTGCTTTACATAGTCACACATATACAAGCGCACGCAAAAAAAAAAAGAACCTGAGTATCAATTTGGATACATGGTGAGGAACACCTCGGACCGCTTAGAAACAGCGGCTAAGCGCGTCCGCATTCCCATTTAACTTCCCCTTTTTGTATCTTATTTCAAAATTGTACTGCTGTAAAATCAAGCTCCACCTCAGAAGGCGACTGTTCTTCGATGTCGCAGTTTGCAGCCAAGCCAGGGGACAATGGTCCGTCTCTACGGCGAATTTGGCTCCTCCAAGATAGCACTGCAATTTTTGAATGGCCCATACAATGCAAGCGCACTCTTTCTCTGACGCGCAATAAGCTCTCTCTCTAGAACTCAGTTTTCTGCTCAGGTAGAGCACGGGGTGCACATTACCGTCGTCATCTCTCTGGCAGAGAACAGCACCTAGCCCTCGATCACTTGCATCACACTGGACCATGAATTATCGGTCATAGTTTGGAGCTCGCAATACCGGACGGCTAATCAGCACAGCCTTCAGGCTTACGAAGGAGGCTTCCTTTTGTTCGTCCCAGACTACATTTGTCGGTTCTGTCCTGCGGAGAGCGTCGGTCAGAGGGCTAGTCAAAGCTCAATAGTTAGGGATGTAATGATTGTAGCATCCCGTCAGCCCCAGGAATGCCCGAATTTCCGTCTTCGTGCTCGGCCGCGGGTAGTCTGCTACCGCAGAAATCTTAATCTCGCTGGGTTTCCTGAAACCTTGACCTACATTGTGACCTAAGTAGTCCACGGTCGGCCTTGCCAGGCAACATTTCTCGGCCTTTATGGTTAGTCCAGCTTGACGCAAAAGGCTCAGTACAGCTCTTAGATGTACCATATGGTCCGCCCATGAGTCGGAAAAAACCGCAATGTCATCTAAATAAGGCAGCGCGAATGTTTCACACCCCTTTAAAACCCTATCCATGAGTCGGGAAAAACAAAATGGAGCATTGTTGAGCTCGAAACTCATCATTGCTGGCTGGTAGCTGCCCGTCAGAGTGACGAAAGCCGCGTATCTGCTGGCGCGTTCAGTGAGCGGTACTTGCCAGTATCCTCGAGTAAGGTCCAGCGTAGTCACATATGCCGCTCTACTGACCTGTTCTACTGTCTCCTCAATATTCGGAATAGGATACACTTGATCCCTGGTGAGAGAATTTAGCTTTCGGTAGTCTACCACAGGCCTAGGGTCTTTACCTGGAGCTTCTACTAAGATCATAGGCGAAGGGTAATCGCTTTCCGAGGGTTTTATTACTCCCAATTCCAGCATGCGAGTTACTTCCCTATCCAGAATTTCTCATTGCCTTGGAGAGAATCGGTAGCACCTTGATCACACTGGCACGTCTGAAGTCAGCTCAATATCGTGCTCAGTCAAATCAGTCCTGCCTGGCCTGTCCACGAAGCAGGCCTCAAACTCTGTTATTATCTCGCCCAGATCGGACAGCTGAGATTTCTTTAGTTCTCCTACCTGCTCCGTCCTTTTGAGAAGCTCCTGTATCTTAGGATCATTGGCTTGCTCCATAGCTAAGTCCTCTCGGGTTCCACTTAAAATTCTCGTGAGATTACTAGGCACTGGCGGCAAGAGGTTACTCTCAAGAACGTCCTCATTCCGCGTCTCATCAAGCTCACTTTCAAGTTGACTTATCTGAGATGCCTCGCTCTCAAAGTTTTCTGACCTGCTATCTTTCGCATCGACCACTGTTTCAACTGCCGTTTCCTCCGCTGTGGCTTTTTCTGGAATGAGCAGTGTAGCTAGTTCTCGCGCCTTTGAACGTGTTAAGGCTTGCACAACTCTGTCTCCGAAAAGGATGCCCCTCTTTCGCAGTAGCATGTCCGATTTGTTGGAGAACAAATACGGATAGCACTTAGGAAGCTTTCCTGAAACGGCAGCCTCGGTTGTTAACTTGCCGAAAGGGCCCTCGATGACCACGTTCGCGATTGGAAAGCACACACCCTGTTCCTCCACTACCTGGCGGATCCATGCACACTGTCCTGTATAGTTGGAAGGCGACACATACGCCGGATGGACAACATCCATCGTTGCGGCCGAATCGCGCAGTACCTTGCAAGGCTTCCCATTGACTACTAGGTCATGCAGGTAGGGTTCCAAAAGCTGCATATTTTCATCGCAGTCACTGACATACGAGAAAGCAATCTTTTCTTTTCGGCAGTTGACGGCAATGTGACCCTCCTCATTCCACCTAAAGCATGTGAGCGGCTTCCTAGCCCCAAACTTGTTCTTTGTGTTCTGCGCGTTGGTCTCTTCCCCACTTTTCTCACTGCCGTCCTTTCTAAGGCGTTTGCCTGAAGAAGCCTTCCTTTCTTCGTTTGCAAATCTAGCAAAGTGCCTTTTCTGACGGTTATTCACACTCAACTTGAGATTGCGGGGCCTATCCACTGCTGGGTTGCTGAATTGTCGGCGCGAAGCATACTCCTCAATGAGTTCGGCAGCTTCAGTTGCCGACTTAATGTCGCCTCGGTCCTGTAACCAATTTCTTTCTTTTTCTGGGAGGCAGTTATAAAACTGCTCCAAAAGAATTCGCTCGACTACAGCGTCCCTATCACTGTAGGAATCTGTGCTCTTTAGCCACTCGCCCAAATTGACTCTTAAATTGTACAGGAATTCAGGGTAACTCTCGTCCCTGGACTTAGTAGCGTTCCGAAAACGTTGTCTGAAAACCTCGGCGCTAAGCCTATACTTTCTCAGAAGGCAAGCTTTGACCTTCTCGTAGTTGTCCGCGTCCTCCTTGCTTAGCCGCGCGACAACCTCCGCTGCCTCGCAGGGCAGAACCGTCAATAATCTCTGAGACCAAGTGTCTCGCTGGAAGGACAGTTTTTCGCAGGTCCGCTCAAAGTTAGCCAGATACAGACTGATATCCCCTGATATCACATATGGCTGCATGTACTTTGACATCTTGAAATCTGCCTCCTTGTGGAGAAGAGGTACCGCTAGCTGGGGACAATTGCCCGTCCTCTTGCTCAACTCTAGTTCTAATTTCCGGAGCTCAATTTCTAGCTCCAGCCTTCTTGCTTCTCTTTCAATTTCAATTTCACGCTCACGCCTCTTTTCCTCTTTTTCCCGCTTTTTCTGGAGTCTGAGCTGTTCCTTTTTTTGACCGATGAGGTTCCATGCTTCACTGAGCTCCTCATCATCGGTTCCCAGATCAATGATTGTCTTTATAATCAAGGGTTTTCGTGCCAAACCACTTGTATCAATTCCCAATTCCTCACACAATTGCAACAGTTCCGGTTTCTGCAGCTTTTGTAGGTCCATGCTCGCTCCGAGTGTCGGCTACTTCCAAAACAACGGTGCAAACTACCAAACCTAAAGGCGTTTCAACACTTTTTACCAGTTCTAAAATCTAACCCTGTTCTAGAACCTGGTCCACATCAGAAGAAAAGCCAAGCACTCACCCACACATGCGATCGATGTTCCGAGCTGCTCTCTTGTTGGCCGGTTGCTGCTCCTGCTTGTTGCTTGGGATGCCACCTCCGATCACAAGATGTTGTGGCTTGTAGCTTCAGATCCGCCTCCAATCACCAGATGTTGTGGCTTGTAGATTGAGATCCCAACGCTGGTCACCAGTTGTCGTGACGCTGGGACTAAGTTGACCCGGCCTTCACTTGGTAGCGTGCAGAGACTCGGGGTTGATGAAGGATTGAATCTTCGAAGTTGGTAAAATATATACAAGCAGGTTTAATGGCACTTTGAGAAAACTTATTTACATGATTATTTACATGAAAAAGAAGGGTATATTAACAAAATGGCAAGCGTTAAGAGTTCATAGCGAGAAGCTTCTGGATGAGCCGTTTACCCAGGGCTCAGATCTTCATTTCGTGCTCTGCAACGTCCTTACTTTAATGTTGAGCCAATATGGAAGAAAAGCGGGGAGCTAAAAACATGCTTGATGCAAGGGGCATATTTCTTGACGCTGATCCAATTAACAGTGCCGAATCTGGACTTCGAGATCTTCAATAATTTGCATTTTGCTTTACATCATAAACTGCCGTTCTTCTTGCTGCATATATTAGACCATAACCTCTTTTTTCTAGGAGGTGGTCTGCGAGATAATTTTGTACCTTTGGAACCTCGCATGTATTACATTATACGTATTGAATTTTAATACGCAAAATATATATGAACATGTCGCTAACACGTTTCTAGATTAGCTTCATCTCCTCATTGTTTATTCGATACGATCTTTTGGTATTGCCACCAGGCTGGAGACACCTGTTTCCTCCCATGAATAGGTGCTATGTTTTGATACACTCTGTATGTCATGGAATGTGCGATCTGCCAACGTTTATTAATACTGCCCGGGGACGTTGAATGTAATGCCGATCCTAACCGCATGACCAGTTTGCCGAGCAGGAGCCACAACGTGCAACTTTCGTTGCTGACCTAGGAGATAGTTAAGCGCTTGCACCTGGGCGAAATGAATTTTGTTGCGTAACAAACAAGCTATTTATAATGAGCATAATGCAATGAACGCATCACTGAATGGTCTCCTCAGTAGAGTGGCTGGTATCAAAGATGAGGTGGATTCCGTCAGGCAAAATGAAACCGCTTTGTCCCTACTCCGCCACAAGCTCTTGATAATTTATCACAGAACCTGGCTTGCTCAAGGCTTCGCTTTAGGATGACAACAATAGGTCGCAAAGAATTTGCTAGTTTGTATTGGGATTTAGAGGATTCAGCTACAGAAATATGGAGTAAATCTGGAAAGGAGGCTCGTGCATTCTTTCAAATGCAGTTGGAAGAAATATGTCATGAAGAAGATATTGAACACGCTGAAACCATTATTTCCAAGTCTGTGCAAATATTAGTAAATCCTGAAATTTTATATACAGTCAACAAAATTTGCCTTCTGGAAAGAATTTGAACCACGCAGATTTCGCTATACTTGAAGCTTTCACTCAGGGTAAGTTCTTATATGATTCGCGTGCTAAGCTTTATTGAAACTTTCTTACGGCAAAATGCTCAAGGCCAAATATTTTTGTTTATGACCCAATACAAGATCCGTTATGGAGCAACCATTGAGAAAGGGCGAGGCAACTGTGCAAAGGATTCCGAGCGCCGACTGACTTGAGACGGCACAGCTTTCATTGCGTATCTACTCTTATTATTATTCTGGTAAAGTGTCGTAGCGTAACAAATACGAGCGACAAATTTACCACACGTTTCTGAGTCGAATATCACGTAGCTATGGGTACTGGATTGTCGCTAGATGAATGAATACAAGACACTGAAATATTTCTGCCTCATTTTGATGCTTACCGCAGACACTGACGTGGTAGCGGCGTGTTTCCGCTTGTTCATTCGTCTTCTTTTCTTTGTCTTCGCCTACCGGCGGTAAAGAGTCTCCGGGAAGCTGCTGACTTTTGGCCGTTTCTAACGTTCCCCTACGGCGGCTATTTCGACAGGTTTGTGTACCTTTCAGAGTCCATAAGTGTCATAAACAATAATAAAATTGCTGAAGATGGTTTTAACAGTTAGGTTGTCAATAAAGCGATCTTTATTAACCTGTCAAAATTGTATCATGGCTTCCGAGACCGTTTTAAGTCAAATGACCTGTTTCACTTCATTGCTGAAAATGGTTTTAATAGATAGATTGTCAATAAAGCGATCTTTATTTACCTTGTCAAAAATGTACCATGGCTTCTGAGACCGTTTTAAGTCAAATGACCTGTTTCACTTTGTTATCATGTGAACCAGTACAGGTCGAGCTTCCTATTATTTCTTAAACCTGCTCTTTTATAACCGTGAGTCACTTGTGGGTGACGGCTACATTATTCGTGGTTTCAGTGACCCTGACTGTAGGGTTCCACGCGTGCTGATGATCCTGTTTTACGAGAGAGCGCGAGGGTCCCATGTCACAGAGAAGCCGGTGTAGGCGTTGTTGTCCGCTGTAACGCAAAAATGCGCAATGATTGAAAGACAGAAAGTGAAAAAAACATCCTCCTTGCGTGTGAAACGCTATTGAGTAATTAACGGTGGAGTCCCCTAGAGTTGCATCGAACGCAAACTGCGCGTTCCGCTTTAGGCGCACTGGGGCGCATCAAGTTTTTGGACGCGGCGTTCGACCTTACCGCTAACGTTGGAGCTCGGCAGGCCGCAAGAGAAAATGTATAAAATTAGGAATAAAAACAGAGAGCAATACTGTATGTGAAACGCTATCGCGTTGCACCCTTAATTGCAGAGCTTGTGTCCTATTGCTTTTTTATACCCACACAGGAGCACCAGGGATGTTTTGCCGTGATATTGGTGACTGCGCGTCACTGTCGTCCGAGTTTCCTAACTTTATTCGAAATTTCGAGCTCATGAGCCAAAAAGGCTAATTCGTAGTAGGAAAGATCTAAGGAAAGCTCCAACTGCTCATCTATAAGCATCTTCCTTTCATGTACATATCAGCTGAGTGGGACAGGAAAAAGCAGGAGTCACTTGGGAGACGAAACTAATTAAGTATCGCATCTTGAGTACCTAGAGAAGATCTCGGGACTTTATGCATTTGAAAAATGGCGACGTCATGGAAGAGAAGAAAAAAATTGAAAGCAAAACAGCGTAAGAGAGACAAGTGAACGAGTTTCGCCTTAAACATCAGAAGAGTCCGGAAGAACTGTAGAAAGTCCTTGAAATCAATGGCCGT
Organism: Amblyomma maculatum; assembly: GCF_055883805.1. Classification (NCBI taxonomy): domain Eukaryota; kingdom Metazoa; phylum Arthropoda; class Arachnida; order Ixodida; family Ixodidae; genus Amblyomma; species Amblyomma maculatum. Next base: position 412,528,261 of record NC_139344.1, read on the forward strand.
GAATGGTTGGACAATCCGGCACGGATTATTGGCGCTGGAATATTATGTACCATTATTGTAATGCTTTTTGTTCCAGTCAGTATTTAAGGTCAGTTTTTGTGCCAAATGTGCAGGGCGTATTCCCCGACATGGGTGCTATTTTACAAGAATCGGTCCCAGAGTTAAAAATTACACACAGCGGCTTGTAAAGCCTGCTCAGTAACATAAAAGTGTTTTTGGCCAGCTGGTTTGATGACATCTCTTGTCATTTATTGAAAGTCTGTGCTAGAATGACTACTCGCAACTCGAAATTGTTTAGCACGTAAATAATATCTCATGAATGTGAAAATGCGTCCTGTCATAGAGTGGTTCAAAAGCATATTTACTAATTACAGACCGTTTTCTATTATAGGAATCAGTCGCAAAACGTTTGAGCACTTAAGTTATATCGCAATAATGGAACATTTTGTAGGTAATCAATTCTTCCTCAAACTCAGCACGGGTATTAGATCAGATCGCTCCTGAAAAAGGCAACTTCTAGAACTTCGCTATTATATTTTTTATTACATGACATTGATGTGCAAAACTATTTTCTTTTCGAGATATCATAAAAGCGTTTCATGTGGTTTCTCGCGTCGTGCTGTATATAAATTGACCTTGCTTAGCCTTCCAACTTATATTTAGGAAAAACCCATCGCTAAAAACAGGAACAGAGTATAAAAGGCAGCAGAATAACAGGACAAGAACAGACAGCGCAGCGCTGCCTGTTATACTTTGTTGTTCCTGGTTTTTGCGCTGGCTTTTTCCTAATCAACGCATTGCAACCAGCCCGGATCACCGTGCTCATCTATTTTTACTTCTCTACTGGCTTCAGTTTTCAAAGGGGATGCAATCAACGTGGAGTTATTGACCGATCGCAGACTGAAAATTGCGGGGTTCAACACCGGTCTGTTCCAAGGCCTCGGCACATTTTATTGTATATTGGCGCATATTGTATATTACTGCGCGCAAAACAGCGCAGCTTGATTTGTTGACCGAAATTACGACTACAAAGGTACTGTTCTGAGCAGTGGGATGAGTACTTTTTACTGCACGAAGAACAAACTTCACACTAGAAATGTTACATAAAATATACTGCAATAAAATGACGAAAGCAGTCATGTAGATTTCGGAGCGCTGGATACATTGCGCGTGCCAGTTGCCTGCGCGCTTCCGCCAGGCAGCGGCGACGCAACAAAGTAAGCATGGCACAACACACAACCATACGTGCAAACACTCCCTGTGGGCGACGAACGCCTGGCCCTTAGTGTGCAGAAAACATATGTCTAACGAGGTGCCACAAGAATCGCGTCATTAATAATTCAAATACTATATGGTAGATTGTTCCTGGTGGCGTCGCAGGTGCCTTGCTGAGGCGCGCTGACTTCCGCCCGCGCAATTTACCGAACCTTGCAGAGACTACGCCTTGTCAGCTGGAAGTATCTGTCTGGCCAGTTAGAAACGGACGGCGAGGTGCGGTTTCTGCGGCGCCGGCACAGGCGCTTTTATGTTGTACGGGGGAGTGGACTTGAAGTGCCTGTCGTACTTTATAAGAACCGTACTCCTTGTATTGTTTCCCCTTTCTGGGGAATCATGTATTTGAGTTAATTATGTATAAGTACCATACTTGATCAGGGGTGGAAAATGAGACAAATTAAACGCAAAACTAAAACTTATTCAAGCGCATTTTTTCCACAAATAATTCGCGACTACAATGGGCTGCCTCAAGTATTTATCCAGTGCGGCTATGTTATCGTATGTGTAGCAGAGTGCATTGGTCACCGATGTGTACTCGCCTGTCATGACCCCTAGATGTGTGTTTGTGTGTTGTTTTCTCATTTTTTTTGTTTAAGATTACTGATTTTTTTTTATTTTGTGTCCTCTGCCTGCAGCAGTGCCTAAGGTCACTGCAGGCATTTTGAATGAATAAATAAATAAATTCGAATCAGCTGCAGTATTAAAACCTATTTGTTTCTCAATGGAGAAATGAAATGCCACATATTGAGAAATACGTTGCTTAGTTCAATCTGGTATTGCTCAACCAGCTTTGTGATCGTTTCACTGTAGCGACCTGAACTTCGAGGATGAAGTTTATATCTCTTATGTGAGCGATTTGCGAAAATAAAGTTTGCTATATTTCCGCTTTTAGTGTGGCGGGTCATGAAGGCCACAGATGGTTTTTACGAAAACAAAATTCTCCTTTTACTACCGCAATTTACCGAGTAGGTTCGATTTCGCGCAAGAAAAAGTGCAATGTCCTCTGGCATTGCAGCTGGCAGTGATGGCTGCGTTAGGGAGAGTGTGTTTCCTATGTTGGAACGTGAAAGCGCAAAAAAATCAAAACACGGAAAAGAGCAATAGACAGGCACACCTGTCTGAGTGTCCTTTGCTGTTGCGCGTGATTTCTTGCGTTTTCACGATCAACGCAGGTACAGGAAGAGTAATCTAATTTACCTGTACGGCCCCAAATAAGCAGCATACTTCAAAGCAATCCAGAAAACACAATTTGGCCTCCCGTTGCTCTAGGCTGATTCACATGGCGGTAACAGAAACTCTTAGCATCCTTCGCAGATATAGACATGCTATTAGCACAGGGAGTTTAATGAAGATTCCTGCCGGTACAAACACTAAAAAGTACAAAAGGAAACTTTTGTAATAATTTGTTTCAAAGCAATGCTTCATGCATTTAGGAACTGTAAAAACTAAAAAATGGGATTTGATCAGCAAACTGTACAATGAGGACGCCTAATTAGATGATGATGACTCCTAGGGAGAGGGCGCTGTAGATTCAGCAGGACGGGTTATTACCGTCGTCGTCTGCATGCACTATCCTACATTTGGCATATTAGGAGCGATGATGCGCACCGACCAGCGTCTGCATTTAATTGAGGAGCCTTCTTCTTTGTACTGCCCAGAATGTGTAACAGCTATGTGAAATTTATAACCGTGAACAAAAGCAAGACTGTTTCATGAATTATCAGGTCATCTCATTTTTATACCATCTAGATTAACTGACTGGCCATAGGGTTTTCTTGGCAGGAATTACTGGAGTGGGTTGCCATTACCTTCTCCAGTGAATCACATTTTGTCAGAACTCTCTGCCGTGACCTGTCTATCTTGGGTGGCCCTACACAGCAGAGCTCACGACTTCATCGAGTTTCGCAAGCCCCTCCGACACGACAAGGCAGTGATCCAAGGCCAGTCACAATACCATTATCGATATGGCGCCAGAAGATGAGCCCCCCAGGTTGGAAGGCGTCCCACATGTTACTGGGGATGAACAAAGGGCGATTTCTAGTAGCTCCAGGACGAATGAAGCGGCTGGACTAAAGCCAAAAGGACGCTCAGTTGTGGATGTATCGGGAAGCGACCGGAAAGTCCGATGTTGCAAGGAGATATATCACATAGCAACATGGAATGTAAGATCTATGACGCAAGGTAAACTGGATATCGTCAAGCGAGAAATGGACAGATTGAACATTGATATCTTGGGTATCAGCGAGCTCAAGTGGACCGGAATGGGAGAATTTAACTCCGGCGACCATTATGTCTTTTATTGTGGGCACGAATCCAAGAGAAGGAATGGGGTCGCTCTCATAGTAAACAGAAGAATGGGCAAAGCAGTGCTAGGGTACAACCCCAAAAACGACCGTATGATTTCACTTCGGATCCAAGGTCACCCTTTCAACATAACAGTTATCCAAGTCTATGCACCGACCACTGCTGCTGAAGAAGCTGACGTTGAGAGATTTTCTGCGGACCTACAATGCCTTTTAGACCGCACCCCATCATCAGACGTCGTTTTTCTCATAGGAGACTGGAATGCTAAGGTCGGGAGTGAAGAAATATCCGGAATTACAGGCAAGTTCGGTCTTGGTGAGCCAAATGAAGCTGGGCAGAGGCTAGTAGAGTTCTGTCAAGAAAACAACCTGACCATAGCGAATACTCATTTTCAACAGCACAAGAGGCGCCTGTACACATGGATTTCACCGGACGGTCTGTACAGGAATCAGATCGATTATATTATTTGCCGGCAGAGATGGAGAAGCGCTATACAAGCAGTAAAAACAAGGCCTGGGGCCGATTGTGGCACCGAACATCAGCTTCTTGTTGCCAAAATTAAGCTTCGATTGAGGAAAACGCAGAAAACTAGAAGGCCTTTCAGGTATGATCTGGATCAGATTCCATTAGAATATGCTGTGGAAGTGAGGAATCGATTTCAAGAATTAGATCTAGAAGACAAAGAGCCCGAAGAGATGTGGACTGATGTTCGTGATATAATACAAGAAGTTGCTACTAAGGTAGTTCCAAAGCAAAAGAAATGCAAAAAAGCAAACTGGTTATCTGAAGAGGCTTTGCAAATAGCTGAGGAAAGGAGGATGGCAAAAGGTATGGGGGAAAGAGAAAGATACAAGGTTCTCAATGCGGATTTTCAGAAAATAGCAAGGAGAGATAAGAATGCCTTCCTGAACATACAGTGCCAAGCAGTTGAGGACAACAGCCAAATAAGGAACACAAGAGCTCTGTATAAGACAATCAGAGATATCAAAGGAAGCTTCTGTGCTAAGCTGGGCGTGATTAAGGACAAACGAGGCAAGGACCTCACTGAAGCCTCAGAGATAAAGAAGAGGTGGCAGGAATACACAGAAGAACTGTACAAGAAGGACCCGGATGTGCAAACCCAACATAGGATGGTTGTGATTGCTGATCTCGAGCCGGGCATCCTGAAGAGTGAAGTTGAATGGGCCTTAGCCAGCCTTGCTAAGAACAAAGCTAGCGGAATTGATGGTATTCCAGCTGAGTTGCTTCAAAACCTCAATCACGACGCTGTTAACACACTGCATACATTATGTCAAAAGACTTGGACAACCCTGCAGTGGCCACAGGATTGGAGGAGATCAGTTTACATCCCCATTCCAAAGAAAGGCAGTGCCAAAGATTGTTCAAACTACCGCACGATCGCGCTTATTTCGCATGCTAGCAAGGTGATGTTAAAAATCCTGCAAGGTAGGCTGCAGCAGTATGTGGATCGGGAGCTTCCGGACGTGCAAGCTGGGTTTCGCAAGGGCAGAGGAACTAGAGACCAAATTGCCAACCTTCGCTGGATCATGGAAAAAGCAAGAGAGTTCCAGAAACCCATTTACTTCTACTTTATTGATTATGCGAAAGCGTTTGACTGCGTAGATCACAGCAGATTGTGGCAAGCTCTCCAAGAGATGGGAGTTCCAATTCACCTCATCTGTCTCCTCAGGAACCTTTATGAAGGGCAAGAGGCCACAGTCAGAACTGCGCATGGTCTTACTGATTGGTTTCCGATTGAGAAAGGGGTGAGGCAAGGCTGCATACTGTCGCCCTGCCTATTTAACCTATATGCAGAGTGCATCATGAGGAAGGCCGGTCTGGACGAATCTTCAGCTCGAGTGAAGATTGCTGGAAAACGTATCAACAGCCTTAGATATGCGGATGATACCACTTTAATGGCAGAAAGTGAAGTGGAACTCAAGAGACTTCTGATGCGTGTACAAGAAGAGAGTGAGAAGTTTGGGCTTAAACTGAACATTAAAAAGACGAAGATCATGGCGTCTTGCCCTATCAAGTCCTGGAGCATCAATGGACAAGAAGTGGAAGCTGCGACAGATTTTCTGTTCTTGGGCGCCAAGATTACCTCGGAAGGAGACTGCAGCCATGAAATTAGGAGACGCCTGCTTCTGGGAAAGAGAGCAATGGTTAGCCTTGACCGCCTAGTAAAGAGCAGAGACATTAGTCTGCCAACCAAGATCCGTATAACCCGTGCTATGGTCTTTCCAGTTGTGATGTATGGATGCGAGAGTTGGACTGTGAAAAAGGCTGACCGCCGAAGAATTGACGCGTTTGAATTGTGGTGCTGGCGAAGACTCTTAAGAGTTCCTTGGACTGCCAGAAGATCAAATCAGTCGATATTGTCAACCATAAACCCTGACTGCTCATTGGAGGGTCAAATTCTAAAGTTAAAGCTCAGCTACTTTGGTCATCTGATGAGAAGAGAGGAGTCGCTGGAGAAAGATTTGATGTTGGGAAAGGTTGAGGGTCGCCGGAGAAGGGGTAGGCAGCGAACGCGATGGTTAGATGGCATTCTCGAGGCATTGCAGATGAAGCTATGTGATGTTAAGAAGATAGTGAGAGACCGGAAAGCGTGGCGTGACATGGTCCATAGGGTCATGAAGAGTCGGACACGACTGAACGCCTGAACTGAACTGAGATTAACTGAAAATCGAAGATCAGTTTATCAAAGTGTTACCGCACTGGAGATGTAAATATGTAGTGCTACTAGCTTCATGTGTTCTATTTCATTACGTCGAATGGAGCTAATGGGGATGTTTTCGCTTCTCAATTTTTGTCATACTAGTGCAATTATTATTATCTCTTTGCTCATTTTATGACCAGCCTTGTATTACGCGCAGCCTGGGCTTGTTTTTGATTAGCATGATTGTAAACTATATAAAAGTGAAAAACGTTTTAAGAGCTCCTAATGGCCCAGCAATGCTTAAGGAACAGCAGAAAGGCATTTCTGTTCTGTCCAGTGTAATAGCGCCCTCATACATATTTCATGGACCCAGTCGGGAGGTGTGCACTTTAAAATTTATGATCATAGTACCTGCCCTGGAGATAGGTAATTTCGCGTCAGCTAATTGAAGCGTACCTTCAAAGAGTTTCTTAACGCATTTATCTGTTTGTTTCCAGTGATCTTCATATGACAAAAATATGACTGTGACAAAAATATGACTAGGCATACATGCTCTTCAAGTAGGGAGGCCTATCTCACGGTCTAAACTAAGACATAGTTATCGACACGAATATGTGATACTGCTGTGTCTACTCATTACCATTCACCCGAACCCAGTAATATTGCTGCAAAGGAAAGTTACACGGCACTTTCAGAAATTTGGTACCGACACAATAAATCGCCCTGGGCCGGGGTTTGAATACGGCAACGGCGACTGTAAGTAGCTGTCGCTCTAGTACCTGAGCAAACCATGAAGCCGAGAATTCAGATGTTGAGAAGAGAGCGAACTGATAGGCAACTCTACGCTCGAAGAGCTTTTATCCAGGTTAATGGGAGTCCCCAACATATAGTTTATTTGTAATAACAAAATGGTTACGCATTAGTAGCACCCGACCGCAGTAATATGGCTACAATGAAATGTATGCAAATATCTAAAAAATCCTAAAATCCGTCAATATTTTTTTGTTTCCATACAAGTCATCAGTGTATGGATCAGTGTGTGCAAGAGAGACGTTCAACAGCTTTCAGAGAGGTCGTCGGTTGTTGGTTGGATGTCCGGGAGGGGGGGGGGGGGTATAATTCGGCATTCAGTGAGCTGAGGCAATATTGTGCAATGTGCTCATTTGTATAAAATGTAACAGCTTTCTGACTTGGCAGAAATCATTCCAGCTGACTGACGAACGAATTACATGCGCTCAGCGGTTCAACCAGCAGTAGAAAAGTACGCCCCCCGCACAACTCAAACTGTTTTGCACATTTTGTGTCCGTGATAAATAATATCAAAGTAAAGGGTCCTCAACTGACTCACCAACATTTCCACACTCCCACATTCTTCAGATGGGGAACGATAAGAGTGGCAAATCGGTTTCCTAGCAGATATTCTGGCGGATACGCAAGCGGGGTGCAATTACGATGAGCGAAAGCATTTAAAGCTTTGCTGGTAAATAAAACCGTTTTCTCTGTTCCGCCGTTTTCAGCTATCTATTTTAGCAGTTGCGGAGTCCTACTGAGGCAGCGACTGCGGCCGGTGGCTAACACTCGCGAATTATGGTTCAAATATAATAGTACCCCCCCCCCCCCCGTTTCTTCTTAGTACTTTGACATTACCTCAGTGCACACACGTTTTTGTTAAGGCTGTTTTTTTGCAAATGATAAGAAAAATATATTTCTTTATTTGTTTTGCGTTAGTGGGAAGTTCGACCTATTTACGAGTTTATTTGTGTCGTTGCTTCTTACTTTTCTTACACTTGTACTGTCCACTCATGTCTAAGCGTTGCCCTGAAAGTTGGCAGTATTACTGCAATAAACAAACAAATAAATAACAGGTGGCGAAGGCTCGTTCAAAAGCAGTTTTGCACAACGGCCTCTTAGCCATGGGAGAAGCATTCCGACACTATTTAAAACTTTATATATGAGGGACCTATTCATACCGGGCTGTTCTACATGAGAGTTGTGGGAGTGGTAGTGGCATGTTATGGGGGCTGTAGAATGTGTTCAGCGGCCCTCGTTCAGGGGAAAATGCGGATCGCGGCTAAAAACCACGTTGAGATTAATAAAATAAAGCAGGTAAAATAAAAAAGAAAAACGAAAAAAAAAACTAGCCCCGCCAGAAATTGAATCCGTATCATGTACTCTTCCGCACGCAAGCCCAGCATACTAACAAATAAACTACAGCGACTTCTTTTTTTATTGTCAGTCGACAAAGCACTACATAAAAGCATAGAAATCCCTAGCCTACCATTGACTTAAGCCATGTATTAAAACATTTTCATTTTGATCAATGCGTCAATCACAACCATCCACTGAGGCTGCTCAGGCTGACTGCGGAGAACATCTCTGAGAAATGTCACTTTCAATGCATTTGTCTCTGATTGATCCGATACTTATTATGGTTATATTAGTCCTTTTCTAGCGTTAATGCGCTGTCTCGAACAGTATTTGTTTCTCAAGTGGGGTCGTCCTTCTACGACTGCCCTGTAAATACATTGAACATTTTTTTCTCTCACCAGGGATAGCCAATATCATTCATCATATAAAGGTATCCGTTTTTTGCACGTATACCTCAGAATATGCGAATATGTTTGTGCTGGCTTGTTTTTCAACGTGTTAGAGCGCATTTTCTTTCCCACTACACTGGTGTCTCTAACATCGCGGCTTGTCATAGATCACTTTTTAGCCTCACATTGGGCCAGCGAAGCAGCGGCAGCAGTATTTCACTGCTCATTATGCATTTTGCATATGCAAACTCCTAAATAAGCATTGTTGTTGATATACACCTATAAATGAATAGTTCGGAGGGCGGCGACGTGTTTTGAGTTATGCTTCAACAAGCTTGCTATGTTCATGTGGAGAGGCGAATTTCGCATTGCAGACTCTTCATCAGTTGCAGATATGAACGTGCGACATAAGGTCAGAAAATGTGCAATGATTGTTGATTGTATTTACCGCATGCGCTCACAGCTAGAACACATGCAGATATCAATAATGCAAAATAAACTTTGAGTAATGTTCAATTCATTAATATTTGAAAAAGGCTTGGTTGTTTTTAAATCTTTATTCAATTTAGCTGGTACGCCGCATCCGTATATGATACCTTGCCTCTGGAACCTTGCATAAACAAATCCTGATTAAGGAGCACATCCAGCACCTATATCATGGCACATAGCATCCTTTCAGAACTCCAATAACTCCCAATATATATAACGAATGCGATATACAGGAGTTAAAGGAGTCTGTATAGAAGATACAGCACCTATATGCATATCCTGAGCGTCCTCCTTCTAATCCCCCATGCTTTTTTATAGGGTCTTTATGCCCCACTTCGGCTACTTCATACTCCGATTTTATTTCGTACAGGACCTAATAAATTCATAAATAGGTTTTTCAATAGGGGAGGTAGCGAACGCTCCATAGACGCCTCCGTGACGACTGAGTGAGACTTTAGTTTGTGGCGCCCTTGCGAGATGGGATGCCAGAAATCACTGACGTTACAAAAACACCTGACGTCACAGTAACTTATATTTTCCGAGACTTTCTTTTTTCAATTTTGTTCAGAAACGAGGCCAACGACGACGGAGACGAACGATGCTCGGATAAGGCGGCAAAGTAGATACAGTAACTCGTAGACAACTTTATTCGACATGAATTCCGACTGAATGAAATGTCGCATCCTTAGCCACCTATAGCATCGCGATTGCTGCGTCGTCGGCCTTGTCTTCCGTCGTGCGTCGTGTAAACGCATTCTGCGGCTTTTTTAGCAGGCGCCTCTATAAATGATACGTTTTTTTCGTAACATACCAGCATAAACTACTTTCAACTATGCGCTGAAATAGTATATTTGGTTTATAGTTGTTTGCTGTTTTTTATTGTTAGTGGTTTAATTTGTGACATAATGGCCGCAGGGGAGTATTGCATTGTTAATCATCATCATCGAGCTGATGTCAATAGCAATAGATATATGAACGCGTTTTGTTCCCAGTAACGCTGCCTGTAGCATCGACCTTCGCATAGCCACGAATGGGGTGAATTGCTCAAATGAAGAACTTATAAAACTGCAAATCAGAAAGCTATTCACCAGCATAAGCTTAGTAAATATTTCTCTATCTTATTCTACGAAGAAACAGATTGTTTCGGTAAAACGCTTTTATTTCGTTTAATTTACAGCACTCTTATTCCACTCCTTTTCGGCTGTGAGCAGTATTGGCCTTGGTGAGACTGCAGGTATTGCTGTGGTGCTTGCCAAGGACGTAACCAAGCAATTTATTATCGCTGACGTGTCCCCGTTTGCGATAGTGCTCGAAGGACTGGTACGAAGTTAGCTTGCTGAGCTCAAAAATATGCTGTTTGCGAAGTTTTCATTTTTTATGCAATTTGGTTCTAGCCATTGCTATTTGGTAAGATGCTTCCCAGTCTTGTAGATCCATCGTTCATTTGTTTCTTGCGGGCAAATTTTTGTGTTGCGCTGTTGTGCCAGGTTTTTCTCTTGATTAAAAGAAATTTCTGCCTGCAAAACTGAGCTCGCGGCAGGCAAAGTACTGATGCCCCATGTGACAGTGAGAACTCCACTGACAACGTCACATTACAATGTTTCCCGCCGGACTTTCACACGTCAGCAACCGTCCGCATGTATAGTCTGTTTTACACAGGCGCATTGGTCACGGATATATGTTGGTCGAGGCTGGCGTTGTTGTACATTTTGTTGATATATTTTATGAACGCATTACACGAAGCGCATGCAGCTACTTCAGTCTAAAACGCGTTGCCGGAGTCAGCAACAGCTTTCGAAATTGTAAACGCGGAATAATACTGATTGGCCGACCGTGTTATGATATCAAAACCACATGATTCCGTGCGGGAATTTACAGCACATGAAACTCAAAATAAACCTATATTAACGTATTCGTTGAGGGTTCAAATGTAGTGAATTGACGAGGAGGGTACTTGAATTGAGGTATTTAGGAAATTAGAATCAATCCAATGAAATAAATTTACCGCTATTCGGGTTCGAACAAAATTCCTCTGTATTCCAAACTTCACTTCACTTTATTCACCTTAAAGGCCCCCTTCCGGGGGTATTACATAAGGGGTGGGTAAATATATACAACAATAATAAATACATGTCATTGCCTTACGAATAAAGTAGTTATAGCATGTAAAAAAGAAGATGGGCACATGATAGTGGCGACGTTGGTGGGGAGGGCATTCCAGTCCACAGCAGTGCGGGGGAAAAAGGAACCTGAAAAAGTTGCAGTACGAGATAGGGGCCGGGCAATCTGAAACGGATGTGCAGTGCGGTGAGATATGCGGGTCGGATGAGTAATGTAAGGTGTTTGATTCAGAGTGCTGTGGTACAACTTATGGAGTAAACAAAGGCTCGCGATGCGGCGGCGAGCTTCGAGGCTTTCGAGACCGGAAATATTCTTCAGAGATGAAACGCTGATGGTATACGAATACGCAGAATGAACGAAGCGGATGGCGCGGTTTTGGACTGATTCGAGTGCATTTGTTAGGTACATTTGGTGAGGGTTCCAGATGGGACTAGCGTACTCAAGTTTAGGTCTGATAAGTGTTTTATAAGCAAGAAGTTTTACGTGCTGCGGTGCATGACGAAGATGACGTTTTAGGAAACCTAGAGATCTGTTGGCAGAGGATATGATTGTGGTGATGTGTGTTCGCCAAGAAAGATCGCTAGACAGGGTTACACCGAGGTACTTGAAGGATTGAATGCTTTCTATGGGTGAATTAGCAACTGTATAGGAAAACATAAGGGGGTTGTGATGACGTTGGAATGAGACGAGTTTGCATTTTTTCGCGTTTAGCGTCATTAACCAGTTGTTACACCATTCATGGACACAGGTAAGGTCATTCTGAAGGGCCATTTGATCACAAATGTTAGTAACGGTACGATAAATTACACAGTCATCGGCGAAAATGCGAATATTACATGATACTTGTAGTGCCAAATTATTAATGTAAATTAAAAACAAAAGCGGGCCGAGCACAGATCCCTGCGGAACGCCGGATGTTACAGGCAGGGTGCCTGAGCTGTGATTGTTAATAGAAACGAACTGGGATCGGTTAGCAAGGAATTCTTTAATCCACTCTAGAACATTGGGGTTTAAATTTAAAAGGGCAAGCTTTAGTAATAGGCGTTGGTGTGGTACCTTGTCAAATGCCTTTGCGAAATCTAAGAATAATGCATCGGTCTGCAGGTTGCGGTCAAGGTTACTATGCAAGTCAAAAGTGAAAATTGCCAATTGGGTTTCGCAGGAGAGACCCTTGCGAAACCCATGTTGAGCCGGATGAAGGAAGTTGTGGCAATCTAGAAAATTTATTACAATGAGAATAGATTACATGTTCCATGATTTTACAAGGTACGCTTGTTAGGAGATGGGGCGATAATTTAGTGGAGAGTCCTTTGTACCTGACTTGTAGGCCGGAATGACCCTCCCCACCTTCCAGTCGGCCGGTAGGGTTCCTGTTGAAAGCGATTGAGAAAACAACAATGAAAGATAAATGGCTGAGGTGTGTTTCGTGTTTTTAAGCACTTTAGAGTTTATTTCGTCCACTCCTGCGGCTGATGAAAGTTTAATTCTGTCAATATGGTTTATGATGCCTTGCACAGTAATTTCGATGGGTGACATTGCTGGTAATGATACGCTAGGCGGAGTAGGCAATGAGGAATCAGTTTCATCTGTGAAGACGGAAACAAACGCACGGTTAAATATGTCAGCACATTCGTCATCAGTGGCTTCCTCGCCCGCGGCACTTGCAAGAGCGGTGGGGCACGTTGCTTGCGGGTTTATTATTTCCCAAAACCTCCTGGGGTTGTTTTTTTAGGATATTTGGTAGGTCATTGTGAAAAAAAAGCACGTTTGGCGGAGCAAACTGCAGCATAATAAGAGTCCTCAGCTGCGTGGTACCGTTCCCATGCTTCAGCATTTGAGTTCCGTTTTGCTGTACTATAAAGTCGTTTTTTTCTTCTTTCTAATCTTTTCAGATTGTGTGAGAACCACGGCTTCTGGCGGTTTGCGCGAAAGCTGATACAGGGAATAAATTTGTTTGTTAGTTCGTTTATCTTGTTTTTGAAAAGTGACCAGTTATCAGTAAGAGACCGGAGATGAAACGTGGATTGAAAACAGGGCAGAAAAGCTTCTAGTTCGTTGTTGATTGCTTGGTAGTTTCCTTTGTCGTACAGGCGGATGGTTTTCTTGAACGTTTGGCGGGATGTGGGCGAGAATATGAACGTGGAATGAATAACTCTATAATCCCTGATTTCACGCGAGTAAGTAATAGAGGATAAGCTTTCAGGGCTGTTGGTTAGTATTAAATCCAGGATGTTTGAAGATCCTTGGGTAACCCGAGTCGGTTCAAGCACCATTTGCCTGAAGTTGAAATTTAAGCAAACATCTACAAAGTTTCTTGCTTCAGAGTTACCAGCTGTTAATGGACCTACGTTTTGCCAATTTATACTCGGGAAGTTAGTCTCCAAAGAGAAGCAGTTGAGCATTGCGGTGTTTCGTAGTAATTTGGACCAGAACATCGTTTAGTTTAGGTGCAAAACTGGGATTGCTGTTAGGGGCCCTGTAGCACACGCCAAGCAGAACGGTGTGCGGTGGAGCGTTGCATTTTAACCATAATATTTCCAGATCTGAAGTAATGTTAACAACGGAACATGCTATTTGGTTGTTAATGGCAATAAGCACACCTCCTCCACGTGTGCCTTGACGATCTTTACGGTACACAGTAAAATTGGGTAAGTCATCTAAAACTTCATTATCACTGATGTCGCTTGTTTCCGTTTCCGTGTTTCCGTTAGGATTAATACGTTGCTGCCGGAAGATAAAAAGAGATTCGACAAGGCCTCGCGCTTTGGAAGGAAACTGCGAGCATTAGTGTAGATTATGGATAAGGAAAGGTTATCTCGAAGGTTAGTCCGCGGCTGCTTGCGCGCTTTCCGACGGCGAAAGGATTCCTATGTGATTTCTTTAACTGATTGTGAACCTTGGTCGAAAATAAACCGTTTGGGTCCCATGTGTAGCGTTTTGTATCGGAGGGAAAATGGTCCAGACTTCGCTCTAGCAAAAGCCACAAGGTGCTTCCGTGCATTTCGAACGGGTCGAGAAAAATCTTCTCCAATACTAAAATCAGTGTTTTTAAGCTTAGGGCCTTCGGAGAGTATGATTCCTTTTGTTTTGAAAGATGACAATTTCACTATTATTGGTCTTTGGCGGTCTGTGCTGTGGCGGCCAAGACGGTGTGCGCGCTCTATGTCTTTAGGCTGGATTACCAGATTAAGGCTGTCAAGGCAGTGCTGAATGATAATTTTTTTCTGATTGCTCGTAAGATTCTTTATCATTTGGGTCAGGAAGCCCATAGAACACTAAGTTATTTCTTCTCGAGCGGTTCTCGAGATCATCGAGATGTGTATCCAACTCAGAAAGCTGCAAAGTCATTCTATCTGTGTTGGATTGAAGGGTTTCTACTTCTGTTCGCAGGGTGTTAAGACATTCACATTTGGTTTCAAGATCAGCGATTCGATTGCTTAGAGCAGATATTGTTTTATCTGTTGCTACTAGTTGATTTTTGAGGTCATGTATTTCAGTGATAAGTTGTGATTGTCCGGCGGACAATTTTTGTAGTTCGCTCAAAACTGCATCAAGGCCACCTGGTCCCGGGTTGGTTTCTACATCACCCGACAGCACTAGTAAAGCGCGAATGGCATCGACACATTCGGCGGCAAGACAAAAGCAACACTGCGGGCTCGGCAGCTGTACCAGGCAATAATTACTAGTTTTCTTAGTGAAAAGCGTATATGGACCACCAACCTGCATGGCGAACATAAGCGGATTAGCGGCCCGTGCGGAGGCACAGCCGCAGAGCCCACAGTGTGCCGAAGGTGGGTGTCGCTCCTTTATAGGTAAGCCGTACGGTGCTGTCGGGGACGATGGTGCTGCGGAGGTAGTTTCGTTGGTCCAGCGTTCCAGAGGTGGCGCTGCCGGGGATTTCCAATTGTTGGTGGCGACTAGGTGTAGTGCACCAAGTTCGCTTTCCTGATGGGGCGTCCGGATGACTGCTGTGTAGCCAGATGTCCCTGCCGTCCAGGCTGGCAGAAGAACAAACGTGACGATTTGGACAATGACCTGCATGGCGAACATAAGCGGATTAGCGGCCCGTGCGGAGGCACAGCCGCAGAGCCCACGGGCCCACCGAGCATAGGCCAGTCTTTTTTTCTTCAGCATGGTGTTCATTATACGCATTTAAATACAGAAAAGAGCTATATATACATTATTTACGAAGTAATTAGCCTCTAGACGAATAAGCCCAATTTAAGTATACAGAACAACACCACACAGCTAAAACACGTCTTAACACAACTGAAATAAGTAGGTGCCAGGGAAAAACAACACATCAATAATGGGAGCTAGTCTATTTGATAGCCACAGTCTCGCAAGGTTTTCTTAGCTGGTGCACCATCTGGCCGAAATACGTTCTGGTGAAAACGATTTCCTCAGTATTTATGTCCAACATACGCATTTTCCACAGGCTGTGCAGTCCAAGGAGGAATAACAATGATCATTTTGGGTGGCTGTTAGGTAACGCACATTAGGAATTCAAAACGAAGTCTTTCTTCAGTGCTCTGTGTAGAACGTGCCAAAATATTATCGCGCTTTGCCGGCAATAAAGGAGTGTTCAATCTGGCCAGTTGCATCACACAGCCGACAAATAATAGCAGATACAATAATACTTTTTGTGAAGTCACATTTTATCATGCCGAACTTCGTCACAAAGGCTACTGAAAAACGGGTAGTACAATGCGAAATCGGCATTTTACGTACTGTCCTCAACACATCATGACTCAGGCATTTAGAGAATGGACGATCTAATGAACGGCTTAAGCGCATAGATATGTAATCTTTGAATAATTTTTAAAGTAAACAGAAAATAAGTACTCATGCAAAAAGCGAACTATCAGAAAATGCATTGAATTGTACTCTTGTTTATAAAACGAAGTAATAAAGGCCGATGGTTAAAAGTGGAAGAGACTACTAAGTTGTGAAAAGGTTCACAAAGCTTGTTTTCTGCGACGTTTTGATAAATGGATGGGAACTATTACGCAAAAAGGCTAAACAAGCTACTGTCTGACGGAGGTGTGTCAAAACTAGTCCGCCAGCAGAAAGAGGCCTGAATAGGTTACCGCACAGCATCGGCTCAAACTTTGAGGACTATATGAACGTGCTGATGTTCGGTGAAAGCTTTGGGCGTAGTGCATCGCGCAACGAGTTACCTGAAAAAATAAATTTTTGTTGCCAGACACATATTGCAGGCCTGCGCTCGATCATAATTGATAAACAGTGTAAACCAAAAGTCTGAACATAGCTTTGAAGGGAAAGGACCCGCTCTGTCCAGTAACGCCTACAAGACATCATTGCCTGAAGGGGAACTCCAAGGTGTTTAGGGGAGTGACGAAACAATTCAATTCCAGCATAATGAGTCGGCATTGATCCCGATGAACAAAACCACAGACCCGGAAAATTAAAGCTATTCATTTTCGCGCTCCAGAGACAATGATGAACTGCTAAAGATTTGTTTTAGTCAATAATGGGTTTATCAGTTCAGGCATACGTAGTGAACGCATTGCGCTGCGTATGACTTACTAACATGTGTTTAAGATGTGTACTGATGTTACAGAAATAAAGATATTATAATTGATGTTGTTGAAGAAACAAAAAAATTTGGAATTTTTTCGGCGAAAGAGTGATGTAAAGGCGCTTCGTGTATACTATTATGGTGTAGCATCAGCGTCCCTTCATTGTTTTAGTGGTCGAAACAATAATGTACGAATATGTAGGAGCCATACTTGTTCGACACTAAATTGCAAATTGTCGGGTTAAGCCAGCGCTTTACTGGTCATACTGTATTAAGCCCGCTGAGCCTGTCCCCTTGGAAAGTATACTGGTGTGCTCCATTCCTGGGCCTTCTTTGCCAGTTTTGATCGTCAACTGCGCTCACTTGGCAGGATACGAGCCCAGTTGTATGGCAAATGTTAGCGAACGCTGAAAGGTATCTTTCAGTAGGTTATCCTTAATTTGGCAGAGTAGATCCATAAAAATGTCAATTTATTATCCGCGCCAAACTTATACATGGGCCTGGTGTCATTCAGTCACAAACTATTTCCCTCCCCCTGATATGTCAGGGGGGCTGAGTGCCCACAAGTTTTCATGTTTTGAACGTATGTGCATCCATGCAGCTTTCGCTTATAGGATGCATCTACCTGGCAATCGCACCGTCACCATTTGGACAGATTTATATCTTGTCGAGGCACTAAGCACCCCAAAACATCAGTTTTTTTTGTTTCTTTAGATGAGCTCGGGGAAAAGCAGCCGGAGCACCAGTGCGAGCCCTTTCCATTCGAGCTCGGGGATGGGGTCAACGGCTGACAGGAAGCAACAGTCCTTCCAGGGGTTATTTTCGTTAATTACGACCTCTGAGCGAAGGCAGCTGTCCCAACGACCAACAACAGTGAATTACATGTTTACGTCAAGGTTTTGTCATTTCTGTCGTACAAAATCGTACGCGCATACGGCTTTCATTTACGCTGCTGGACACAACACTCTTCAAACTAGAATAGAAATATTTGTGCACAAAATACCCTGTCGGATTTCGCTGTCACAAGAAATGTGGTGTAGGAGTCCTCATTATCCAGTTGAGGAAATAATATTTCGGCTTTTTTGCCCCATCATGTAACCAGAAAGAAAATATTGTAGCCCGTGTGCTGTGCTGTAAGCGAATGTTCAAGAACTTCTGGAAGTCAAATTTCTGGACCCCTCTACTAGGTGTCTCTGAGAGCCTGATTCGCTGCTGGATTTTATATCCTATCAACTCAGAACTGCAGAAAACGCCATTCTGGTGAATTCACACTTCCTTCTTAAGGTTTGCTGAAAGACATAAGTTTTCATCCTATCCTTTTCAATGGGATGGTATTGTGTTTCACCTTATTTACTGCGAATGTTAAACATATCGGAAAGTTTATTTATTTTAAAATGCCTTGGAATACATTTTACCTGCGCTTCACGAAATACCACCAAAAATATATTTTTTCAGCGTTACAACTCCGCATTCGGTTTCACCAACTTCCATCTCAATTACTAGGTGCTGGCCGTTAGATATGCCCTCTGTACCAGTTTAAGTATTTCTTGTTGTCGTAATTCGGCCTGAATGACCACTGTAAAACAATGCACTGCCAGAACTGTCAGTTCAGCTTAATCTCCCGCATCTTTAGTACCCTCGTCCTAGCACTCCTTCGCAACTCAACAATGCTAAGTGCTGTTATTTTTGCTGCTTGAGGCAAATATTTGGAGATGATTACATGTTTGTTTGAGAGGTTACAAAGCACTCATTTTTCTCCCTGCCCTGTTGCTTTCTCGTTGCTAGTGACTCGCGTTCACTCGGTTACGCCGGAACCAATAACTTCCTGGCTCTTTCGCGCAACGAGGCTTAGGAGCTGCTCTCTAATGTTTTGATTTCTTTACTACGATTACCCTCACCTTCTGAGGACAGTATGCGTTGCATAAAATGCGCTTCCATATCTGACAGGGTTGCTCGCCGCTGTTCAGAATGGCGGGGGCGTCTCCGTCGTGATCCGCGAGACCCAAACTCTATTCTTAATAAAAGCTTTCCGGTTTAATCCTATTTGCGGCCAAAATAGCCAATTTAGATTGGATTGCCTGGCAATTGTAGTGCCAGAGGACGATGCACCTGAGCTGTCGCATTTCTGTCATAGTCCACGCAGCCCGAACTTTCTTATCACGAGCCAATTACTACAGCCGTTTTTTACTCGACATCTCGGCCCTCTTCATCTCATTATCTAAAACTGATAAACAAAAAAATTACGTCATATAACTGCGCCAGTTACTCAATCAAACGATTTGAGCCTTGACTGCGAACTGCTCTGCAGTTGTACTCAGGGTACGTTAAGGGGTTAATCCATGTTGCACAAATCCACGTAGTCAACTATATTTGGCCCTCAACCTCTACGTTGTGAAATCATGCGTCCAGTCGCACTGCAGCTTGTTCTTCTTCTGGCAGTATGCGCATCTCACGTTAGAAAGGATGGCAAGCTCCACCGAGAAACTACTGACGTTTTCAAGGCAAGCATATACACATTTTATTGAATTGTTGCCAAACTGATTCATTTCACCAAAAGTATTATTTCTGCAATTATCTATTTGGCTCGAATATGACATCTGGAAATGGTTATGCATTGCTGAAGCTCATAATTTTGGGACTAAAATGTTAGCTTTAGGATTATAAAAAGAAAGGCTAAGGGTCTGAGCACCGCTTCCAGTAACCTGCTGAATTCTTGTCGTGTCAAGACAATGTAAAGATTTCTCAGAATGTTTGAACACAAAATCTAAGCTTTATTTAGATTTGGATATTTACACTAGCAACGGTTACATTAAATTTATAAAGATATGTTAAAACATGTCATCACAACTATCCCCTCTCAACTGCAGTGTGGCTCGGGAATGTCGGCGCTATGCGCTTAGATAGAACTCGCCCTCTGTGCAGTGTCCCCGTTTGAAAGCGCTAACGCCAACTGCCGAGTTGCGGTATCATTTCGCTCCCATCGTGCATTACCTTGCGGTTGGGAGATACAGGATCATGTCATTTGAGGGTAATCAGAATGATAGGTTGTAGGTTTTGCTCTGCTTTAACCGCCAGCCGTGCTTGATGCCTAGGCGAAATAGCCGGACACTGTGTGTGGCGTCACGCGATCAGCAGAAATAACCGAATTATCTGGAGCTGCCAAACTGAGTACCTGCTTTACTCTCGAAGGGTGAGATATACAAGCGATACGGAAACGAATACCGACTCAAGATGCTTCCCCTAGGTCAACCAGACATGATCGTATAATTTTATTAGAGCCGGGCTTTACATCTACATCAGGTGGTCGCTCGCATGATACGGATACTCCAGCAAATAATAATTAAGCGAGCAGCAAAGCGTATGTATGGAAACGAATGCCCGAAGCAGGCGGTAATCATTGGCGCTGCCTTATCATGCACTTGCAGGCTGAGCATGAGAGCCCTTTCGCTGTTTATTCGACTTGTAGCAGTGCTTCTACTACGAAAAAATTAATCGTCCGAGTGTCTGACTGCCTGCCTAGTCTTGTTCACTACCTTGCATCTGCAAGTAGCTGATGTCAGGTACCAAGGCCAAGGCCGAGTATGGACTACCAAGGTAGCACAAGGAGAGTCCCAATATTGAGAACGTGATCGCAAAGTCAGGCCCGACATAGGACCCATGCTGTCACTAACGCTAAGTATAGCCAATGCCACTCTCTGGCACTTAAAATGGTGCCCCAGTGTATCCGTTCCTAATATATGGGAATCGACACTGCGCTAAACGTCACATGATGGTCATGTTTATGCTCTGGTCCACCCATATGGGCCTTGCCACTGCGCTACACTTCCAACGATGGCCCTGGTTGTCCGCTGATCTGCCTATATTGTCAGTGCCATGCCAAAACACTGACCACAATGGCGCTTCATGCTTGTGCTTCCCCCACATAGGCTATGCGATTTTTAAAATGGAGCTGTGTAGGACCTGTGTCGCCGATACTTTGCAGTTCTCTTCTGCTCAATATTTGAGCAATAAATATGCTGTGCAAGGTGTTTATTGAAGCACCAACACCGTATGCAACGTCCGCAAACCAAAGCGACGGGGGTAGCGTTCGAACCAACAGCTTGCCAACAGTGCAGTGCCAACAAGGCTCCGGCTCCACTTCGTCTACCTCTTCGGGTTGGCGCGCGAGCTGATGGCGAACGGGATTACTACAATACCCCCCGGCGGAAAAGGAGCCATCCTGGCGACTCATGGTGAGGAAAGGGTAGGGGGATCATAATACGGCTTGAGGCGGTCGACATGTACAGTTTCTCGGCCGCGGCGGCGATGATCTGGAGATGGGTTCAAGGGCTCTACTACGTAACTGACCGGAGAAGATTGTTCGCGAATGCGGTAAGGTCCATGATAGCGCGATAGGAGTTTGGATGAGAGGCCGGGTGTAGAGGAAGGCACCCAGAGCCAAACGAGGGCACCTGAGGGATATGAAGGCGCTGGATTTGTAGGGTCCCGGTTATGCTTTTGTTGAGCCTGGTTCTCCGTTGTGAAGGAGCGCTCCAATTGTCGGCATTCTTAGGCAAATGTGTGCGCTTCAGACAGTAGAGTGGTCTCTGAAGCGTCGGGGTGGTAGGGCAGGATAGTATTCATGGCGGACGTGGGTTCACGGCCATATAAAAGAAAGAAGGGGGAGAACCCAGTCGTAGTCTGCGTTGCCGTATTTTAGGCGTACGTTACGAAAGGCAGCACTTGGTCCCAATTTGAGTGAGCGCTATCAACGTATACATGGCCAGCATATCACTAAGAGTGCGACTAAATCGCTCAGTCATGCCGTTCGTTTGGGGGTGATACGCTGTGCTGCTCCGGTGAATGATCTGGCGCTGTTTGAGGAGGGCTTCGACAGTGTCGGAAAGAAACGCACGTCCGCGGTCACTGATCAATCCTTTCGGTGCGCCGTGACGAAGAACGAGGCGATGCAGAATGAACGAAGCAACATCCCGTGGGGTGGCAGACTGCAAGGCCGATGTTTCCACGTAACGGGTTAGGTGGTCAACGGCTACGATGACCCAGCGGTTGTTAGCCGAAGTGGTCGGAAGCGGGCCATACAGATCGATACCGACACGGTCAAAAGGGCGGCTGGGGCAAGGCAATGGCTGCAACGGAGCGGCTGGCTGAGGGGGTGGATTCAGGCGACGTTGGCAGGCGGTACAGGATCGGATGTATTGACGAATGAAGCGGTACATACCGCGCCAGTAATATCTCATACGCAGTCGAGAATAGGTTTTCATGACACCTGCATGGCCGCATTGGGGATCGGCGTGGAAAGAGGCGCAGATTTCAGCACGGAGATGTCGCGGAATCACGAGAAGCCACTTTCGCCCTGTAGGATGGTAATTGCGGCGGTATAAAAGTCCATCACGAGTGGCGAAGTGGTGGGCCTGACGACGAAGTGCACGTGACGGAGACAGCTCTGCGGGCGCAGACAGGAATGTTAATAGGGAGGATATCCATGGATCCTTCTGCTGCTCAGATTTCATGTTGGTAATGTTGAGCGGCGACATATCGCAGGCACAAACGAAGCCAGCCGTCGAGTCGTTAGGAAGCGGTGAACGGGAAAGGGCATCAGTGTCGGTGTGCTTGCATACAGATCGATATATGACGTGGATATCGTACTCCTGAAGACGTAACGCCCAGCGGGCGAGGAGGCCGGAGGGGTCTTTGAGGGAGGATAGCCAACAGAGCGCGTGGTGGTCGGTAACAACGTAGAATGGGCGACAGTAAATATTAGTAACGGAAACTTGGTAATGACCCATATGATGGCCAGACACTCCTTTTCGGTCACAGAATAGTTCGATTCCGCTTTCGTGAGGGTACGACTAGCGTACGCGACGACATACTCGGAATATCCAGGTTTCCGTTGAGCAAGAACAGCGCCCAGACCTACGCTGCTTGCATCAGTGTGTATTTCGGTCGAGCAGGCAGGGTCAAAATGGCGAAATATAGGGGGAGAGACCAGTAGACGGCGTAGTGTACTGAACGCAGCATTACGGGCTGGTGACCAGGAGGAGAGGTTTAGGCCTCCGGCGAGAAGTTGCGTTAAAGGGGCGATGATACTGGCGAAGTTGCGGATAAAACGGCGGAAATACGAGCATAGACCGACAAAACTGCGAAGTTCTTTCAAGGTTGTGGGCTTGGAGAAGTCTGCGACGGCACGAAGTTTGGTAGGATCCGGTAGAACGCCATCCTTGGATATGACATGACCAAGTATTGTGAGCTTGGTAGCGGCAAAGTGACATTTCTTCAAGTTAAGCTGTAGGCCGGCTTCAGTAAGGCACGTAAGGACACGCTGGAGGCGCAGAAGGTGGGAAGAGAAATCTTTCGAGAAAACGACAATGTCATCTAGATAACAAAGACACGTTTTCCATTTGAGCCCACTGAGAATGTTATCCATCATTTTCTCGAAGGTGGCGGGGGCGTTGCACAGTCCGAATGGCATCATATTGAATTCCTACAAGTCATCGGGAATAATGAAGGCTGTTTTCGGGCGGTCATCGGTACTTGCCAATAGCCAGAGCGCAAATCTAGCGACGAAAAGAACTCCGCTCCTTGCAAATAATCTAGCGCGTCGTCAATTCGTGGTAGTGGGTAAACATCTTCGCGGGTTATCTTATTCAGACGCCGGTAGTCCACAGAGAAGCGGATCGTGCCACCTTTCTTCGTCACCAACACTACGGGGGAGGCCCAAGG
The DNA here is from genome assembly GCF_055883805.1 of Amblyomma maculatum. Lineage (NCBI taxonomy): Eukaryota > Metazoa > Arthropoda > Arachnida > Ixodida > Ixodidae > Amblyomma > Amblyomma maculatum. Next base: position 412,551,911 of record NC_139344.1, read on the forward strand.
GCTATGAGATGGTCGTATGATGCCCCGTTGAAGCATATCGGCGACATTGTCACGAATGACGCGGCGCTCTGTAGGCGATACGCGATATGGTCGCTGCCGCAGGGGAGCATGAGAACCAGTGTCGATTGCATGAGAAACGGTCAAAGCGCGGCCCAACGAAGGCTGGAACACGTCAAAGGATGCACTGAAGCGCTGAAGGAGGGCGACTATTTGGTCCCGTTGGGCGGACGGAAGGTCGGTCGCGATAGCTCGATGAAAGGCGTCGACAGGAAGCTCATCACTTGTAGCAGCACAAGACGTCAGGGCAGCGACGTGAGGAAAAAGTTCAGGTTCGGAGAACATGTAAGTGCGATCAGGGTCCAGCTCTTCAATGTAGCCGAGGCACTCACAGCGAAGAACAACCGTCGGGCAGGGAAAAGGGCTGGAAGCATAGGTGACACAGCTGCCATCAGAAATCGTTAGAAAGGAAGAAGAAGGCGGTTATGGTGGGCGGAGGCGAGTTTGGGCGTAAAGAGGACAGGACTAGGGAGGGCAGATGTCGAAATAAGGGGAACGAGAACAGAAGAAAAGGGAGGAATGTCGGTGTCTGCAGCTACAAGGAGTTTAGCAGGGCGCACAGGCGGGTCACACAGGGAAACATTACACACAGGGGAATGCTCAACTTCAGCACGGGCACAATCAATCACAGCACTGTGAGTCGACAGAAAGTCGTAGCCGAGGATGATGTCTTGGGAGCAGGCGTAAAGCACCACCATCTCGACGAGATACGTAATGTCTTTGATGCAAACTCGTACCGTGCACGCTGCCACAGGGTTGATGCGCTCTGAACTGGCCGTACGAAGCGAAAAGGCAGAAAGCGGCGTCATGACCTTGCGAATTTTGTGGCGAAAGGCATCACTAATTACGGAAATGGCAGCACCTGTATCCACCAGCGCAAGAACGGGAAAACCTTCTACGAACACTTCAATGACGTTGGCGGGAGAAGGCGGAGGACTTAACGAGTTCGTCAAACGCGCAGTTCTTGCCTCTGGAACTGCGGCATTTAGTTTTCCCCTTGCATAGGGCCCTGTCGCCGGAGCATCGGCGAAATGGAACGTCGGCGAGGCGAAGGCGAACGGCGTGTCGAGTACTGAGCCCGAGGTGGAGACGATCCAGAAGAGACGTTGCTCAAGGGCGGCTCGGGATCGTAGTAGTACTGACGGACTGTGTTCTCAGGATGAAGCGGGCGCTGACGGCAAAGGCGAGCGACGTGACCCGGAGCCCGCAAGCATAGCAAATTGGGCGATTGTCGGCGGTTCGCATAGGGTTCGTATTGCGGCGTCGCTGTCGAGGAATCGGAGACAGAGGGGCCATGAAACGAGGTGGAGCATAAAATGTAGGGCCGTTCTGGTAAGACGATGTAGGAAGCGGTTACTTGAGCGTACGTGGGTGGGGCTTGCACAGGAGCGATGGGAACACTAGATGTCAGCGCTTCGGCGACTTTCTCCTCGATAACTTCGCGGATAGCCGGCGATATGGATGGCGCGTTTTCCGGCGCTAATTGCGGAGTGCAGACGGTCGGCTGAACTGGATGAAGGAGGGACAGCTGGCGTGTAACTTGTTCGCGGATGAAGTCTTGGGTATTCTGCATAAATTGAGACTGTTCCGCCGGCGACGTAGCCAGTGCCAAGCCAGCAATGCCGGCAGGTGCGGCAGCCCGCCGCGTAGAAACGCGTTGCTTTTGTAGCTCGTCAAACCTCTGGCACAGGGTTATAATGTCGGATAAAAAAGTAGGGTCCCTGGCCGACATCATATAGTACGCATCATCAGTGAGACCTTTTAGAACATGTGTGACTCGTTCGGGCTCCGGCATGGACGGATTGACCCGCCTGCAGAGGTTAACCACATCCTCAATGTAGCTGGTAAACGTTTCTTTGGGAAGTTGAAGCCGTGCATTGAGGCGTTGTTCGGCGCGGTGTTTGCGTACCGCAGGACGGCCGAAGACATCCGCGAAGTACTTCTTGAAGACAGACCATGTCGAAAGATCGGCTTCGTGGTTTCGATACCACAGATTTGCCACGTCCGTGAGGTAGAAGAGGACGTTGCGCAGTTTTATGGAATCGTCCCAGCGGTTGTAAGTGCTGACGCGCTCGAAAGAGGCCAGCCAGTCGTCAACGTCTTGGTCGTCGGTGCCACTGAAGAAAGGTGGGTCACGGGGGTGTTGTGCCCCGGGACAGAAGATGGCGGCAGGAGTGGCAGGGATGGGCGCCGATGGTTGGCTGAGAGCGTCCTGCATCGTTGTGACCGAAGGCGGTCGCATGCGGTTCCGGAGTTACAGGGTGAAATTTTCGAGGAGGACTGGGGCGACGACCGAGACAAAGCACCAAGACCGTATGCAACGTCCGCAAACCAAAGCGACGGGGGTAGCGTTCGAACCAACAGCTTGCCAACAGTGCAGTGCCACCGAGGCTCCGGCTCCACTTCGTCTACCTCTCCGGGTTGGCGTGTGAGCTGATGGCGATCGGGATTACTGCAGCTGTTTCGCATATGCAGTTTTATGGGAAAACAAATTAAATGAGGTCTGGTGTGTGTAGATACCTTGGCAGTCATAATTTTTGAATTGGCGCTTAATAACGAAAACAAAGGCAACCAGCTGGAATGAGAACTGGGCTAATAAATAGTTATTCAGAAAGCTATAGGAAAGTAAGTAGTTAACAAATGCGGGCTGCAGAGGCCAAAAGGAAATGAATCGCGTGTGGCTTAGATACGCTCCTATCCTTTGTCAGAGCTGGATCAGGCGCAGCATTTGCGGAATGGCGCTTGCCCGATTCCCATGAAATAAAGTGAGCTTATTTTGTAAGGATTGAATTCCATTCTTCTTAAGAAGATTTCTGTGGTTTATTGATACAAGTACTTGGAAATCAGCCCGAACGTGCTCCAATCTAAAACATTCATTTCCACAGCTCAAAGCCGGCGTCGTGTATTAGAACAACGCTGCACCATAACTGGAGGTTTTTTTGGGTATACTGGCTTAGCGGATTTTGCGCGCAGCTTTAGCAAATACTAGAATGAAATCGATCAACTCGTGGTTTTAATCAGAAATCAAACACGCGTTAAATCTGCGGCTGGCTTCACGGATGCTGAGAGGATACCGGACTTCCATACATCAAGCCATTTATAATAGCACTTGTTTCTGTGTTTCCTGACTTTGTGTTTTTTTTTCTGTTCCTTCCATTTTAAATGTAGTAAATTCTTGTTACCAGAATGTTTGGCATTCTTCTAGTATTTCGCTTTCTGCTTTGTTCATGTGTTTTTATTTAGTTTCAGGCGTTCCCGCTTTAGACGTTGCATTTATTAAAAAATGCATCTGAAGTAGTTACCCACTTCAGCTGTAATCGTGCACATGCCCTTGTTTGCATAACGCTGCTAAGCAAACACGCCAGATTTCACTTCCCTTTAGGGAAGCTTAGGCACGTGCGTACGCGCCACACAATCATGTCCCTAGCCGACACGCAAACTTTATTACAATAAATAAGTGTAGTATATTGCTTAACTAGGAAAAGAATAAATTGCCCGCATTATATTTCGTTTTTCGGCTTTCCGCATCATAGCATCTGTGCAACATGTATCCCAAATAAAACTGTGAAAGAGCTTGCATTTTGTAAAATGCCATTTGCCTATTTTAAAATTATTTTCCTAATTTTATGAAAGCATGTTGATGCCAACATTAACCAAAACGACCACAGGACGCGGTTGCACATATTATGGGAGTGTTTGAAGATGCCTAAGTGGCAACTATGTCAAAGACGATCGTTTCACTGCGCAAATTGCAGCAGGATCTTTTGCTATTTGACGTCTGGTTGTGAACGACTCACGAGGAATTTTCCGCTGTTTGTTCCTCTTTCACTAGGTTTGCGTCTTCCGGGTGTCACCTTCGCATCTCTTTTACTGGTTTGGCTTTTCCGAGAAGACCATCCCCACCCCCTTCTCCTCCTCACCCAAGGCGTTTGTTTTTTCGTGATTTTGTTTTTCACTGGCCTGTTAGAACCTGTTTTCCATCTCGCAGTAATGCGGTGCGCGTGGCTTATTCCCTTTCTGCTGGTCCTTCTACACAGCTTCACTTGCATGCCTTGTCTTGCAAGGGAAAAAGCTGTACAATAGCTGGTGAGTCTGATCTAGCAGCCGGACTGATAACCAGTTCTGTAAGAAAGCTTGGCGCTCGAGGTGAGCGGTTTGCGTTCCCTATGGCACTTGGGGCGCACGTGTATGTTTGGAGTCTAGGCTTACGATCGGCCGTTGTTCTTAGCAAGCGAAAAAGCTAGCCATATCTTTTGACTTTTCACGAGAACTCCGGCGTACAGTTGATTGCTCGAAGCGGCGGGTCATTTCATTTTTTTTCCTCGAGGAAAAGCGATACGCATACTAAATTCTGGGACCACTGTCGTTGAGAAATATCGACTGTACGTTGCGCGGAAAGTAAAAGTCTGGAATGGTAAGAGCATTGTTAATAATTGCGCTTTAATAATTGTTTTAAGATGCCTGTAGGGGACGCTGACAACTTGATTAATTAGCTGGAGTGATTGCATTGTGGTATTGAATCTTATGCGATTTTAAAAATATAGGCTATTATTTGTGCATGACAAGAATCTTACACGCTTGCTTTAGCAGTTCATCGAAGCAATAAACGTTTGTGCACATGCAAGCAATTGAGCAAATGCAGCAGAAAGAGGTGACGATGCACACAAAATTTTAATTTTTACTCTCAGTGATAACGCCATAACTTTCGTTTCTCCGGGGGGCGTTTTGTACGAATTTCGAAATAACCCAATTCTACCTTCGGTTGCGTGCACCCCGAGCACCGTAGGTATATTATTTAGCCTCAATTGTATTTTTTTGTTCTTTTTTTATAAAGTTGGCCTTCGATTTGTGTTCAGCGTATTTCACTTAATTTAGCTGGCATTTCGAATGACAAATTTCTATCTCATGCAAACAAAAGGTATTGTTCGAAGATGATATACAGCTTTTACATCTGAAAAAAGGGGGCAGGAATTGAAGGAGATGGCAGACAGTGGTGGGGGTGGTGAGTGGGCTTACAGTGTTTAAGGGAGGTTAGACAATGAGGTTTTGAAGCTTTGCAGGGCACAACACTCAATTCAATCTCAACTTTATTGATATTTGATTTCAGTACACCATAGAAATAGTTACGATAAGCACGTAAGAGACCTTTCTACACTATTTTCAGCATTGTTTGTCAGATAGTGCTTATATGTTTAATATGCTGTTGATGTAATTGTTTCTGTGTTTTGTTTAGTGTCATGAACTTGGGCAAATTCAAGAACGCCCATGTCCGAGAAAGAAGCCTCGCATCAATGGTTTCCGCTGCTCGATTATAGTTACTTGTGGTAGATGTAAATCACCAGCAATAGTAGGCGACCTTGCACAAAGTATAGTTTACTGCAACGGCTAGAAAATCTGTATGGGGTGTTTCAGAAGCCTAGGTCCTAGAAAGGTTGAATATTCTGTACAATCTACGGCTACATGACATCGCTTGTTTAGTAACATGCGCGTCTCCCTTCTTCTTCTTGTCAAATAATGAACTTGATCTATTTTGCATGGAAAGTGTGCTGCTAAGAAAGCTATTTTTTGGCCTTCAGCGCACAATGACCTTGTGCAGATGCTATATGTGAAAAGCCATTTGTGGACCTGGCGGTAATGGGTTATACAAAGGTGTCTGTCCGGAGCCACAATCCAAGGCCCCAGAAGACGATACGTTCTTCGAAATTGCACGTTTCGCTTCTCAGCCGTACAAGCGAATCTTAGTGCTAGGTCCCCCCCCCCCCCCCCCCCCACGCAGAGCCCCTCAATCATGGCTCGCACCCCCTGCCTACAGCCCTACTCGTCTCCTCTCTCTGTCAGCTCTTGAGCCTGCAAACTGCCCCAACACACAGCCCAGCCACCTTCAGCAAGCATGCCTTGTCCGTCCTTAGCTCTGTATTGCCACGTGTTCACGTCAAACTTGAAATAAAATTAAATTTGTTTTCCGATCCTTCGGTTCGCTTTTTTGCCTGTCTGCTGGTCACCCATTGTAAAAGGTTACACATGAAACCACTCGCTGCGGAAGCACAAGTGGCGTAAGCCCGAATTTTCAGTCAGTCTGCATTGTGTTGAACTACTGCTTACAGTCTTGCATAAAGACTTCTCTGTTACAGCAGAAAGTAAACTGTAGATTATAAGACAACAGTTGTCAAAGCGCTAACCTCGGTGACACTGCCATCGCATGCAAGAGTAATTTTCTTCTGACCTTGCAAATGAATACCACCTCAAAACCATATTTGCAGTAAATAAGAGAGAATATGACAATAGGCCTGGTCTTGGCGCGAAAATGAGCCATTTTTGAAAAATTAGCTTATGCAAGGCGCGTAGATGAAAAGACATAGGGATAGTCACGGCGCTAACGGTGCTCATAATTGACAGAATAACCATCGGCCCAATCAGGTACGAGCGACGGGAATTTTCGATAGTTATACTGGCGGATTATCGATGAACCATCGGCGTATATGATGGGGCCATCATCGAAAAAAGTATCGGATTGTCCAAATGCTAATGAAGGATTATAGTCATGCCAACTTTTGCCACCAAAACGGCTATGTAGGGCCGATGATTTTATGTTACTTTGATCTGGCCAATTTCATGACGTCACGATGCCAGTAACTGTGGCAGAAATTTGCAGAAGCTGCCAGATCGAGCTGTTTTTCTACCAGGATTTCAACACCGGGAACAACAAATTCGAAAATCAGACACGCCATTCTTAGGCCACTCAGCCATGAAACCTTGGTAAAAGAGGGGATTATATCTGTTACTCCGTCCTTATTCAACTGAGGAGGTCAAAGCAGCAGAAAATAGTTGAAGTGAAGCAAAACAGTATAACGTGATGATAAGCGATGCAAGACCAGGCTTAATGTTAAGACTGGACAATTCACGATTTAGCCCACGCTGAACCTCAAGATAATTGTTTTTCGCCGAACTAGCTGACTGGCTTATTGGTGCTTGACTGCTGGAAGTAGATATGTTCTCTCATAACACTGAATTCTTCAGATAATGTTTGCTGGTTTCTTGTTGCTGATGAACATCCAAAAATACATGCGATGTTATTTCACTGCAATCGAAAGCAATGCTAAAAGGAAAATAAAATTATGAAAGATGCCCGACTAGAATGGTATGTAAGTAAAACATTGCTTTCTCACCATTGTTAGCATTTTTCGGGCTAAAATGAAATATAAACTAAAAAAGAGTTTGGAATGCATGATTGAACAATGTGTTCATTACCGTTTCTGTAAAAGTTTAGGTTTTGCACGTAACTTTTTTTAGATTTCTGGGCCATAATTCAACCGTACGTGTGCAATCAAATGAATGTACAGTACGATGTTTTTTCATACGGTGGAAGATATGTGTCATGCTCCCTTCATGTGCAGGTTGTGATGCGATCTGTCATTTTCTTGTTAAAACTGCTACATTAAAATCATTCACTCTGAGTTGTAGCTTTGTATACGTTTTGTACAGAATGTATGAGATGTGTCATATGTTCAAAGGTATAGCCATGCACCTATGAAATATATGTGCGTTTTACCGCTGCATTTGAGCCTTTGCCTTTTAAGCCATATGATGCTTTGGCAGGCTAGTTGCTTGCATTCACAGGATGCTGGAGAAATAATGTATTATTATTAATATTACTTTTAAGCCCATGCACATACCTACCGTCGGTTGTATTTCAACGATGGCAAACATAAACTTGTCGTCAACATAAGGGACAGCAAGTATTTATTTTAGAAATAATAATTATGGAAGGTGATGTTTTTCTAATTCAGTGCTAACAGGAGCACAAATTATGCGGCTGAGGGGGACTTCACACGTCATTGCTCTATATAGTAAGCAGGGAGCTAAATGCTGACCATATGTTTCCCTAAGAACAGAATTTAGATTAACGGCTTGTCGTAACATTTGTAGCCTTAGCCGGTATAAATAGGATGTAGATTTGGTCATTTTTTGCCATTAGTGTTTGCCATGCATTGATATTGAACATGAACTGGTATGCGAGTCGGTCTCACATTTTATTCTCAGTGCAGGAACGCACAGTCAAGAGGCTAAGAGCAGCGGCAGAAACGAAATACATTGCTGTGTGCCGCCACTTCTATTCTTTACTCATGCCATTACCTTCGTTTCACTACAAAAATCTTTTCACTTTTATGCTTGCGGTATGGTAACTGATGGGGGGTAGGAATTCGGGCTAGTCAGTAGTCGATAACTGTGAGCATAGCGGTACGCAAAGTCTCGCGATGGGAAGAAGACCGACAAACCGACTACTTTTAGTTAAATTACAGCTTCTTAAGATATGGTTTCAGCACGGTTGACTAACCAAATATAACATTTCAGTAGTTTAACCACAAAAGATTCGAGCTAGAACAGTATAGCTCGTTTTTGTGTGGCTTACTGTTTATTTTTGGTCCCTACTCATTGAGACAAAGTCAACGATACAGGACTTTACTTTGTAGCGCATAGTAAAGTTTTTATGAATAATTTCCTATTCAATGATGTTGTGTTAAGGCAAAAATTTATGGAAGTGAAAAATTACTTGACGTGATTTATCTAATGACAGATGACTTAATGTTTTAGCTGGAATTTCAACTTAAAATTGCAGCTATGTAAATGTTTTTGCGGCGGAGTTTTAGTAATACCTGTAACATAATTATAAATGCAGTATTATAATTTTACCAGGCAGCAGATCTAATGATATTTATTGTCTGTTCCTGTTATGCTCGAAGGCTACTCTACATTAATTTTACTAGGGAGCAGATCTAATGATATTTATTGTCTATTCCTGTTATGCTCGAAAGCTACTCTACAATATGAGATTTGTGCAGCAGTGGCTTGGCTCGAAGGTTTGACACTGAGGCTGAGCTGAAGGTTACAAGTACGCAGGCGATTGCACTGCACTTCTGGCTCCCGTAGAGGCCTCGCTTTTAGATAAAGTAAGATGTGCGTGGCCTGCTCTACCAGTGGAGCATAACATTGGTTCTGTAATATGCGGCACCTAACGATTTCGCTTTTACATATAAGTTTTTCTGGCTTGTCAAAAAGGCTAATGCAGCTTGTAATGCGTGCTGTGCCAAAATATCCCCGCAGAAGTCTCTTGTAAGGTGCGCTGCTTGCTGATGACGCGCAGAGTGGATCTTAATATCAAATATTATAGATTGAGCTCCTGCTTACTCACAGACCATCTTCATGTCTTTTGTCTTTTGCGTCCGCACAGCTACAACATAAAATATACAATATTCTGGAGACAATATCCATTCACTACAAAAATCATTAAAAAAAACATATCAACTTTGACTGCAAACACGTTTCATCTACAGCAATCTAAATTTTATTCTTAGCACCCTTCCACGGAATGCGACCTCCGGCTGCTCACATCTATTATTCACTTTGCGAGTTTTTTATATCCTTGAACTTGTACTATCTCACAAGATAATTATATCTCTGAAAACTGATTTCTACAGTGTTAAAAGTCCAATCTTCGTTACAAAAAAATGGTGTTGTTCGTCATAAATGTGTTGCTTGAGCAACAAATGAACCATTTCACTAGCTTGCATGGCATGACGAGACCTTCGAGTGATTACCGAGATGTGTGACGCTATGTGACTGCTTTTCTTGTCTTGTGGCTCAGTGTTCAGCTGCACAGACAGCTGCAGGTCAACTGTTTGCATCCCTCAGCCGAGCCGAGGGGCGGTCTAGAAGCCATCCGCCACTGCACGCTTGTGTGCAGAATAATCTAGACTGTTTGGTTCATTCACACCCGCGGAACCGTGCCAATATGGATAGCGCATGTGTCTACCGAGCTGAAAATCGCTGCGAGCGGGGAACCTCAAGAGTGTGTCGCTGAAGTGGCATTGTCGGTGGGTTTCTGTCTAGCTTATGCGGTAACAGGCAAAGCCCGTGGAGGAAGCACCACTAAAGAGTTGCACATTTTCATTGTCTTCCTTTCTGAACTCTTTTCGTAATTTGATGCCAATAAATGTTTCATTTGCGGCTGCATTCTTCCTGCAGCCTATATGAAAGTACCCCCTTTCTACATGTCCTCTATTTGTACATTATCGACCTGAAAACTAGTTAACACTGTAAATGATCTAAACTATATTAGCAATCTCAAGCCTTTGTTTAAGGCATGAACACAGCAATAGTGTTTTTCCAATCATGAGAACAATCTTTGTCTTATTTTGTCCTCGCAGTTATAGTCTTTTGTACCAACTTGAGTATTTCAATTACCCTGTGTATTAATTTTAGCCTCACTTGTAATTTTGTTGTTCTTTTTTAAGCCTAATTCTCCTGTGTGCATGACCAAGTATTTTTTTTTTTCATCTTTCATTATTTCTGTCTATCTTGTTATGGTTCTTTGCAAGAAGCTTAAGTAGTGACTGGTAGTATTTCAGGTGAAACAATATGAAATACTGCTTTTTATATTTCATTTCTTGTATTTTCAGGTTATCAAGAACTTCGAGACACCGGTCTTGATCTTAGCGTCTAGTGATGACGCGGAGCTAGAATGCCTGAGTGCCAGGCTTACACATTTCAACGAGGCGGCTCGTACGGCAACCTATGTGTGGAATATAAAAGGCCACAAGGGTAGCCAAAAGTAAGTTTTTGTCATATTAGGCATATCACAGGAGCACAAACTTTGCATGTTACGAAACAGCGGCAGTGAGGATGCATCAGAGAAACATGTTCGCGGACCGTTATTAACCAAAACGAGTCGCCTGCTATCTCAAATTCAGATATTATCGTGAACATTTAGGTTAACCATGCATCACCATCACACGACTGTGTTTTCGGCCACCCGCATTATTTTCCAGATGTATTGTTCGCGTTGTTTACTCAATCATTGGTAATACATTATCATGAATTGTCATGTATCCTGTATAATCATGCAAGACTTTTTCATTATCTTACAATATCATTATGAAAACAGTTACTACCTCTTAAGTAATCTACATATATATGATGGTGAGGCTACCCAAAAAAAACATAAAATAATGTGCCTCTGCAGTCGAAAGAAGCTTAAAATAGCCAAGGGTCTTACCATCCTGATTATAGATTAAGCTAGCCGCAATAATGTAATGAGTCTAGCTCGCAGAACAGCAAACTGCACCACAACAGTTCTTCCAATGGGGCAGATTGCACAGCATCTCTCGCCGGATATATATCTTTTCATCTCGAAGGGACAGTATGCAATTACGGAGCTCTATGTTGGAATCTGTGGTCTCTGGATGCTTGTGCCCTTTGTGAACAGCCGCATATATTGGCGTTGTCGGCAGGAGTGACAAACGCATGATTATGCTGCTATGGCGTATAATTCGTAAAGCGAAGGCATTCCACAATACTGTTCTAACATATCCTTTCAATTGCTTAATTACACCATTTAAGTAGCTCTGACGGTGGCAGCAGTGAAATGCAGAATGATGCAGAAGCGAACAGGCCACGAAGATACGCCGTCCTTACAAGGATGTAGGAGAAGCAAAGCAGCGCGTTCGAGTTCTCCCCGTTCGAGTACATACCCATTTGCGAAAACTCGAAACGACATGAGCTGATGACGCAACACAGTGACTGACTGAGTTCCAAATACTTGAACACAATTGAGCAGCTTCTACCTCGACCGCCGGCGTCAAGCACTATTCTATGCGTCATTGTGTGCGATTGTGGCGCCATCCCTGCGGAGGGTGCTGTAGACTGTGAAAGCAAACTGATCTCGTGAAACTTCTTGTGGCGTTTGGGATCCTGGCTCTCTGTTTTATTCGGGCTTCCTCCCAAGATGGCCGATAACAAGAGCTAAAGCATTTCATGATTAAAAATGACAATGAAATTGCACATGCACAAATTAAATTCCCCGCAGAAAATTTTTCGAGAGGCAGATTGTGCCTTCCAATTTTCGCAGGTTATTCTATACCTTTCATTCTAAAGGCTATTGGGACAATTTTGTAGGTTATTGTCTCCCTTTCCTGTTTACTTTCGACTGTGCCTAAATTGTAGTTCGCACTCTAGGAGTCATTATTTCTGCCTGTACTAATTTACAGATTGCGCGGTTGAAGTTTGCCATTCATTATCGAAACCATAAAACCGCGTACGGACATTTACCCGAGCCCGGCGTGAACGTCGATTCGCAGTGACCTTCTATATCGCTAGCCATGGTGCGAGGCAGCAGTCGCAGTGCCGTCTCCCATGGCGCGTCTTGGACTGTATTTCCCACTCGCGGGCCAGAGAGGACTCGCGCTGAACTTACTACGGCGAACTAAGGCTTTGGAAGACAGCGAGCAATGAACCATCTCAGCGCTTTGATGCTCAGATTTTTTTGGCGCAAGAGATAACTTTAGTGTAAGCAAATGCAAAGTTCTATAACGCTAGATTCTTCTTGATAATTCGTCAATCTCCGTCATTTTTATCACATAGTTTTGTCTTTATTTTTACTGCCCTAATTGCTTTTGTAGAGGTTAATCTACTCGGTGTAATCGCGCATATTATAATGTCACTACAGTAGTTTCTAAGCCATATCAAGTTCGCGATCATGAAGGAGGAGGAGGAAAATCTTTATTTCGTATTTCCTTATCTTTCTGAGTGTAGCCTTCAGTCCACGGCTGCATCTGCCGCTTCGATCCTGCAGGCCCGCGAGAGCAGCTCTCGCTGGTCTTGCGGGTTGCAGCTAACGAAGCGGTCTAAGGAAGGAATAAATGCGTGTCTCTCTATAATTCCATTGGCCACTGCGATTCTCTCGTCCCGCTCGCTAAGCCGACGTTGTTGGGTCGGCTCCGTGCGGGACAACGCATCTTGCCAAGAGGATAACAATAATGGGTTCGGCATAAAGACTTATGTCAATAATTACAAATGATCAAGGACCTCAGAGTGCCATTTTACTCTGACCGCGGTTCCTTCGTGGTGTAAGCGTTGAAGGAGCGCCTAAGAAAAAAAAAACACTTTAATTCCTTTTATAAGGGTATATAGAGTCGCATAAACTTTATAAAAGAGTCGCTTTTATAAAGTTGCACAAACAACGGAAGCATGAGTGCTCGACCACGTCAGCTGCCAGTTACCACCCGTTTGCGGCATGTCTGCCAAACATCGCTCACTACGGCGATGCTGAAATTTCGGTGTAATGAGGAGTTTTAACTCTAACGCGCTGATACAAATGTTGCGGTTCAAATGAAAAAGACGAAGGTCTCGGTTGTAATGCGCCAGGCACGTGAACATAAAGCAAAAAATTCTCCGAAATGCTTTTTCTAAAGGCGGCCTGTTTATCAATTCAGCCTTTGAAGCAATGAGCACTTTTTTTTTTGCAACACAAAAACAATTCAACTATCCTCGCCAGTTCTAGCAGCGATTTACCTGCCAGCGTCGCAATGATTCCTTAAGGGCATAAGTATTGGTCGAGGACACTGAAGCCCTCATTTAGTTGGGCAAATGTTTTTGCCAGGGTAGACCTTCCTTTATAGAACATTCGGCTGGTTTCTACCCTGAATCTAGAACCATGCGCAGAAAACATAGAGGTACAAACATCCAAATTGAGACATTTGGATAGACAATTGCTTATATATGTAAGAGAGTGCTTTGAAATACATGTATTCATACACAACAATCTATGCACGGGCTCTTCAAGGTATGAATAGCTTTTCGGAATGACTTGGTGTGAAGTGTTTATGCAGAGAAAAATAATTAGGATGAAGTTGAAGCAAAATAGGAAACTGACCCTTTAATTGCTCATCACGTCTACGTAAGAATATCCAGCCAACTGGTGGAATGCTGCAAAGAGAGCAAATGAAAGAATAAAGCCAGTATTATACATAACATTTCATTCTCGCTCACAGCAACTATGCAAGCCAACTGCTCAAAACATGCTAATAAGTCGCATGAAAAGCGAAAATATAAGCGATGGCTGGATGTTTGCACCTGAAATTGCACTAATGAACAAGGTATAAATGCTCAAGAATTGTTGTTTACATTCAAGAGGGGTACAAAACGACAAAGACCGCTTTATCAGCATGATTACAAGCCTCGAAAACCGGTTTTGCGAGCACACCGCTTTATCAGAACGATTACAAGCCTCGAAAACCGGTATTGCGAACAAGTGAAGAAGCGAAGACCCAAAACGAAATTACTAATTTTAACTGACAACATGAAGTGGACACCTAAGCTATAGTCGGCCTGGTGCGGCATAGCATGCCACACGTATACACAAGCACATACATTTATTTCTATACTTGACACCGCTTTTTTAACTCATTGATATTCATCAAGCAAAGTGTGGATGATAGCAAGGTCCTGCGATCCCTGGGGCTTGATGGATTCGCTCCTCATCTGCAACACGTTACCCAATTTTTATTGTTCGTTACCACTTGAATAAAATTCCAATTAAAGTGACTCTATTTGAAATGGGACCGATTTCAGCGGTAAGTTGAAGCCTCAAATAATTAACCAATAATTACAGAGCAGCAATCAATTGAGGTTGAGTCACTTTTCTTTGAACATTACTGGCACGAAAAAAAGACTTGCTGTAACTGCAATAAACTAGAGCGGCTTTCATAAACTTCCTTTACAGGTAGTTAACTTTCAATCGGAGTTGTTTTTGCAAACCTTTCGGCATTTATTTTGAGATGTTTCCTTCATAATACATCAGCCGCAAAACTAAAGACTATTTGCATGTATGCGCTAGAGAGTGGGCGGCGCCGTATTGTACGAACACCTTGCGGGACCGCTGATAGCTGGGAAACGCTTGTACGACAGTTTTTACATACTCTATGACGTGTAGTCTTTGGTTCAGTGGTTAGGGCGCTCATCGAATCTTGGCAGACGAGGCTGCTTTCCGGTGAAGGCGAATAGCAAGGATCCACTTTAGAGTGCAATCTTAGTGCGCAGAGAAGAACTCGAGTTGGCCGAGATTTCCCCAGCCCTCCACTACAACGACTCTCGTAATTTGAGTCGGTTCGGAACTTTAGACGGCCAAATCAACAACCAAATCAACAGCCTGCAAAAGGGCACTGCCGGTAAGATTGCAAACACATGAACCAAATTGTCTTGGTGTCCTACAGGTGACTTCTCGTGTTGAAACATAGCAAGGTTGTTTAAAATATTTGTCCTAATGCTGACGGAGATTCAGCGGTCGTCATTCACTGGACACAGATTGAGCCGTTTCTGCGCAGAGTAATTTATAATCGAAATTACATATGTACTTTCTCGGAAGACCACTGTTTGAAAAAATGAGTAATGTAGAGAGGTAGATCTATATCGTTTAGACGCTTCATCTGAGAAATCTCTTCGGCGTGGTGTTTTCTTTATCGCGGAATGCAAAATATGTTTTTCAGGAGGATCAGGAGTTTCGACTTGCGACAAGGAAAAGAGCTGAATCAAGTTGACTTCAAAGAGAAAGATGGTGCGTACAGTTGGTGGCCATGCCATACGTAAGCGAGTACGCAAGTAATACAGAGCAATAAAACTTCAATCGCGCAATTTGCGTTGCTTTACAGTTACACAATAAGAAATGTGACATACCAAACTTTATTTACCATGGCGGTGCTCACTGAACTGGCAGCAATTTCACTATTGGCTTATTATACTGAATATAGTATATTACGTAAGGTCATTTTTGAAATATTATCTGACCTATATATTTTGGGTAAACATTTCGGTAAGCAATAATATTCGGCTATCAGCTAGTGCCAGACAGGCTGCATGTGAAAGGGCGATGATGTCACGAGAGACTTTCACGGCGTCTAACAGGAAGATTCTAATTAAAATGAAGTAATAACTTCGTCCAGAGGTTCTTTTTTGTTTAAGGAAGGTCGCTTCCCGATTCACTCTGACTTCTGAAACCTTCCCACTATCGAATGTGTGTTTTATGGGCTCTCTAATGCAGGAGCACGAAACGGGTTTTCGACCCTCCGACCGGGGCCCCTCCATTTGCGCTCCATTTGTTGCCAGTACCGTTATCTAACTGATAATCATTTGCGGAGTAAACGGGCGGAGGGGAAGCAGGTCGCGGCTTCTTAACAATAACAATACTCTAGAGTTGTCTTGCCTGGACCTCAAGGGTATATTGACGTGTTTTTGAAACTTCCTACGTCGAGATCGCCAACCACATTTCCCTTATTTTGACTTGAATCCTTTTGTTTATTACAGGGCCTAGCGGAACTGTTACAGTTCCGTACTCAGACATGAAGAATTGCTTTATTGGCACCTTTCCAACTGTTCTATATGGAGGTCGTAAGTCGCTTTATAATTTTATTATTGGAGCCTTTCTCCAACAATATTAATTTGAAAACTTTCTTTTATTATGTTGTATGTCACACACGTTAGGTCATTGAGATCAAAGCCATATTCTCCATCCTTCTTCGTTCAATCTTCGTCTTTCTGTTCATGGGGGCAATACGTAACGAAGAAATCAAAGCCCAATTAATAAAAATACTACATAACTAATAAATAAACAAAATAAACATGCATGCCTCTCGAGTGACGTTATACGTTTCCACAATACTTCTGAAGTGTAATGCGCTGAAGTAACGTAACGGCCCTCCTTAATTGTTCTAGCAATCACTAGGTTTCAACACTTCCTTCTGCTCTGTTTCAGAATGCATGATGTGGGTCAGGAAGGAAGTGGAAGACAACGTTCCACAGAATTGCATCGATGAGTTTGAAGATATCTGCGATATTGAGGTATCAGAGTACAACCACGACCTCTGCCAGGACAATGACGACGAGCACGAGGAGTCTAGACAAGGTGCACCCTGATGCGGTCAGCAGACTCATACGCCATGATAACACTCCTTTTGGAGACAATCTTGCATTGTAGTAAATAATAGATTTTGCTACACCTCTGTTGGGCCGTTTTTTTTATTTTATTTTTGTTACACCAATAAAATAACTTGGTCGATCAATATGTGATGAGTGGAGAGAGAGAGAGACAAACATTTATTCAGAGCAGGCGTGAAATATTCAACCTATGTGGGCAGCCTCCTCATTTCAGGACAGCGCGGACTCGAGCAATCTGGTTTCCCTATTTGTTCCATGCGCTTTGTTCAGGGCCCGAACGTTTGCCTGGCGCCGGTGTTTGTTGTATGCAAGATCCATATTTCGTGGGATGGGGGCTACGGTGATATATGAGCAGATTGCGTCCGGGATGCGCTGCTTGGTGGTTTTGGGTGCTAAGCCTTCTCTGTATCCCAGTTTCTTAAGGGTTGCACGTGTAGTTTCTGATAGTTTTAAGCGTTCCAATTGGCTTATTATGTGGGCCTCGGTAAGCTCCATCCACATGTTATGAAGGCCGAGGTAAAGGAGGCGTTGCGTAGAGGCATGTTCGCATATACCGATGGCGATTTGATAGCTTTACAGATGAGTATGTTGAGTTTCTCACTTCTGCTTTCTTTAAATTCAAATACACTGTTTCGTATCTTATGCGGCTTAGGATGAGAGCCCGGATGATTGGGAATATTTTTACGTTTGAAGTCTATTATGGGGGGAGAGTGTACAATGCAAAAGCAATGTGGTGTCAATTACCACTTTTTTACTTAGATACTGAGCTGACCAGGTTTGACGGTTCCTGTTTTATTGCGAAAGCAATACTGCTCTAGGTTTCGAGCCTTCAGCGTAGTGCGGCCGGTAGTCACGTCTTACCCACGTAACGCTGTGACGTCACAGCCCACGTGGGCTGGCAGGAGCTGCCAACTTGGGTCTCTCGTTTCACATGACAAGATTATGTCATAATCAGCCTGCTAGGACTCTGGCATTCATGTTACCCCTATAGGCCATTAAGGCACGTTGATTATCATCATCATCATCATCAGCCTGACTATACCCACAGCAGGGCGAAGGTCTGTCCCATATTTCTTCAATTAACCCGGTTCTGTGCTAGCTGCATCCACTTGACCCCTGCGAACTTCTTAAACCCCTCCACCCACCTCATTTTCTGCCGCCCCCTGCTACGCTTTCGTTCCATTGGAATCCAGTTTGTTACCCTAAGCGACCATCGGTTATCCTCTCTTTGCACTACATACCACGTTGATACCACTTGGTTAAAGCGGGGCTTATATGTGTACTGGAAAAGAAGAAAAAGATAAGAAGAACTCTTGGTCGCCCGCAGCTAATGCTTTCGCTTAATATTTGGTTCAGCACCGTTGCACCGTTGTAATTTTTTTTATAACACCTTCCCTCCTTACTTGCTTGACCAAGAGCTAATTTGCGCCTTAAAAATGCGATTAGGAACATCGCGATCTCCAGCAATGCTTGGAGAATGGTTGTAACGGAAATGGCACTCAATGGTGCGAATAGCTGCACCCTAAATAAGCAATCTATATTCATTTCTGGGCATGCAATAATTTGCGTTTTTAAGGAGAAAGTCTTTCTATGCTCATGGAACAAAATGCTGTCCGCGAGAGTTATACACGAGACCTGTCATATTACGCGAAATTCCGCTAGATGCGTTCTTGTCTAGCGTTCCTGTCATCTTAATCTGTCACGATTCTGGTCCGTGTCCGGGTGTTAAGGCTCCAGGTCCACACGATGAAGTGCACGAAAGGTGACTTATTTGCAGTCATAGTACAGGGCACAACAATACCGGCACATGGGCTGAAAGTTGCTGGCTTGTCGCGACTGTCTTCTTGCAGCGACGGCCAGGGAGACACCGACACGTCCGCTCCAGGCGCGCATAACGGCGCGCGACGACTCTCACGACGGTCTCGAGGGGTCTTGTTCGACCACAGGCCGATCGCCTTCTTTTATAACGGTCAGAAAGCAATTGTCTTCAAACTGCCCCATCCGGACGCTGTAATTGGCCGCGGGCCAAGAGGCCCATTCACGAGCGCACTGGGTTCTTACCGCGGAGCGAGGAGGTAGGAGAAGAGGGCGCGCCGCTGAGACACCGACAGTCATTGAGGCGCCAATATGTCTGGCCTCAACTCTGATAAGTCCAGACACGCCAGTCGCCGAGGCTTCTCCTAAGTGCGCTGTTGCCTTGCGATGCAGCACCAGGTTGGTAAGCGGGCGTCAGGCGCATTCGACCGCACCCACTCGACTGCAGGAACCGCTCGCTGCAGGGTCCGCAGGTATCGGGGCTAGAAGCACGATCACAAGAAATCCCACACTTCAACATGCGCCTGGGAACTCCAAGCGTTAGAAGCGATGGTGATAAGGTGTAAACCGATTATCATTATATATACCACTGCAACGAACGCCGATAACTGGAAAACAAGGAAAGAAAAAAAATAGGAGAAAAAGTGTATGCACTCCGCCTTTCTCCTCATAAAAGGCATCTAAGGGACCCTCTAATTTTTGCTTTTGATTTATAAAATATTTTTATTTTTAGATAGCTTTATACAAGACATTAATTAGGGTGTCCTCTCAGCGCTAGTTTTACGTGACTTCGCTAGTGACATCATTTGCTACTCGGTCCCCCACTAACGTGACCATGCATCATTGGCCTTGAATGAGTCTTAGTGCGAGCCATGAGGCCCAGCGCTCAATAAGATAAACAGCAAGAGAAGAGATATAACGGGAGGCGAAAAGGTGATACTCAGTGTCTACACTCTAAAAAAAAAAGGTGTGATCTTAGTCTTTTTGGGGGGTAAACTGCTTGTCGCTGAGCTAACACCTTTTTGGGGTAAGGTTACGCTGTGTCTTGGAAGACTAAGTATTTATACCATTGCATGTAGTGTAGCATTACGCTTCTGGTAGCATAAACTTGCACCTTCACAAGCAGTGTAACTGTATTCTACCTAGGCATAACGTTGTACCTTTCATAAAGGCCTATGTTTTAGTCTGTCGATGGCATAAGCATACCCTTGCATCAAAGGTGCAAGTTCGCACCTTGACAACATAAACTTATCCTGTATGTACAGGTGCAAAGTTACCATTTTAGAGTATAAATTTATATTACGACAAAGAGCGCAAAGTTTTGCACCTTTATGGTGCAAGCTTATACCACCAGGAGAAGGACAACGTTGCCCTCCAAGCAGTTTAAAGTAATGCCATATTACATAGGGTATCTAAGCATCATCTTGTGGTATATATATGCTATCCACACAAGAGTACTATTACCAATCTGCATCGTAAACTTGGTCACTGGAAGCAGGAATAAAGCTAACCAATACATTTCAAGATTTTCTGGAAGGAAAGATTATGTTGAAACATTGCAATATCTTTGTGTCATCTGGAGTGTGACAGTGAGCAATGTTTCAGGTGAGGTAGGCTGTGTCATGTTGTGTTCAAGCCGTAAGTTATGTTGCAGAGTGAACAAAAAGAATTTAGAGAACAATTGGTTAAGATAACATACCATGGTGTTTATTTCACCTCATTATACACCGAAGTTGCAGCAAGGGACTGGATAATCTTCTCCGCACAGTCAGGGCAGGGATGTACCATGTATTTGACCTGCATAGAAAAGAGAACTTGTAATCGGTTACTCACGAAGAAAGTCTCACAAAACATGCTTATGGAGTAATTAATTCACATATAAAAATAACACTGTACAAAGGGCAAGTAAAAAGGAAGACAGATGGAAACAGTGCACCAGTACAGGCTTCCAAGTGTTTATATAATGAGAATTGTGAACTCACACAATATATAGATCAATGAAAATTCTCCAAATCTGAGCTTTACCTGTGCCACTAACACACACATAGACAACTAGCACATTGCAATCTCAGAAAAAATTGACAATATGCTCAATAAGACACAATATACAATGAGACATATTCTTGTTAGGAGCAGGGTCAAGCCATAGGCATCACTGATGTTGGACTACCCAGAGGGTCGTTTAAAGAAATATGAATGAAAACATATTGATAAAATAGAAGCTAGCCTAATAAAGGGAAAAGATGTGATTTAAAAAACCCCTCCCTCTACTCGTTCATATGTGCAGTTCTCCTTTTTTTTTATCATTAGCTTTTTATGTTAAACTTTGTTTTATCACCTTCACTTTCACCTTTGTTGTTTGCTGGTTTCCACTCCAACACCCAAACATTATAGTTTGCTTTCACACCTGACCATACCAGTAGTCTTGTTTCTAGTCACTATGGTCTCACCCTCCTAGAAAACACTGTCTCTGGTCCTTCATGACATTATCTTATGTTGCCTATAGTGTTAATGTTTTCCTGAGACTACACTGTCTTTAGTCGTCTGATCATCCATCACAAGTGACAACTGCAAATCTGTTCTTTTTTTTTTAGGGGGGGGGGAGAAATGGGGGGAGGTTCTTTTGTTCTTGCATTCGTTGTCATTTCTCATGAATATAACGAATGAAGCTTGTTCCTGCAGAGCTTGCTCCTGCAGGGGTATGTCTAAGGCCATTCTATTGTTTCTGCCTTTAGTGCAGTTTACATTCCTGGAAAAAGGCATGAATATACCACAGAGGCTATGCCTTATAAAATGCGGGATACCACTTATGAAAGATGGAACATTTCATGCTAAAAGAGCAATGATAGCAAGGCACATCCAAAGCACCTTCTGCACATGTGCACTACTGCAGTGATGTCACAGATGCAGAATTATGTAAAGCATGGCAATAAAATGCAACTTTTACATAAGTTCATTGCTAGTTTCACACCACACATCAGCTTATGCCGATGCCAAAAACTTCTCGAGACTGCCGTTTCACTTCAAAACTACATTATCTTGCTCAGGAGGCAAAAAACAATACACTTCAATACCCCTATAATTCCTTGAACAAACCACAAAGCTTGAGATTCTATCTATTGCTGCTTCATGTAATGCTCGCAGCACATGCAGCAGGAATAAAACTTCTCATAAACTGCAATTTGCCAGAACTGTCAACTGCTTATCTCTTTAGATGCCTAACTAATGAAATTGTAAATGCTGACCAATATTATACAAGAATGATTATTAAAAAGTGTTTACAACAAATTTCTCGAAGATTATGTTCTTTACCTTTACAGATTGCAAATCATAAACTATGAAGAGACACCCGCGCAGTCTCTGCTGGTGGGTTGTGCAGCAATGTGGACTTTGGGTACCTGGTACAGCTTCAGGATTAGACTTAATTATCTATTCTTTTCGTTTATAAAAGGCAATATGAAAACTGCAAAATTGAAGGCTATTAATGAGTGAGCCTAGGCCTAAAACCCTCCTAATCATCTATGTGGTCTAACATAATGAGCATCAAAAATATTCCTTTAAAAGCTTTGCAAGTTGGTTTTTCCACATTACATAACTAAAAAAGGGTGTTGCTGACATTTCTTATTCAGATAATATAGGCATATTTTGTGTTTTTGATGATGCAGAAGAAGCTAACATGATTTTGGCAACAATACCAAGTGCAGCAACATTTTTTACATGCAATGTGGGAAAGCAAGACAATAGTTTTCAAATATGCCTTTCCTTGTTCAATATTCTGAACTACATTGCTCTTTCAGAAAATTTAAGAACTGGGCTCACCTATAATATTGGGGACCCTCATTTCTGGTATATAATACTGTCCCCTAAAATTAAAATGCAAAAGTTAAGTCAATTTTGGTTGATTAGCCATTCAGTCATTATCTTCTACCACAGACATGTCCACTGTGCTTCACAATCCAGTTCTAATTGTACTGCAAATTTCATTTCATTCATTCTCCCTTTATAGGCCCATAGACATGACATAAGGGGTGGGGGCATATATATATATATATATATATATATATATATATATATATATATATATATATATATATATATATATTTGTTAAATGGTAGTGGTGGAACACAAGGAAAATATGCTGAGTACAAATGCCACAAAACAATATAAAGAACACAAAAGAAACAATAAAGCTGAAAGTGCTAAAATACCGTCCATTACATATCACCTGCAGTACTTCATTTTTAGTTTCATTTTATTGTGAACATACCTAGCAACATAAGAGCATGTGAGTTGTTGAAAATTACACCCATCAGAGAACATAACCTTACTGCTGAGAACCAAGTGCAAACAATTTAAATATTAGGTTTTGAAGAAAAAAAGAAAAGAGGCATACATTAACAGCTCACTCAATAAAAAGAAGTCAACATGTTCAGATCGATTACATACTGAAAAAATTCCTCCCTTGCTAACTTGCTCAATAGCACTGAATGGTTCCAAAATCAA
The DNA here is from genome assembly GCF_055883805.1 of Amblyomma maculatum. Lineage (NCBI taxonomy): Eukaryota > Metazoa > Arthropoda > Arachnida > Ixodida > Ixodidae > Amblyomma > Amblyomma maculatum. The sequence goes on from NC_139344.1 coordinate 412,575,051, forward strand.
TGTAATGCCAGGGCTATTGCTCCTCAGCATAGAAAAATATGCTCTTTGATAGACATAAAGCAACAATGAACAGACCACAATGCCACAGCTATGTCGAAAAATACATACCACACAAATCTTGCCATAAGTAGTCGTCCAGCGCTGAAGAAAGCAGGTTGATCTTTAGAAGCAGGAGTAACAGCACTTCTACACCGTATTCCTCCTACTGGCAGGTACGCTGCAGCAAAGGTATCATTCATAACATTAGCATGATACTCGTAACTAGTACATACATAACTATAGTACAAAAAGTAATGGCACCACACATGCCAAAACAATGACTCAAATATTTTGACAATGAGCTTAAAAGCTACAACTCCTGTTCCTAGATATATCTGTAACAATATCTGCCACCTCTTTACAGTCGAAATAACTGCTTAAATAAACTAGAATAGCAGATTTATGACAAACTGCTAGCACAATGACAATACACATTAACTTCAATGAGGGAATGTCTCAGTACCAGTGAATTGTAGTAATGAGTATAACACAATGTCTGACAACAGAAACTACAGAAGGAAAAGAATGTGTTGTTATTGGTCAGGCATAGCCTCCTTTCTATGGGTCAGGAGGCTGAAAAGTTCAGAATGGAAATAGCTGAGTAGAAACTATAGCAAATCCCCAAATGAAAAATATCAGTGATATAAAAATTTTCCTTAGCTCGCTAACGAAAATTAGCACATTTAATCAAAATAGCTGTTTGGGCCAGTTGGTTCATACTTACACCCTAAAAGACCAGCGAAAAAAAAGAAAAAAAAAAGAATACAGGTACAAAGGAACACAAAACGTATTTAAGTGCCCGTCCTGTCATTTTTTGTTCCTTTGTCCCCGTAATTATTTTTTTTTGCGCTGGTCTTTTTATGTACCGATTACAAAAAGAAAGTCAGTCTTAAAGCAGAAAAGGGGTGACACATGGTTTGCTTCAATGCTGAAGACATCTGATCACCAGCTAACCCAGATTTTTCACTTGTTAAGTGATTTGATCGAGTCCAATATTTATTATCAGTTCTTAACATAAGTGATCAGCAAGTTAAATAACACTATTTACTCGCACACGCCCTCAAACACAATGAAACTCAATTGATAAGTCACTGTCTGGGCGTGCACCATATTGCACGGCATGAGCGAAAATGGCAACACGCAAGGAGACACACACATGGCACGCGACATAAATATTCTCCGATGAGAATCCCAAGCAGTATACATTGAGGCAGATGTCAGTGATCAGCAATATGTGCCACAAAAGTGCGCGTGTCAATTTAAACGCCCCTTTCTGGACGGAAACAATGCTTTGGACTTACCAGCACGGATAGCAGAGACCAGTTTCAAATTCTTTGAAGAAACGACAGTCTACGTTCTTGCGCAGACGAGACGAAGGACTTGAGCCTGCAGCGAAAAAAAAAAAAAGCGTGAGAAATGTCTTTCCTGCACATTGCGTCACTGCGACAGTATACATTACACGAATCGGCTCGGTCCCACCTCTGGTCTCGACGCCATCAGCTCAAAACTGCGGGGTTAAATCGGCGTTCTGAAAGCGTGACTTTAGGATATCAAGCGCGCTGCCTTCGAACGTACAGGTTGCTGGCAAAAGAACCGTAAACTTAACCCATCACCCTGCATGCTCTCCCGCATTTATGGCAACGTTCCCGTAAAGCAGCAACAACAGACGATCAAAATCGATTGTAGGCACCGAGCAAAAATAATGCGGCATGCAAACACGTCAATGCGTATCACCGGGACTATAGCGCTCGTCGACGCATACTTTCGACCGCGGGATATGCTTGTGAGCGTCGTAGACGACTAAAAATGCACCATTAACATCCCGCAAAAAGGTCGTGACCATCTGAAAATTTTGGGATGCGCCGCTCCTCCAGTCTGAACTGAGGGAGTAGTATGCTCAGGTTGGGATCCAAGACGTCGTGCTCAGAGGCCGTTTCACAGACAAACAAGCAGCGTCTCGGACGTAAGCAATAACAAAACATGTTCAGGCCAAGTTAAATAGCACAGAAAAACACGTAAAACGAAATGTAAAACATCACTTACATGCGCGGCTGAAATTTGGCGCCAAGGATCCGTTGGAACACCACCACCGCGACGACCAGCCATCCGCCGTTTCATTCCGAAGTTCACTTTCACGAAGTCGTTTCATAGTGAGGCATCGATGAGCGCACTCGATGAAATAATCGCTGAAAGCAACCGAACTTTTCTAAAAACACAGATGAGTACCAACGACAAAGAGCACGAACGCTGACTCGTGCGGCAATCGCCGTCGTCGTCTTCTCGGACTCGCAGAGTCGCAGGGAACGCAAGCAGGCTCAAGCAACTACGAACACGTGACGCTGCGTTGAGAATAAAAGCAACAAAACTAAAAAGCAACTGCTTCGCTTCTCGCCTCACTACCACTCCCCCCTCACCTCCCCTTTCTCCCTGTTTTGCAGCGTACACACTTGTCTGTCCGCCCTTGTTCTGAGTTCGGCCTTGCTCCCTCCACGGTCAAGCTCGCGTAGGAGTCAAAAGACGGGACAGGGGTGTCGGGGGGGGGGAGGTGAAGGGGGGAGGCACCGCTTTTTGTAAGAAGATAAGATGCTCCCAGCTTTCGACGATTCCCACCTCCTCCGGGGAAAAACGAGGGGTCCTTTTGTGGTAGCTCTTGAAAGGACATCGGACGGGAAGTAGGAACACAGCCGCACCCAGCTGGAAACCGGTTACCATCATAAAAAAAAAAGAAGAAACAAGCGGCAAACTTTTTTTTTGCTTGAGCTGCAGAGACGAAATGGTGTAAAGTCATGCGAGAGAGACTAACGTCTTCCGTGCGGGTGATTGCGCAGGGTATATTTAAGCCATGCGGTTTCAGATAGCATAAATCCCGAAGTTACCTTCCTTTTACACTCTTTTTTTTTTTAGAGTGTAGGGCTACTCTTTCGCTCTTTTCATTTCACTCCTACCTTGCTCGCTTCCCTCATGGCGCGGTACAGGTGTACACCGAAACGAGTGTTTTCGACACTGCGCCTTTACTATTGGTTAAACCCACTTGTTTTGAGTCTGGTACCTCATATTCTTAATACCACTAAACTGTACCGCAATATGTGGAGAACACGAAATATATATAAGGTACTGTCATAAGGAACCCAAATTGATGGAAAGCAGCGGTGAAAGAACCTATTATTCAAGCGCACGCCTTCATTGGTGAAACGTGTAAGAGCAGAGGCTTCCGTCTACAGTAAAATGACTCTTTCAGAAATTCACATATCCGTTCATAATATATGATGAAGAAAGTATCTGAGCAATCTTGTTAAGCAGGATCGTATGTTCTACACTGTCGTAAGTCTTAGCAACATCAAATGTCACCAGAGCTGAGACTTCCCTTCTGCGTAGCGAGAGGAGGATTCGGCTCTCTAGATCTACATGCGCAGACTATATGGAGCAGCCGTGTCAAAAGTAAATCGGTGATGAGCAGAGGTAGCTAACTTCCTAAACACGCTTTGATAGACGACTGTGCATTATTCCTTCTGTTTCTCTGACTAAATTTGAAGTTAGTGTAATTGGCCGAATGTTATCTAAGTCGTATCCCTTCCATCAATATATGAACGACAAAAATTACTTTCGCCGCCTTCGAAATGTGCGAAAGAAGGGTTCACAAGATCTAAAAGGTGACTTGTAAAATCGTTGGTTAAAATATTAATCATTCCAACAGTGACACTACCGTACCCTGGAGCTGAAGATTGCATCTTTGTCAAGATTGATAGCAGCTCTGACAAGAAAACCTTGCTAAAGTTTGAGCAGCGAGCGTGTGTACACAAAGGGGCTGTGTCTGGAATCGTAACGGCAATCCCTGAGAAACGCAGTCCAAGGTTTGATTAGCCTTCTATGGTGCAAGCACTATTCAATTAGTGTGTTTAGAGACTGCTGAACACTTCTTAGGTGCCATGAGCCTATATAAAAACTTTAGATTACCTGCACGTAAGAGATATGTGTTTAAATTTTTGTTGTACTCCTCCTCTGTTTTTTCAATTCTCCTGTTGAAAGCTGCAGACAGTTATATATATTGTTACGGACGAAGGAAAAACAAGAGGGCAGGGGCGCGGGCAGGAGCGCGCGCGCTATGCCCGCACAAAGATTCATTAAACGTCATCTCACGGCCATCGAGCATCTTCTCTCTCCTCCGTTCTCTTGATGTCATCGCTTGCCTCCACGTAGCATTTGGTTGGAGGTGCGGGGTACGTCATCCCCATCCTCGCCTTGGAGCATGGACGCCATCTGTAAGCCGGGACAAACGACCGAAGGCCCAGAGGCATCGCCGAGAAGCTTCGCCCCAGCCCTTCAAGCCCAGACTTGACCAACTATCATCCGCCCAGCCCCCAGCCCGGACCTGAAGACAAGGAGAACAGACAGACCAATGAGAACCGAGACGAAGGACCCGAAAGACCCGAATAACCCGAATGACCCGAAGGAACCGATTGACACGAACACGCAACCCCCGCTCAAGCTGCCCGACGAGACCTCGGGCCATCGGTCCTATGGACTCTGGTGACAGAAGGTTGACAGCTCCAGGGGAGGCGGATCCGCCACGCATCAGACGATGATGATGATGATGATGATGGCCTGAGACAAATTGGCGCATACCCATGGCGGGGGATTGGCCAGGGTGCATTGTAGATTTTAAATATTTATGTTCAAGGACTAGGGTATTCAGATAAATATGGATCTTTAACTAGAATTAGGAAAAAATAAAAAGGAAAAGAAAAGGTAATGAACTCGTGCCTAGCATAGAAATCTACCTGTTGAAATTATGTACTCATGAATGAAATCGCAAACTGGTTTTAAGGCATATCCCTTGACGCTTGCTCCGAAGGAGAGGAGAACTGGAATGGTTAGTGGAAGGCCTAATCTCAAAAGGGGAGTTACTAAGTAAATTTTGCGGAGAGATGTGAACCTCTGGCAGAAGAGAAAAAAATGATCGATGGATTCAATTTCTTTGCACTCACGGAGGTTAGTAGCGGATAGCCCCGAACGACATAAATACAGATTTAGTTTCGGTAATCTGCGGCTCAAGAGAGTCATAGACACCTCACATGGCCTTGAAACACACATGCGGCCACGCCGAGGCCATCTGAGGTGTTGGTAATCTGGTGCAGAAATGAGAGGCTTGTTACTGAGGTGATGGAGACGTTGGAAATTTTGAAATCGTGCTAAAGTTAAGTAAACCGTATTAGGTATGAATGGAAGAAGAGGTCCACTAAGAGTGGATTTTGCTAAAAAATCTGCCCTTTCATTATATGTAATACCACAGTGGCCTGGGACCCATTGAAAACGCAAATCTGAAATGTGAGGCGGAAGGAAAAAATAAAGTGAACAGCAAAGCAGAGTGTCCTTCGAATTTTCGAGCGATCAGACATCGTACCGGCAAGCCGTTCTATTCTTACTTCTTACTCGTCTTCCAGCATCCAGACTCGCCCATCATCATGCTATGGAAGCATCAAAACTTCCTCGTCTACGATCGGGACGATCGCTCGGTGGCCCCGGGTCATGTTACGGACGAAGGAAGAAGAGGGCAGTGGTGCGCGCAGGAGCGCGTACGCTAGGCCCGCACAAAGATTCATTATCATCTTTGTCATCTCACGACCATCGAACATCTCTTCTCTGTCCTCTTTTCTCCGGTTGTCATCCCTTGCCGCCACGTAGCAATATTGTAACCAATTAGCAGGACACTGGTTGGAAGATAGGCTCTTCAAGGCAGCTTTTTTAGGTGAACAGATTTTCTCGCTTTCTTGTTTCCACCATTAGGATAGTTGATTAGTAGAGGTTGCCGCGCGTACAGTAAATACCAATTTCTGACCTGCAATTTGTAGAAAGGAAGCTGTCTGCTTAGCTCTGTCGGTCCGGCTTGTACTAACTACCGAAGCAAGAAAAGCGCATATTAAATTTTTATATGCAATGTGGTTATTTCTGAGTCGAGATAAATCCCTATTGAAGTTTATCGAAAAATTATCACTAGTTCTCCTAGAATCCTTTGAGGACCAATAAGTTACCACTACCCCCTATATGAAAAGATTAGTCGAGGATTGAGCGGGAAACTTCTCGCATAAAATCAACAGCTCCAAAATTGGCAGCAGCGTACAGCATTTGTAAACATCCACAACCAGAGAAGCTGGCTGCAGTAATCTGTCCAACTGCCCCAGTCCCTATGATGGGGATAAATCTCCCCTGCAATTACAGCACTGCTTGTGCAGTCCTATAGGCCATCTAAATAGCCTCTCCTGCAAATGCGTAAAAGGAAGCTACCAGCTATTTCTATTCTGCACACTGCGGAGACGAAATACGGATCGCTAAAAGCTCACAGTCAGGATTTTTGGGTATCATTGTTATCAGTCTAGCACACCTGCATATATTGTGATCGGCCCTGAAGATTCTGAAAGTTTTCATTGAATATAATTCATGGGGAGATAGCCATGTTTCATTAACAAGTGCGATATGAGAGTTATGCTATTGAAGAAGTAATTCTATATCAGGAAGGGGAGACAAAACAGAGCTGCAATTCCATTGTAACATTTTAAAATCTGCCATGATTGCTGCCCATGGTTACAGATGCCGTAAACGTCTCTTTGAGGACGGCAGTCTGAGGGAGGATTTGCAGTGATTCTTTTTTTGATCTTACTTGAGGTAGACTAGGTTTTGACAGATACAAAACCTGCCGCTCCTGGGATGGGCACGTCATCTCAACATCTGCGGCGCAGATGTCAATGAGATGTGTATTACTGGACTGGTGAAAACTTGTGCCTGAGAATACTCAGGAGGGGCCGTTGTATAACTGTCTTTAAAAGCTGGCATAGATGCAGGCGTTATTGTCGGAGCCAATGTTGATGATGACAATGACTAAGCCGCTACAATCTTGAGCCAACGCCTCAGAACGGGCGTACATCATAAGCCCAACAGCCGTATTGAAGGGTTTTTCCAGAGAGAACCGCTGCTCTTGTGAAGCTCTTCTCTCTCATAATATCTAATAAGGCCTGTTCACTGCGCTTCGGACAGTCTGCATCATCAGCTGTATGTCCACTATTGAACAGGCAATAATGAGGCTGATCTGAGGTGCAGCTGTCAAGTGACTGCTTTTGTGCACACACACGGCTTCGGGTAGCACACTTGTATGCTTAGCCACTATGTCAAAACCTCCAGCAGCTTGTGATTCGCAGAGGGTGGGGATGCAGAGGGTCCACATGATGTAGAATAGGTCGAATTGTTGATTTTCATCTGGGGAAGAAGAGCCCTCAGGAAGTTGTTTTTGCCGACTTAGTGAGAAATCGTGATCTGTTAACCTCTCGACTGCATAGACGAACAGACAGCATTCCAACTCCCACATTTTGAAATTCATCTATTTCTGGTGGGGAAGATGCCGATTCGATGCCACGCACGATACCTTTGACACGAGCTAGCTGTTCAGGAATGAATGGAATGAATTCCTTCAAGGGCAATGACCTGAAATGTTTGCATTCAAGCAAGTCTGCCACACAGGGAATGTATGCTGACTTGCAAACAATTCCACTACGCACTTAGAGATCTGCGAGTGAGGATGGTTAATAGATATGATTAGTGTTGAATTATTATCAATGTTTTCATTTTGATTATACATCGCCGATTGGGAGAAGAGCCGCGGTGATTACACCAATTCCATTTTTTGGAAGGATTCAAGTGACCGGCTTTGGGCTGCCATTTAGAAAACAAAGGTGATGACCCTCCGCCTAGGGAGGCCAAAGACATGGCTCTTCAGAAACGCGCCCTGAAATTCGCATAAAGAGCGCCTTAGCCCTAATTTAATTCTTACCCAAAACTCTACGCAGAAAGGCCTCACCGGTGCTGAAGACGCCGGCATATCTCGAAATGTTGGAAAAAGCAGCCGAGGTCTTTCTCCGACGGTGTAATTTACTTGTCCTCTGCTATCATCTTCATCTTCTGGACTGCTAAATATGTAATGAATGTTAATAAGCAAAATTTGCATGAACATGACGTTAATACCTTCCTTGCAGAGCTTCATCTCCTCATAGTTTATTTATCGTGAGATTTCAGTATATCCAGCGTTCTCGAGAGACCTGTTTCCTCTCATCAAAGAATGCGATGATAATAAAATTTCTATATGTCGTGGAATTTGCCAACTTTTATTGATGCTGCCCGGGGGCGTTGAAAGTAATGCCGGCCCAAATCGACATACTGGTATATCGAGCACGAGCACTGATGTTTGTCTTTCTCTGTGATGTATGAGGTAGTTAACCGCTTAAACCTTGGTCAAAGGAAATTGTTTCAGCAAATACTAACTGTAAATTATTAGCTGAATGTGAAGAATGCATCGCTGAATGGTCTCCACTGTAGAGCGGTTGTTCTCGGAAATGAGGTGGGTGCCATGAAATAAAACGAAACCTCTTTCCACCTAATGAGTCACAAACTGTTCAACCTAGCACAGAACTTGGCTTAGCTTAAGGCTTCGCGTCAGGATGACAACATTACATCGCGAAGAAATTGCTGTTTTTTCAGTGTAGGGAATTCAGCTACAGATACATTCAGTGAGTCTAAAAAGAAGGCTCACGATTTCTTTCAAATGCAGTTGGGAGAACAATGTCATGCTGAGGGCATTGAACTGCTCAGTGCGTTAGTTCCAAATTCATCTAAATACCAGTAAACCCCGCCATTTTAAAGGCAATAGACGGATTTCGTCTTGCAGAAATAAATTGGAAGGCGCAGATTTTGCTATACTTTGAGTCGGATAAATGCTTGTAATTATTAAAGTGCAAAAAATTATTGTTCAATCTTCGTTAGGACGACATTCTCGTATTTTGCGTGTATGGCTGTGTACAAAATACCGCTATAGAGCATCTATTGCCAAAAAGGTGAGGCAACTATGCTAGGGATTCCAATCGAGTGCCGATTGCTGGTTGTGGCAGTGTTATCCATAGCTGATCTCGTAATTATTCTGGTAAAGAGCACTACTGTAAAGAATAAAACCGTCGATTTTAGCGCACATTTATCAGTGAAATCTCACGTAGCTTCGTGCAATGGATTGTCGCTGGATGATTGCATTCACTACGATGAAATGTTTTCAGCTTATTTTAATGCTTACCGCAGACACAGACGTGGTAGTGGTATGTTTCTTCTTATTCCCTTAAGCCTTCTCGCCTTTGCTTGGCCCGTACCTAATAGCTACAGAGCATCTATAAGAATAACCTTCAGTCAGAGATGGGCAGCTGCTAAATTTTGCTTCTTTTTATCTTTGCCTTACGGTAGTTTTTACAGAGGTTATTTCAGAAAGATGTGAGTCTCTTTTTGAGTTCATAGGTGCCATAAGCAATGATAATATTGTTGAGAGGAATTTTAATACACCTTATATTACATATACCGATAATAAAAAGTCTTTATCAACTTGTCAAAACTGTAGCGTGGTTTCCGAAACCTGTTTATTTAAGACGACCTGTTTAACATTGTTATGAAGCCACACAGAAGAACTCAGGGTTATTCACCTTTCTTAAACCTACTCTTTTTTACCCTCGAGTTCCTTGTGACCAACAGTTAAGTTATCAGTTACCGTTAGACTGGGGATTTACGCGTACTTATAACCTGCTTTTACCCCAGAGCGTAAGGACTCCGTGTCCCAGGAAAGCTGGGGTCAGCTTTGTTGTCAGTTGTGACGCAAAAGCACAATTTGAGTTAAAGCCAAAATGAAAAACGTCTTCCGTGTGTGTGAATCGCTATTGCGTAGTTAATGGCGGGGTCCCTCGGAGCAACATCGAAAGAAAACAGCCCGTTCCCCCGAACGCGCACTGGAACGCATCATGTTAGAAGTGGTGTTCGAGCTTCCCGCTGACTTCATCGCTCAGTAGGCCATAAATAAATATAAAAACAAAAATAAACGTAAAAACTAACAAAATAGTGTGCGCGAAATGGTATCATGATGAACCCTTAAGGACGAACCTTGTGTGCCCCTACTTTTTATTTTCACCCAGGAGTGTCAGGAATGTTTTTGTCATTATAAGGGTGATTACGCGTCACTATCGTCGGAGCTTGCTAGCTTTCTTCATGACTTTAAACTCATTAGGCCAAGATTCTAATGAGTTGTGGGACAGCTTTAAGCAAAGCTCCATCTCCTCATCTATAAGTATGTTCCTTTCATATACATATTAGCTAAGGGGGGGGGGGAAGAATAATCCGGGTAACTTGGGAAACTAAAAAACTAATTAAGTATAAGCGCCGCCTCCTATGTATTTACTGAAGATCTCGGGGCTTCAATCTCTTTGTGAAATTGTGACGTCTTGGAGCATAGGTAAATAAAAAAAAAGCTGTGCAAGAGAGTTACGTGAATGAGTTGCGCCCTAAACTTTAGAAGAGTTCTGAAGAACTGCAGAAAACTTAAAATCAATGGTCGAGAATATTTTGGTATTCTCGCACTAATGATGGCGCTGGAAAAACACGCACTAATATGATAAGGCTTTTTGTTGCAGTGAATATTTCTTTTCAGATTGTGCACCGAATGTGTGGCGCCAACTCCTCGACATAGGTGCCCTTTAAAAAATCGATAGTAGAGCTGATCATAACTTACAAAGGCGTGTCAAACTGGGTAAGTAACATACAAATGTCTTCGTCCAGAGGCCGCTGTTCGTCAAGCCCTTCCTTGACGACCTCCCTTGTCATGTTTTAAAGGCTGGGCTGGAATGATTGCTCAAACCTGATTATTCCCTACATGAAATAGTTTTATAAAGAAAAGGATTCCAGGAAAGAAAAAAAAGCTAACATTGTGCCCCTTAATAGAGTGGTTAAACAAATTTACGCCTGTCAGCTGCAAACCTCTGGGCACATAATCAATATCGGAATGATAAAATATTTTGGACATAACGAATTGTCCTCTCGAGCTCAGCACGGTTTTAGATCAGATCACTCGTGTACTAGGAAAATTCAGCGCGGCTTTTTAAGAAACGCCCCATCGTAAATCACTAGAAAAAAGGCAAAAGAAAGTAACAGGTAGCAGAATGACGCGAAATTAACAGACATGTGACAGCGCTTCCTTTTATTCTTTGCTCTCAGTTCTTTTTGTACAGATCTTTTTTCTCTTGCACGCTTTTTAAGCAGACTCATTCATTGTGCTCATTTTTTCTACTTCGCTACTAAGCAGGGTTCAGTTACCTACAGGGATACAAACAATGTGTTTTGATTACGTATCGCGTTTTGATTATGTTGCTATACGTTCCTGGGCTCTATAGCAGCTTGTTCCGGGGCCTCTGCTGAAGTGATTGTATATTAATTATATCTAGGATGCTATGGCATGTAAATAAATCCATATAGAGACGAATGCGTCATCTAGCACGACGTCAACAGCTCTTCAGATTTTTGCCAAATTCAGGGTAACTTTTACCGCATACGACATTGGTGTTCAAGTGCAACATGTCAATAAATGCAAAAGTGGCAGCTCATTCCTTCACACAGAGCCATAATTTTGTCTTGGTTGAATATATACAAGATTTAGCGTACTGTCAGAGTCTTTCACTCACTCTCTCTGCACACACACACACGCACACACACATATATATATATATATATATATATATATATATATATATATATATATATATATATATATATATATATATATATATATATATATATACATATATATATATATATATATATATATATATATATATATATATATATATATATATATATATATATATATATATATATATATACATATATATATATATATATATATATATATATGTGTGTGTAGGTTGTTTGGCGTTCATTTCCTTCCATATATACGCTATTCTTCTTCACTATTGTGCATATATATATAGCTTGACGTTCACTGTTCTTCCAATCGTAGGTGGGGCAATCATGCCAAGCATGTTGCTTCCGTCCAGCGTCATGTAAACACATTCTGTGGCTTCTTTCTGCAGGCATGTCTCTAAATAAAAGGGTCCTCCAAGTGCATTCTGCAAGCACATGAATATAAATCACATGTCTTCAGCGATTTCATTTAAAGGCCGAAATGATTGCGCTTTGTTAGACCGACAGCGAGGCTTAATTAACTCACGATTGTCCCCATAGATGTGTCACGGCAATGCGAATCTTATGCTGTTAGAAGGCAACCGTCTTTCATTCGTCTGTGATGGTCTTCATGTAATCCTTGTGATAAAAAAATGACCTGAGCGGAACGTGTGGAATCGAGACACATCGACATTGTGAAAGCATCAGACATTTATGAACATGCTAAGTATCAATAATGTTAAAGAAATACGAGTAGCTTCGCTAAGAAATTTAAAATGAGGATAGCTACTGCTTATATATATATATATATATATATATATATATATATATATATATATATATATATATATATATATATATATATATATATATATATCATATGGACAGAAAACGAGCATGAACTCATCCAATTCATTACCTCATTTAACAACATACATCCCAACATCTCATTCACACATACCTACTCCTCCACTCAAATTAACCTCCTGGACGTATTAATTCAATTTGAAGACGGGGCACTAATCACCAATGTCTACAGAAAACCCACGGACTCACAACAATACCTTCATTTTAAAAGCTGCCACCCGCGCCACTGCAAAATATCAATTCCATACTCTCAGGCAATAAGATTCAAACGAATCTGCTCACGCTCAAAAGATTTCGAGGAAAATTCCAACCGTATGCGGGAGGTTCTGAAACACCAGCACTATCCGCCAACTATTATTGATGTTGCCATCCAAAAAGCGGGATTAATTGATCGCAATGAAACATTTGGGGAAGACCGGCCGGCAGCACAAAATGAACATCGCTCAAACCTGGTTTTAACTTTCGGAAACAACCTTCCGAACATCAACAAAATACTAAAACAACACTTTAACATCATCGAACAAAGTGATCGCCTCTCCAAAATTTTTTCTGTGGTTCCGCGGGTTACATACAGACGACAAAAAAATTTACAAAATTATGTAGTACACTCTACTATCGATAAAGCAGATATTGTGGGTTGTATGCCGTGCTTAAAAAATAGGTGTCAAGTTTGCAAACACATGCAAACAACGACCACGGCAAAGAGCACACACTCTGATTTTAAACACTCCATCCGCGGAAATTTGAGTTGTGACTCCAGGAACGTGGTATATATGCTAGAATGTGGCGAGTGTCAAATGCAATACATAGGGCTGACCGAGAACCCCTTCCGCATTCGTTTCAACAACCATCGCGCGCACAGCAAATCTCTCCCCCACCTTCCCCTGTCCAAACACCTGCAACAGAAAAGTCACAAATTCGACAAACTTAAAGTTTTCCTGCTCCAGAGCGGCTTCCATAGCAACCGCGAACGGGAACAGCGAGAATCGTACTTTATATTTAAATTTAATGCCCTGCATGCCGGTATTAAGGAGAGCCCTGGTATTCTTTCTCCACTTCAAAGTTCAGTTACCCCGTAAATTCCTTCCTCAAACACACCCAAAATGACCTAGTCAAGCTTACTGCAGGCGGCCGAAAGGAATGTCAGCCTCCCCCACCATACACACTATGAAGGTCACACAATTCCTGCTTTTGTCGCCTGGGGTCATACCTATTACTGTGCTTCCTTCCATGTGCCGTTTTTTTTTTTTCCCACCTGCAATTTCTTCCACTCCCCGCCTGCACCTGCTTTTTACCCCACCCATCACTACAATGCCATTGTACTCTGCGCACCTGTCTCTCTTTCCACTCTTTGCATATAAAACCTACTCCCATTGCTTGCATTCACACTCCTGATGAAGGCCAGCTTCTGGTCGAAACGTCGAGTCTAATAAAATGTTTCTTTAAATGAAGCGTACCCTTCGCTTTATATATATATATATATATATATATGTATATATAAATATATATATATATATATATATATATATATATATATATATATATATATATATATATATATATATATGAAGGAAAGAAGCCAACAGTCAGCGAGGCCAAGAAAAGCATTGGGGGTTGTACTTTGTCTTTTGTTTTTTGAATTTTTACTTCGGTAATCACATAAATTAGCAATGTAATCTGTTTAGGGGAAAAATAAACACAAAGTAGAAGGAAAAGCAACGTGCCGATGGTGGGGACCAAGTCCACGACCTCCGAATATTGCGTCAGGTGCTCTTCCAACTGAGCTACATCGGCCGCTGTCCCACCTGCTACTTTCTTGGGTATTAATGTAGTCTGTATATGAACCTTAAAAGTGTTCACAAATGCAGACAACAATAATATCCAAGAAAGTAGCAGGTGGGACAGCGGCTTCAGTGGAAGTTCATCCCGTGTGAAGAGAGCCTGCTGGAATTTTTTCAGCTTGGAGACAGCGCCACGCCCCTTGTAATGCGTGAACAAGAATGGCGGCTCTGTACTTTATGTGACCACAGTGTGCTAAGAAACGCATTTATTAACATGGATCAGTCAGCCAATGCTGAACAAAAAGGCAGCGGGAAGTACTGCTGCCATATGTTCTGGAGACCGCTGAGAAAAAGTGCGGCTTCATCAACAAGCAGACATCTGTAAGCAATCAAGCCGCTGATACTATGTGTATATTACGTTAATCGTGCTGAAAGCTACAAAACAGGTGTAAAAAGTGCTGCTGTAACTGAAAGCCGGTCTATAATAAGTGACTCTTGTCCATAACAAAGAAAAGGGTAATTTAAAAGAGCAAAACTCCACCATGCTCTTCATGGCCCATTTTACTGCTGGGATAAACACAGAATGTCTGTCGAGAAGAGCTGGTCGCTTCCTTTGTATCTCAAATTTCGAACATCAGGGTGGCAGTATTGTTGCTGCACAACTATAATAAGCGCAGGTGTATTACAAGGGTGTCTTGATATAGCACTTGAGAAATGATCTTGCTGAACTACAACCACAGTGTTCAGCATCCTTCCTGTTCTCTTTCTATGTTTACGCTCCTTCCTTCCGGTCCTGTATCTTACTGAGTGCTCATGTGCAGTTTTACTGTCTTCCTGATATTCACCGCTAACACTAAATGTGCTTGAAAATTTCACCATCGATTCGAAAACATTTAGTCGCCGTATTCAGTGAAGTGCCTTATCATTGCCCTAGGTGCGAAAAGTCGAACCATGTGACAAACTTCTGCACCAAGAATAAACAGCGCAAATGGTGTGGTGGTGTACACAATTTTAAATCTTGCAAAAAAGACTTTATGCCAGCTGCAGTGATTATTCTGTTAATTTTGGTAGCTACCTGTTCTGGCTGTCTCTACACTATTTAAATTTCTTTTTGCTAATTCCAAAAGTGACCCTGCTAACGAGTCTGTATCTGAAGATATGTGCCCTGCACTGAAGTGCTGTTCTGCACCTGCAGAATACGATGTTTCTCAGCGAATGCATTTGAGCCAGACAGCGTGGCACCATGCGTGCAAGCCGATTGTTCGAGCTGGGCAGCACAATCAATGGGCAGCACAATCAATGATGATCATGCCTGTCCGCAACCATAGCAAATGCATAATCAGTAACAAATGCTACGCAATCAAAATGACAGAACCAGCAGTCTAGGCAGCCAGATAAATGATGGGTATCAAAAAACGTTCATGCTATGAAAATCGCAACTAATGACACCAAGAAATTCACTTTTGTTTCTAATATCAACTTGAGATTCCGTATTGTAACCCAGGTACCACAGGATCTGAGGCCCCAGTAGGTCCGACGTAGGCAAGTGGGGCTGGGGCAACCATCCTAAAACTTGCATCGGTCCCCAATGGGGAAAACGTGGGCAAGCCCTATTTTGCGCTTGCCCCTGTTCCTCCTGCATGGATCCCATAGCGGCGTTGCTCGGACTAATGCAGAGCACATTCCTGCATCCAGACCACAAGGGTTCCTTGTCGGATATTTGAGGG
>NC_139344.1:413860987-413943487 GCF_055883805.1 Amblyomma maculatum
TTACTGCTACTACCATTGCAGTGAACTCAGGAGTTGGCTCTGAACAGGTGTTCTTAGAAGTGCTCCAGATATTGTTATTGTTCTCGGTGAGTTGCAAGGGTGGATTAGCGAGGGTATCAATTCAGGCACGCAATTATGGTCGTAAATATAAGAATACCTCATCACTGAAATCTACTGAGCTCCAAAAGACCAGAAACATGCTCTTAACTGTATTAAGGGTTATTACCGCTCTATAGGTACACTAATTTGTCTCACAGACACACGATTTGTGAAATAGACCAATATTTTATTCGACCCAACTATTTCGAGCTTCAAAGGTGATTATACCTAAATGAAATATGAATAAATAGTTGCTAGTCATACTGACATCCCAAGGAAAGGTGCAACTAAGACATGCCGTTTTTCTTAGGTAACTACTATATTTAATAGGTTTCCGGTGAGCGCACCTCTCTTGTGAACTGCGTAGGAATGTACTTTTTAGTTTATTTTTTTAAGCGAGGAGAGAAACGCGTTGTTTACAATTACGGGTGACATTTTTTGCAGCGTTTCCACGGAGCCGCAGGGACAAACTCCTAGCAGCGTTTACCAGTCCGGTCTACATGGGTTGCCGGTCTCAGAAAAAAACAGGTGATTATGCACGGCCCCGCGTCTGGTGATGAACACGTTCAGATGCAGGTTATGTTCACGACAGCGTGCTAAAAGATACTGCAAGTGGCAGTCGTGTTCTTCTTTAGTCTTGCCTCATAAGAGGATGTCATCCATTACCACTGCGACATTTGGCAAACCTTCTAGCACGCGATGCATTGCTGCTTGAAACACTTCCGGGGCTGAGGCAATTCCAAAAGGCATGCACAGAAAGCGATAGCGTCCGTAAGGTGTGCTCATTGTGCAGAGCTTGGAGCTTGCATCAGCTAGACAGCTTGGCTCCGGCAAGGTTAGGCACTACATCTTCAAGAGTCGGCATGGGGTAATGCTCCCATAGCAAAGCTTTGTTGAGTGCTGTGGGATCCAGGCAGATGCGTACTTTTTCTTTCTTAACTGCAGTGACCTTGTGACTAGATCATTCTGTAGGCTCATTTACCTTGGATATGACGCCTTGTTCCATGAGCTGGAGCTCTTCCTTGACTTTTTCTTGGAGGGCCACTGGAACTCTCCTCGCCGGGACGACCACTCCCACAGCTTCGGGCTTTAACTTCATCGTGTACCCAACGCCTTTTAACTGTCCCAGTCCACTGAAAACATCTGTAAACGATTGCGCTGCTGGGTAGAACTGGTCGACATGAACAGTTTCTATGCGAAAAATAAACTCAAGGCGTTCAGCTACTGAGCCACTGAGAGTCACGGGCACATTTTGGTCAACCACGAAAAACTTCTCTTCGTGAACTTTGTTGTTAGCGCGCAAATGCAGCGGAATTTTTGTTTTGGCCAGCGTTTTGTGGCCGAAGAACGGAGTTAACGTTGCGTGAAATACTTGGTGAGGCTTGTTCGGCAGCTTGCAGACATCCTTACTCGATATTACACAGCATTTCGCTCCTGTGTCCAGCTTGCATGTGAATGGGCGTGCTTCAATGTAAACTGTCGCGCTCCAATGGTCTGAGGCCACAGCGCCGACGGTCAAAGTTTGTAAAATGAAATCACCGTCATCCGCGCCTTGCAGTTCGCGCAGTTGCTTTTTCGAACCTGTGTTATGACGGGGCGCAGATGCTTTGCATGCTTGGGCGAAGTGATCACGCCCACCGCACTTTGTGCAGACCTTCCCTTGGGCCGGGCATGTTACTCCACAATGAGTACGTGAAATAACCACAACGACTACAAGGTCGCTTTCGCAGGCCGACTGCATGGACTACTGCGTCACCTTGTTTCGGTGCCTTCGCTGATTTCCTTATATTGTTCCTTTTCTTGCTCTTGGGCTCGGCATATTGCGACTGTCTTCTCATACGACGGGTTTTCGGCTACAAGCTTTTGCTGCAAACCCTTGTCCTGCACTCCCAGGATAATGCAGCTGCGGAGCAAGCGGTCTTCCAAGTCTCCGAACTCGCAGTTCTTTGCTAGCACCCTAAGGTCTGTCGGCCAGTCGTTAAAAGGTTCCCCTTGCTTTTGGTCTCTCGATCCGAAGCGGAACTCATGAAATGTCAAATTCGTCGATGATTTGTAGAATTCCTCAAACTTTTTAAGCAAAATGTCGACGCTGTTCTTGTCCTCTTCGTTGTCGAATTTGAAAGTGCTATAAGTTTTCCTTCCGTCTTCTCCGATTGCTACAAGTAACGTTGCTGCTTTCACTTCGTTAGGCTGTTTCCTTAACTGGGTGGCCATACAAAATAGCATGAACTCACTTTTCCATGTTTTCCATGCAGTCCATGCGTCTTCCGAGGCATCCAATGGTTTCGGGGTGCGTCGATGGGGCGGACATAGTGAATGGGCACCGCTGCCACCATGTGCACGGCCCCGCGTCGGGTGATGAACAACTTTTATTCCCGATAAGAAGGCGTATATATATAGTGTGCTGACGTATTGGGTCATGCGCAGATTAGGTTAGAGCGAGTGACGTCAGCCTTACTCAGATCTGCTACAGTGATCATCTTAACTAACGATCACGAATAAAACGAAGAAATGTTTTAAATTGCAGGAGATTCTCAAGGAACTTGTATTGCTGAGGCAACGCTTCAAGATAACAAGCAGAATTAATCAGGTGGCATAGCAGTAGGTCGTGCGTGCTTGGAATATGTCTCGCTCGTTACTTGCAGTTACCTTCACGAACTCTGAATGGTTAGTAAGAACATAATTTGGAGCATATTTGTGAGTGCAAGTTTGTTTCTCAAACTATACTAATATGGATTGACAATAGGCACCCTAAATGATATTTTGTACATTTTGGCTCGGGGGCATATACCGGAGGTACTGCAGTACACGTTCGCAAGGCGGCAGTTTTTGCTTCATATTTTCTGCCAAAACTGCATAACTGAGACAATGGCCAGAAGGCAAAATGACAAGCTCTTTATTAATGGTATAGTTATGCTTAAAGCTCTAAGGTGAATATTCCAGAAGAGGCAACTACTCCTTCGTATAATATGAATTGCATAAATAAAATGGCGCCCGAAAAATAGGATGGAGGCCTGTCGGAGTGTTAAGCGTGGCTATAGCCCATTTAGTGCCCCGCTGCTGCCAGCTATAGGTAGCCCCGATTGGACTCATTTTGTTTTTACCACACATAATCCGAATGTATTTTGTATTTCCCCGCAAGTACCCCAAATAGTCCCATGTGGGCAGATTGTGGGAATGCCGACTTTGCCGCCCGACACGGCTGTTGTGGGACCTATTCAGTCTTTGAATCGGCAGCCTACTTGGACCAACCCACTTCTATCTGTTAAGGTCCACATATGTGTCGCGTCTATTTTTAAGTGCTCCGCAAAATACCGATGCGAGCGGATAATGAGCATAAGCACTTTCCAGCCGCGGCACAGCCCATACAGAACTTTTCGGGTTTCAGTAGGGTGGGGGGGATCCGTTTGGACCCGCCCAGATTTTGTATGCATAAAGCTCACAGTTACGTCGGACTTACCCGCTCCTCACAAGAAGCACATGTGGGCAATATGCGAGCATGTATGTTTTTAGCCCCGTCTTACCGTTTAGCTAAAAGTTTAGCGCGGCAGCGCTAGGCGACGGGGATAAAACACACATCTATTCATCAATTCATGTTTTCATATTTTGACTTTCAGAACTATTTCAAGTTTTAGAACTATTCATCTTTTGAGTGAACTTCCCGCGCATTTTGTAAACTACATTTGCTTTCCATCTGCCCTAAAGATTCCCACGAGTGACCCAAAAGTAGTGATGTGGTAATATGCGCTCAGTTACCCTTTTCCACGCCTATAAGTGACTCAAATGGGATAACCAGAGCAAGCCGGATCCGGGCTTGCAGCTTTATCTCTCAGGGTCCTCATAGTTATTATAGTTGCGACTCCTGCCCATCTTGACCAGATGGGCCCCAGGGGGGCCCTTGCATTGTGTGCTACTTGGTGAACAGTAATTATTCACTCTGGAATGCTGGCAGTCAGCATCTATCCTAGAGTGCCTGATGCGGTGTTCGGTGTCTGCAGTGGGTGGAACACGGACACGCCTCTCCTGCATGCTGTCCTCATTGGGATACTCATGTTCAGCCTACTCGGTCTGCTCGTTCTGGCTTACCTAATGGCCACGAAGAATTCTCCACCTGAGAAGCCTATAGGTATGTGGCGCTTTATTTTTTTTTGTATACTGTAATCTTCGGTCTTATTTTTCCGGGCTATCGAGTCCTAAGTTATGGAAACCTACAGAGGGCATAACACTTGTGCGAATCGCAGACCCCTGGCTTTAGCACTATGGCCCAATGTGAATGAACATTGATATCTATTGCCTCAGGGCATCAGTAAGACATGAGATGAAGAATGAGGTAATGAATAAATAATGGAAAAAGGTTGGCTGATTTTATGAAGCCCAAGAGTGAGCGATGATGTGGTCCCTGAGTCCAAGCGAGATACGAGGCTGGATTGTTGGCTGAAATGCCAGCTACCGTCAAGTGCCGGATACGTGTTGGTTTCAAAGCTGGGCAGACCAACAGGAAATTGTAAATGTCGGCTTCAACAGTTTATTCTTTACATATTGGACACCGTGGGCGAGAATATAAGTATCGAAAATGAGACCATGTCCGAGTGACAGCTGGTGTAAGGGCAACCTCAACCCGGATCATCCTAAGCACAACCTCCTGTGCACGGGTGAGTCTGCGGGGGAGGGATACAGCACACGGAGAAAAAGAGCACGTGTGCGGCGCCGGAGGTGTTCCTTTCTTGATAAAAGGAGGGTAGCGTCGTCCACACCATTGAGCCATGGTAATGATGAATCTTTGCTCACGAGACGCGTCGCTAAATTAGCTTGATTTTAGGAAGGCAGAAGGTCCCGTGGGACCCACTCAATACGTACTGACTGCGGGATGCGCGCCATAAGCTGGTGAATGTCTTGACATATTTTTAGGCAATGGCTGACACGTCGGAGTAAACGTACCGCTTGAAGTGCATGAGTGCGGATGACACCTTGGGCCGTAGGAAACATAGTAATGGTGGCCACGGAGCAGAGCACCTCCTGAACTGTCACGAGCTCAGCGCAGAAAGATGTAGGTTGATTTCTTGGACTCATTATATTCTAAAGCCGCGAAGTTCACGCTGTTTGTAGATGCACTTCAAGCGTTCGTTTTGCGCACTGCGCCAGCATGCTACGTATCCTTAGTCGAAATCGAAAAACTATTTTTAAAATTAGATCATTGAAGGACACCTTCTCCTGGAAATCTGGCGCTCTCGCCGACGTGGGTGATAAATCACGAACATGACATTGGTAGTTGGTAGATAGTAAGGTACGTGATCAGGGCCTGATTGATCGACGAGTTGCGTAACATCATATTCGTGACAACAAAAGAAGTCAGAAGCCACTTCAGGTGAGGTAAAGATCAAACTAACTGGGAGCCATTGCTCTCCTATTAGACACATAATTTCTAGGCCACGTAGGAACTTAGTACTGATGATTTGTAGCAGGGATTTGTATCTACGTTTAGAAGTCTTGAGGATTACAGCCCTCCTATGAGGTAGCAATGTAACGCACTGGAGCCCTAGTATCGCTTTTAAGGCGACTTATTTCTGGGCCATTCACAATCGCCTCGCCGGTACCGTTACAGCGGTGGTTTAAACCTATGTCGGGTCGTGTTTAAATGGTGGCATAGCTTCTTTATTCAACATATTTGCCATCAGGCATAGTGAGAAATAGGGAGAGGGAGAAGTCGTGCGGATAGAAGAATTTCTACGAGATAGAATTTGAATGCACTGGAACCCTTTTATCTCTGCTAAGGCACCTTATTTTTAGGCCGCTCACGCTCGCCTGGCCGGTTTCGTTAAAGCGGGGCTCTATCTATCTCGGGAGCTCTATCACACAGTGGCATATCTTATTTTTTTTTTTGTTCCAGATATTCGACATCAGGCATAGTGAGAAATCGAGGGTGAAATCAAGGGTATTTACAGCAAATATGAACGTAAACTGGCCGCACTCAAATTTCCCAATAGTTCCCAACTAAGTGACCATCTAGTGTCCATTTGCAACAGTCGTATTCAAGGTTTCACCACAGGCCTACTCTTGTTTAAAATGGTTTGTCTCACAAAAGGCGAGTCGGCAAATATTTCACATCTACACAGTTCCGGAAAAGCACTATAATAGGGCCATTTGTCGGAATTTGCCACTGTTTTTCACGCCACTGAGGGCGCACAGAATATTGAAGAGCCTCTCCTGCCAGAATCCGGCGCACAGATACCTTCTCTATGGCGAGGCTACGGGAAGAAAGTAGAAACTTTGAGGAATTAGAGCGCGTGTTTGCTGGCGCAAAGCTTGTTTCTCGAAAATATGTGACAGGAACGCATTTGTGAGAAGATGGGAAGTGACAGGATTTCTGATGTTTCAAGGTGTCATTGTACCCACAGGAATATTAAACGCAGCAATCGAAATGGTAGGTGAATATGTGAACTTAGGGCAGGCGGTAATCGCAGATCCGCAGATCGCAGATATCTAGGAGTATAACTGGAACGTCCTTTGGGACGTGGTCGAAAATTATGACTAGCCGCTTACGGGTATTGCTGGAGAAGAAAGTCTATAGCAGATGCATATTACTGGAACTTACCTATGGGGCTGAAACGCAGAGATTAACGATGAGGGTTTTTCTTAAGCTTAGGACAACGCAGGGAGATATCAAACAGACAATGGTAGGTGTAACGTTACGAGAAAGAAAATGAACAGCGTGTCGCAGAAATAAGTCGAGTTGATGGCATTATAATAGAAATAGAAAGCAGAAGTGGGCATGCGCAAGACATCTAGAGTGAAGATGGGATAACCGATGGCCGCTAAGGGTAACAAATTTTTGTAGTATTTGAAGGAAAGAAAAGGGTAACCGGAAGTGGCAAGAAATTTGGTGGGAGTGTAGGTTAGGAAGTTTTCAGGCCACAAGTTGACGCAGTTAGCGCAGGACAAGGTTAATGGAAGAGTATGGGAGAGGCCTTTTTCCAGCAGTGGGTATATTGCGGTTGAATATGATAATGAATACTATGTGGACCACGAGCACGGTCGCGAATACGGTGTATACGCACGGGGCAGATGTATTTTGTGCAGAGATAGTGGATGCATTGTGTTATTTGGAATGTGCGCCAACAAGCCTTACAATAGCATGCTAATGATTGCATGTGGTATGGCAGAAGCGCAAATTCACAGATTCGTCTTTAAGTCAGTAACAAAGTAAAGACAAGCAGATGAGGATCTGAAGATCGAGCAGCAGTTGGGACCATTAATAACGTGGTAGCTACATACCTTGAAAGCCGAGCTTAACTGTTCCACATCTCTTTGTTGCCAATCAATTAAATCCACAGACTAAGCATAAAGTAAGGATTGTATGCCAATAAATACGATATTTTCTTCGCTATTTCATGACAGAGATATATTTGTTTTGCATTTCCTGTGTTACACTATATATCCTAGGTTAGCGCGCCTATTTTCAATGTTGCCGTTATTGAGCTTTATATTTTAGTCATGTACATTAGCGAACAAAAAGATATTTTTCACCACTGTAATTTCTTTTACAAATATATGTACATGTGCTTGAGTTTACCTATGGGGCTGAAACGTGGAGGCTAACCAAGAGAGTTCTACTTAAGTTGAGGACAACCCAGAGGGCTATGGAATGAAAAATGGTAGGGGTAACATTAAGAGATAGAAAGCGTGCAGAGTGGGTCAGAGAAATAACTCAAGTTACCGACATTCTAGTGGAAATTAAGAAGAAGAAATGGACATGGGCAGGACATGTAGTGCGAAGAGAGGATAACCGATGGTCGCGGAGGGTAACAAACTGGATTCCAAGGGAAGGAAAGCGTAGCATGGGGCGGCAGAAAGTTAGGTGGGCGGATGAGATTAAGAAGTTCGCAGGGGTCAAGTGGATGCAGCTAGCACAGAACCGGGTTAAGTGGAGAAATATGGGAGAGGCCTTCGCCCTGCAGTGGGTATAATCAGGCTGATGATGATGATGATGATGATGATGATGATGATGCTTGAGTTTAATGGGGCCAACAAAGGAACACCTTATACATTGAAACATTTTAAAGTTATAAGACGTAAATCGCCTGAAGTCTAGAATTAAGGGGGCACAAGGAGCATAATTGCTGCTATATGAATTTTATTGCACCACGACATGGCGTTTGCCGCGAATAATTGCTTGTTCTTTATTTATTTATATAGCGCTTCTGCGAGGTTGTGGATCCAAGGTAGAAGCAAACTTCTCAGTAGCTAGCAACTTTAATAGTCAGCACCGTTCCGCGGCCTTGTGAGGTGGCAAATAGAACGTGCCAGAGCACCCGTCAATGGAAGTTTTTTTGTCTCCAAATTTCTAGCTGTTATTTGTAGCAGTTACTGGCTGATTCATACTTATTAAATATCGATTAACTTGAACCAAGTGATTTATTTGAGTGTGTCAGATGATTTTGGAAGGTTGTCTTACGACACTTCGTTAAACCATTTTTGTAATGCTTCTGGGAGACGCCTAGTTTCCTCTGATGGGGCTTTGATTATATTGGAATTATAGGTTCAATGTATTGTTAGCGGTTGGCAGGCAGTTGGTTGTGGCTTTTGGCAGGAAAATTCCTGCTGTTACTTTTGGAGGGAGGATGGCTTATTGGCTTTTAGTTTTTTCGCATTAACTGACTGAGTATTCCTGGAAAGTGGCTGATCGTTTTTCACACTACCTTTTGCAGCAAGCCATGTTTCATTTCCAATAGGGCTTCAAGTGATTTTCCACTCGTAATGATTGCGGCCAGTGGCATTTGACTTGCGGTTTTAAGACACTTTAGTTGGAGGGTGGCGCCATCTTTAGTGCTTGTTACCTGGAACCTCCGCTTCCACTGATGTCCACCCAGTCCACACAAGTTAGAGATGGCAGGACGTTACAACCCATATTCGCCCATCAATGTTAAGTCCTTGGGCGCTGGGAGGTGATAAGGAACAGGCAGGCTGTGAGAATAAAGGTCACTAAAGATGAAATTGCTTGTGGGTGCGAGTTGGTTTTGTACTTAGGGCGTCGAACTTCAGCTTCACTGCCCACTGCATTAAAAATCTATGCCGTCGCTGTAGATGAGCATGAAGCCTTCTTAAATGGGTCTTTTGTATTATAATTTGTGGGCCAACGTCTTCATCAGTATTTATCAGAGCTCAGAGGAATCAGAGAAAACATTGCTATCACATTGCGTTCCCGCCTTTAAGCGAACAAAATTTTTAATAGCTTACCACTGACACCGCCCCTTACAAGGTTAGCTAATATTTGTTGAAGTCTGCTTGATCTTGAGAACCGAACCTCAAACTGAAACCGAAGTGAAAACAGAAGCACTAGTGCAACTAATACGCATTTGTTCTGACCACGATGATCACCTTTTGAAAGATACACCGCGTTTCTCTTAAAATAAAGCTTCTAAGGTCCTTGAAATAATAATATGCAATATTTTAAGGAACCAACTCTTACCGAGAAAGTTGTGGTTAAGCTTCAAGTGGAGAGTGCGAATACCTCATAATATTTTTATTTCGTCACAGAAAGTTATATGTATTAGACAAAGGACACCTGAAAAACATAAGCGCTTGGCACGAAATGCATTTGCGTCAGTGGTTGCTTTAGAGGTACGAGGCGTCGAGTGCTGTCGACAATAGTGTGGTTTATGCGTGACCACATCGGAAGTAGCTGGTCAGATTTGTTCTAGGCGTTGCTGGCTGTTACTGCCCTGAAACGACCTGCTTTCTCCATCCCTGGACCTTTTCATCTACATAACAACCTGTTTATTCGTACAAATATTCCGAAGTTTTAACCGGCCTCTTCTTAAATCTTTTTTGATGAGTGTAAAAAAGTATTTGTGTCGTCTTTGAACCATAGAATTACAGTGAAAGCTTCTTTATGCCAATATATTCATAACGCGCTTGAGAACTGCCTGCAAAAGATTTCTTCATAGTAATTTGAATTATGTCTAACGAACCGGTTCGGGTCGCGCCGAACAAAACTTCAAAGCATAAATGTCCTGCCTCCTGAATTTCTTGAAATGAAAAATAAACAAATCATGCCTAGTTGCTTGGACACAACACCCAAACAGGCATCTTGCCACTCGCAATCCTGATGAGACTAGATCCGTCTGTCTAATCATTTTTTTTTTCGAACTGAACGCCTGTCCACACACGATTTCTATGCTCAGTTTATCTTGCGAGGCAGCTATTGTCACAGAAACAAATATTTACGGCACGACACTATGTAATTTGCCCACAAGATATGAAACGATGCTTCAGTGTTCTTTGGGACTGCCTTGCGCGGTTTAGACTGTCATGTGCTGGCGAGTCAACAAAAGAGTCTGGGTTCTAATCTTACTTGAAACCTGAAGCATTTAATTAAACAAATCAATTTATTTGCCAACTGAGATAATCATAAGCGAATGACCATCTTTTATTTGGTATTACATTATATGCTTTTAATCTCTCTACTTCTACGCTTGACATCACGTTTGAACGTGAGCGCTCCATGGCGTTTGAAACTCCTGCTTGAGATCATGTGGCTGTTACGTCATGATCTCTTCGACCAAACTAAATTATTAGTTCCCAGACTCAGAGGGATACGTAGATTATGGTGACGCTTCACCGACACTGGACGCGTTCGCTATTACATAATATTGTAACGTAACGTTACAGAGAAGGCACTCTGGCACCGAAGAACACCAACAGCCAGTCAAGGCAGCACAAAAGCGCAGCACCGTATTGCTTCGTCGTCTTTTCCGAATCGCCCGTTCAAACCTTCGTCGTCTTTGAATGGCATGTGTCATTGCCCCCCTTCTTGGCAGCATCGCCTCGATGCTGCAAATGCTGCTTGATGCGATGAGCTGACAGATAGTATGCTAGGTTGGTATGGGATACCACAGCACAAAACGGGGCGCCATCAGTCTCAAGATTAGTCAGCGGGGCGATCGTGGTAGGGTTTCATCCGGACGACGTGCACAACATCAGTGAACTTGCGTCGTCTGCGGCTTGAGGGATCTTGGGTCGCGGATTCAACTTCGTAAGTTACGTCGCTGAGGCGGCGGAGGACACGGTATGGGCCGAAGTACCGACGCAGCAATTTTTCAGAGAGCCCACGATGACGAACGGGCGTCCAAATCCAGACATAGTCTCCAGGCTCGTAGGCAGCGAAGCGCCGTCCCTTGTTGTAACGGTCAGCGTCTAGTTGCTGTTGTAGGTATATGCGCTGTCTTGCCAGCTGCCGCGCTTCTTCCGCACGCTGAGTAAAACTAGCAATGTCCAGGTCAAGCTCATGTTCGTCGTCGGTGTATACGGGCAGCATTGTATCCAGTGGAGTGGTCACTCGACGGCCGAAGACAAGTTCGAAGGGTGTGAGCCGCGTCGTCTCCTGAAGTGCCGTATTGTATGCGAACGTGGCATATGGGAGGATTTGATCCCAGGTCTTATGCTCTATATCCACGTACATAGACAGCATGTCGGCCAGAGTTCTGTTTAGCCGTTCCACCAAGCCATTAGTTTGCGGGTGGTATGCCGTGGCCCGTCTATGGCTAGTATGTGTAAGGTTCAGTACAGCCTTAGTCAGGCGGGCCGTAAAAGCTGCCCCGCGGTCGGTAATGATAACAGCCGGAGCGCCATGACGCAACACGATGTCGTGGACAAAAAACTCTGCTACTTCGGTGGCAGTTCCATTTGTGAGCGACGCGGTTTCAGCATATCGGGTCAAGTAGTCTGTAGCGACAACAATCCAACGCTTTCCATTAGTTGACTTCGGGAAAGGACCAAGAAGGTCCATTCCCACTTGTTGGAATGGAGTTTGCGGTGGAGCGATCGGCTGAAGAAATCCAGCTGGTTTCACGGGTGGAGTCTTTCGGCGTTGACAGTCATGGCAGGTTTTAACGTAGGATCGTACTGAAGGTAATAATTTCGGCCAATAGTATTTCTCCCGAATTCTTGCAAGCGTACGACTAACTCCCAAGTGGCCGGCGGACGGTTCGTCGTGACAAGCGCTCAAGATGTCAGGCCGTAGGTGCGTTGGTACTACGAGTAGAAATGTCTCTCTTGATCTTTCAAAATTGCGCTTGTAGAGAACTCCACTTCGTAGAGCGTATGACTGCAAGCCACAACGAAAAACAAGCGGTACTCTACCACCGCGTCCTTCCAGATAATCGATGAGCGGTGCCAGCTCCGGGTCCTTGCGTTGAAGGTCAGCCATGTGGGATTGAGTAATGGCGCCAATAAAGGGAAACTCGTCGGCGTTTTCTACTGCGGTGGAGTCCAATGGCGCGCGTGACAAGCAATCCGCATCTTGGTGTTTATGTCCCGACTTATAGACAACAGTAACGTCATACTCTTGAAGACGGAGGCTCCAACGAGCTAAGCGTCCAGACGGGTCTTTAAGGCTTGCCAGCCAGCACAAGGAATGATGGTCGCTGACAATACGGAAGGGTCGTCCGTACAAATATGGTCGAAACTTGCTGATGGCCCAGATTACCGCAAGGCACTCCTTCTCCGTTGTCGAATAGTTCGCCTCTGATCGTGAGAGTGTTCGGCTCGCGTAGGCGATAACCCGTTCTACTCCGCCTTGCCACTGAATGAGTACCGCGCCGAGGCCAACGTTGCTGGCATCAGTATGTACGTCTGTTGCGGCGTCTTCATCGAAATGGGCGAGAATTGGGGGTTTGTGTAGGCGGCTTCTAAGCTCCTGGAAGGCTTGCTCTTGATCGTCTCCCCACAGGAAGGGTATGTCATCTCTGGTTAGTGCTGTCAGTGGTTCAGCTATCTTAGAAAAATCTTTGACGAAGCGTCGATAGTACGAACAAAGACCTAGAAATCGTCGAAGTGCCTTTTTGTCGGTGGGACGTGGAAAATTTGACACTGCGGTAGTCTTCTCGGGATCAGGGAGAACGCCCTGTGCACTGACAACATGGCCGAGGAAGCGTAGTTCTTTGAAAGCAAAGTGGCATTTCTCAGGCTTGATCGTTAGTTGCGCGCCTTTGAGTGCTTGAAGCACGATGCGCAACCTGTCCAAGTGTTGCTCGAAAGTAGGCGAGAAAATAACAACATCATCTAAGTACACCAAGCACGATTGCCACTTGAGACCTGATAAAACCGTGTCCATCATACGTTGGAACGTGGCCGGTGCAGAGCAAAGACCAAACGGAAGCACCTTAAACTCGTATAGGCCGTCGGGCGTCACAAATGCAGTCTTCTCTCTGTCTCTCTGATCCACTTCGATTTGCCAGTATCCGCTTTTGAGGTCTAATGAGGAGAAGTACCTGGCATCGCGTAGTCGGTCGAGGGCATCATCAATCCTTGGCAGCGGATAGACGTCCTTTTTGGTCACGTTATTTAACTTTCGGTAATCGACACAGAATCTCAAGGTGCCATCTTTCTTTTTGACAAGGACCACTGGCGACGCCCATGGGCTCGTCGAAGGCTGGATCACATCGTCCGCAAGCATTTCATCCACTTGCGTTTTAATGGCGTCACGTTCCTTAGGAGAAACCCGGTACGGGCGCTGGCATACCGGTAACGTGGTCTCATCGGTGATGATGCGGTGCTTGGCGACAGGAGTACGACCGACCTTCGAGCCTGTGGCGAAGCAGTCTGCGAAATCGCCCAGAAGAGCCGAGAGAAGATTCCTTTGATCGGGCCTCAAGTCGGGGCTAATTTTAATGGTTTGCAGAGCATGACAAGGTGCGGCCTCTTCTTTAGGGTTCGTTCCGGCGGTGCATAAATGAGGTAAGGCAGTAACATCGTGAAGAACGGCAACAGCCGTGTCCTTGGCGAGATGCCGCATCTCCTTAGCAAAATTTGTCAGGAGGACAGTAGCACAACTGTTCTGGAGTTGTACGAGTCCTCGAGCAACGGCTAATTCCTTCTCGAGTAGTAGCGGAAGGTGCCCATCGGCGATGCCCTCGTAATCGTGGAACAAATCATGCTTTACAAGAACCAGCACACTAGAACGTGCCGGAACCCTCACGTCATCGTCGACTATACGCAAAACGTTCAGACCCGGATCTTCGTTTTCAATGCGCGCCACGGCTCGTTTCGTCGAAAAAGAAACACGCAATTCTTTCAGGTCAATGACAGCGCCGTTGGTCTGCAGGAAGTCTAGACCAAGGATCAAGTCTTTCGAACACTCAGGAAGCACGATAAATTCTCCGACATACACAAAACCACGGATGCCGACCCGCGCTGTGCACTTGCCTGCAGGTTCAATCAAGTGACTTCCCGCCGTACGAATTTTCGGGCCGGACCAATTTGTCAAAACTTTCTTCAATTCTCGGGCGAGACCACGGCTCATTACAGAATAATCGGCACCAGTGTCGAGTAACGCGGTGACATCCACTCCATCAATCGTTACACACAAATCGGAGGTAGTATGCCAGATGGTGTCGCTACCTGACACAAGTGAAATCTCGTCGGGTCGGCCTGACGATGACGGAGGATCTTCACATTTCCCGGCATCAGCGACCCTGCCTCCGAAGACCGCTGGTATTAGTTTTCCCGGCCAGGGCTGGGAGAGCGGCGTCGGGAGGAGTGGGGACTTGTCGAACGGTTGCTCGTCGGGGACGTAGACCGACGCTCTTGGTAACCGGATGTGACGGGGTACTGTCGTGCTGCAAGGTCACTTGCAATCTCAGTGGGCCGTTCTGCATTCCGAGGGTAGAGGCCCTCCGAGGCGAAACCCCGCATGTTGACGCGGCGGTACGGGCACGCCCGGTAAAGGTGACTGGCTTCACCGCAATGATAGCACAGGGGCCGACGATCCCGGGGCTGCCATACTTGACTTCTACGGGGTGGCTGGTAGACTGGCGGAGGGGAGTAGCGAGGCTGCATGCGGCTCCATGCGAGGTGCTCCATGCGGGGACCCTGCGGCTCCATTGCTGGAGCTGCGGCGTTGATACTATGGTCTGGCGGGGGAGCCTTACTCAGGACGGACGCGTAGGTGGGCCTCGCGTCAAACGTCTGGTGAGGAACGCGCTGCTGGGGAACAACGTCAGCAACTTGCTGAGCTGCCATACGCACCTCGTCCCGGACGACTTCAGCCAATGAAGGAAAAGATGCTGTGCTGCAAGGCATCCGGAGCGCTTGCAGTTCCTCCCGCACGACCGAACGGATGAGATTGCGTAATGAGTCCATGTCACTGCCGACATGTACAGGGGGTGCGTCGGACCTAATGATGTTCACGTCACGGTTGTACTGACGGGCTCGGTGTTGCAGCGTTGTCTCCATGGTCGCTGCCTCGCTGAGAAACTCCGCCACAGTGCGTGGTGGACTGCGCACCAGTCCCGCGAAAAGTTCTTGCTTAACGCCCCGCATCAGGTGACGCAGCTTCTTATCTTCTGACATTTGTGGGTCTGCACGGTTGAAAAGGCGTGTCATGTCCTCAAAGAACATACGCACGCTCTCGTTCTGGCGCTGAATGCGTGAGTGTAGCGCAGCTTCTGCTCGCTCCCGGCGGTCGGCGCTAGGAAACGTGGCTTTGAAATCACGACAGAAGGCTGCCCAGGATGGGAAGGAAGCCTCATGGTTTTCAAACCATGTCCGTGCAGACTCTTCAAGAGCGAAGAACACGTTGTGGAGCTTACGCTCATCAGTCCACCCGTTGTAACGAGCAACTCGCTCGTAGTTCTCAAGCCAGTCCTCGGCGTCCTCGAACACGTCGCCATGAAAAGAGGCGGGTGTTCGCGGTTGATGACACAGAATGTGGGTGGGAAGCCTGCTCTCAGATGTCATTGCAGCAGGTTCTACGGCCGTCTGAGGGTGCGTCGTCCTGGTAGCGGCCGGAAGGGGTCCAAATTCAGGGGGCTCTCCACGTAGGCGGCGGCCGATGCGTTGATGTACGGGGGTAAGCTCCGTATTGACAGGTTGATTATGCAGGACTGGATCGATACCTGGCTATTCCTCCACCAGATTTGTAACGTAACGTTACAGAGAAGGCACTCTGGCACCGAAGAACACCAACAGCCAGTCAAGGCAGCACAAAAGCGCAGCACCGTATTGCTTCGTCGTCTTTTCCGAATCGCCCGTTCAAACCTTCGTCGTCTTTGAATGGCATGTGTCAATATATATATTTTTCCATTAACGTCATTAAGCAAAGTAAAATGGTAATTGCTTCACAATAGCAATTTTTCATGCCTATAATTGTGCACTCCAATTCCTTACACAGCTGGTATAATTTTTATTGCTTAAAATGATGCCTGTGAGTTTCTCTTGAAGTGCTAAAAAAGGGATTAAATTTAATTGCATCAAACAACTAGCGACGCCCACTCCAACTGACAACAAATGTGAAAAGATGTAATGAATTCACTGCTTTGATTTCACAATGCGGATAATACAAGATTTCTAATCAATTTTCAAGCCTGGGTGATGATGGGCGCAATGCTCCCAAATATCGCCCACTTCCAAACGCATTTTCTGTCGTAAGCACACCGCCGAACGACATACGTCTTAAGCAGCCTTGGAGCGTATCGTCAGACTCAACAAGTATTATTGGTGGCAGCCGGCTAAACATTCTGCACCTTATTGAAAGAATCAGATTGCAGGAATTCGCATCTAAACTTCCTGTATAAGGCTTCTTTCCAACTTTTCTGAAAGCGGCACATTTTGGTAAGTTCTATCGCATTAATTGCGCACCATAAATATGAAACCTTGAACTACAAGAAAGAAAACGAAGCATGGCTTGTATCTTGACGATAAAACGAGTCACCATTTGCCACAAGAAAAAAACTAAGACAACGTATTTTGATGGTCAAAAGTGCTGTATGTGGTGCCTTCAATTTTTCACATGTGGCGTGGAAATGTATGAGATGCCAAATTTGAGGCTTCGGGCCAAATTTCCTTTTCCGTTTTTCATGGGCAGATTATTTAAAGAGGAATAAAAATCATCCCTCTTTACAATATTTTAACAGAGTTCAATCCTCACCTGATAACGTTACAAGCACGTATTAAATTAGACGCCGTTATTTTATGTTTTGAAAATAATCATATACCTTGAATAACACCAGCCTCTTTTTATTACATTAAGTAAATTATTAGTTCTATGATAATAAGTGAAAATCGCCTGCTAATGAATGAAGGTATCACATGAATCCGAGTGTAACATATTTACGAAAATATAAGAAAGAAAATTCTTGAGGGTTCTCTAAAGAGTCGTTTTAGCGATGTCATTGTGACATCATCACGAGGGGAATTAAAAAAAAAAACCACAACGCTCAAATGGCACGTAAGTTCACTCTGTGAACGTACCATTAAAACTGAATAAATACGTAAATCAGGACAAAAAGTGGGCGCATGTCTGAAACGATTTAACTTTGTAAAGAAATTTATTTTTCCTTAAGAAACTCGCCAAGATATTGTTACGGGGACGTACTTAATGTGACGGCACTGCGATGGGCTGAACTCGACGCTAAGACTTCAGTAGCCGTGCAGAATCCACTCTCTCAGCGTCGTCCTCTTTCTCAACGCGTCGTCGTGCCCGCGTTCCTCGATCGTCATCTTTGTCAGTGAGCACATCACTATGGTCCCGCGTTTCCCAGTAACACTACCCCCCTTGGGAAAAGGCAACGTCCCGGTGCGTATTAGGCGTGCGGTGTGGAAGGGGAGTAGTATGGCTTGAGGCGAGCGACATATATGATTTCGGAAGTGAGTGTAGCAGTCGGTGACTTTGGCTGGAGCGGTGCGATCTCATAGGTCACGTCGGTCACTGGGCGTAGTATACGGTAAGGACCCGTTTAGTGGGGCAGATATTTTTGACACAACCCCACACGACGGCACGGAAGCCAGAGCAACACCAGATATCCGGGAGGATATAGTGCACATCGCGGTGTTGAGCGCCGTAGTGGCGTTTTTAAGCTTCTTGAGAGACGGTGAGATTGTGACGAGCAATCTGGCGAGCAGCGTCGGCTCGGGCGATGGTATCGCGGGCATAGGTTGTGACGGGGCCAGCGGCGGGAAGCAAAGTGTCGAAGGGCAGTAAGGGGTCTTTTCCAAAGAGAAGATAGAATGGAGAGTACCCAGCAGTGTCATGACGCGAAGAGTTATATGCAAAGGTGACAAATGGCAGACTAATATCCCAGTCGCGATGGCTGTCGGATACGTACATTGCGAGCATGTCGGTGAGTGTGCGGTTAATACGCTCCGTAAGGCCGTTCGTCTGAGGGTGGTACGCAGTGGTGAACTTGTGCCGAACGGAGCAAGAACGAAGTATTTCCTCAACAACTCGGGAAAGGAGACAGCGGCCACGGTCGATAAGTAGTTGACGGGGAGCACCATGGTGAAGTATGACGTCGTACAAAAGGAAGTCAGCAACGTCTGTGGTGCAGCTGGTTGGAATGGCGCGAGTGATCACGTACCGCGTGGCATAATCGGTGGCCACAGCGATCCATTTGTTTCCTGACAAGGACTCGGGGAAGGGCACTAGGAGGTCAAGGCCAACACGAGAAAATGGCTCAGTCGGGATAGCAATCGGCTGCAGGTGTCCAGGTGGTAGCACAGGGGGTTTCTTCCGGCGCTGACAGAGGTCGCAAGCGGCTACATAACGTTGGACAGAGCGGTAGAGTCCAGGCCAGAAGAAACGCCGGCGCACGCGGTCGTATGTGCGTGAGATGCCAAGATGATCAGCT
This sequence comes from Amblyomma maculatum, assembly GCF_055883805.1. Lineage (NCBI taxonomy): Eukaryota > Metazoa > Arthropoda > Arachnida > Ixodida > Ixodidae > Amblyomma > Amblyomma maculatum. Next base: position 413,879,710 of record NC_139344.1, read on the forward strand.
GTAGGGGCGCCGTGCGTTTGTTCTAGAATGGCAGCGCATAGGTGTTGGGGAACGACCAGCAAGTGCTCAGCGCCATCAGGTCGCATGTTGCGGCGGCATAGCGTATTCCCATCAAGGAAGAGCAGTGCGAGAGAAGAGTCACGGCTGTGTGTGCGGAGGCGGTCGATAAGAGAACTCAGGGTTGAGTCCAAGCGCTGTTCGTCGGCTATGTGGGAAAAGTCCGATATAGAGAAGTCACAGGGGTCTGACCCGTGGTCAGTAGAGGAAGGGGGAACGACGGGATAACGGGACAGACAGTCTGCATCCTGGTGGAGCCGACCTGATTTGTAAACTACAGAAAAGGTATACTCCTGCAAGCGCAGTGCCCAGCGGCCGAGTCGGCCAGCAGGATCCTTGAGGGAAGAGAGCCAACATAAGGCGTGGTGATCGGTAATTACGGTGAATGGTCGGCCGAACAAGTAGGGTCTGAATTTTCCAACGGCCCAGACGAGAGCCAGGCACTCCCGTTCCTTAATAAAATAGGTCTGTCCCGCTGATGACAGCAGACAACTGGCGTAGGCAATCACGCAGTGTTGGCCGCGTTGTCGCTGTGTAAGAATGGCACCAATCCCGTGGCCACTGGCGTCGGTGCGAAGTTCCGTCGGGGCAGACGGGATGAAATGGGCCAACACAGGAGGATTGGTGAGAACAGCGATGAGGGTGGAGAATGCGTTCGCCTGCTCTGGTCCCCATGAGAAAGGAACGCCTTTCTTCAGGAGATTGGTGAAAGGACGAGCAACAGCGGCAAAGTTTGGGACGAACCGGTTAAAATAAGAGCGCAGTCCTATAAAGCTGCGGACATCACGGGGTGAACGGGGAGATGGAAAAGCACTGACAGCACGAACTTTGTCGGGATCGGGTTGCAAGCCGGCGGCATTCACCAAATGGCCAAGCACTTTAAGTTCGCGGCGACCAAAACTGCACTCCTTTGAGTTCAGTTGAAGTCCGGCACGGCGGAAAAGTGCGAAGATGGAAGAAAGGCGACGAAGATGGCTTTCGAACGAGGGCGAGAAGACAATCACGTCATCAAAGTAACATAGACAAGTCGTCCATTTGAAGCCGCGGAGTAAGGAGTCCATCATTCGTTCAAACGTAGCAGGGGCGTTGCAAAGTCCAAAAGCCATAACCTCAAATTAGTAAAGTCCATCCTCGTAACAATATTTAGCTGTTAGGAGGATTCGAACTGCATGGTGTTCTCATTAAAAACACGCTCGCGACTAGGCCACGCAACGCGTGCTTGAATGCTTGGGAACAAGCGGGTAGTATAGATACAAGGCACAAAATCCACAAGACGAATCAAAGTATAAAAACGGACTAGGTGCTACTGCAACTCCTTCATTCTTTGTTTAATCGTGTTCTTTTTGAGCCGTGCACCTGCGCTTGTCATGTGCCAACTAGGCCAACAGTCGCTTTTTCTGAGAAGCAAGTATTTGTATCATATCGTCTGGTCTTTGTCATAAACTGCTATTTCGCTACTGCATGCTAATGAGAATTTTTATAAGGGAGTTCCAGTGGCAGAGCTTAAGAGTATCTCTTGTATTCTTCCGCCAATCATTGGCTTCCCTCATTTATTAAAGAATCTTCCACCTAAACCTTGCATAAATACATCAATGTTTTGGTAAATGAACAATTCGCCAAGGCCAGTGATGTAGTAGCGAGGACAAATTATGTAGCAACGTCTGCTACATAAGCTGATGAAATTATATGTTGACACGACAAGCATGAGACTGCCCCACATGTATCATTAACACGTCTCATCTATCACTCGATTACACGGCAGGCGTTCCTGTGTTGGCTGGGTAGTTCCTCTAGTTGTGTGGAGACGCTGGGAAACAGCCCTCCGAAAACTTTTTGTATTTAGGCAGGTAATAATGTAAGAAGCTGCGTCGAAAGCACATACTTGTGAATAAATAACGGAGTGCCATATTGTAATTCTATTACATTTTCTTTGCTTTATGAAAGGATGTGGAACAAGTGCTACAAAATAGAACGCAAACAAGACTGCACGACGCCATATTGTGAAAAGGGGCTTAGGCACGTATTTAGTGTCAGATGCTGAAAGCTTTAAAACAGTTGAATAACTGAAGGGATGATTTATTGACTTTTTATGTGCCTGGAATTTGGGGAAATTATTTTGTTATATTATGATATACTTTTGCGACGCTCCAGGGATCACAAGGCAAACGAAGGGAATGAATAAGTTATTGAACATAACAGTGTCACTGATCTTAAAAATGGCTGATCTATCGACATGTTTACTTATTTGAAGCGCATTTTGATGAGTGCTAGGTTGCAAATATGAAAATAATTTTGCATTTAATAATAATTATTTTATAATAATATTTGTTGTGAGTAGGTTAAATTAAAACCTTTCTGCATTTTTAGAAACTCGGGCAACATTGCGAAAAGGAAGCCCGAAGTTAAATTTCATAAATAAATGCACATATTACTGTTCTTGCAAACAGGCTGATTGCAGCGTACATATAAATCTGATTGCTGCATTAGGGGAGTACGAGACCTTCTCTCTTAGACCTCGTCTATATTCTGTAGTTCCAAAATAATGTTTCTTAGGGGGATTTATCCTAAATGTGGAAACTGACAAGCAAACCATAGATTAGGTCCGAAATTTAATTACAAAATTTGCTGTCTTTTAACATTCTCATACCTTTGATGCAACGAAACGTTGCGTCAAGGCAGCGAACGTGTAGAATGGTCATTGTTCGGTTTTTTGCATGATCGTAAACGCTAAAAGGCGCTTCAAACGAAGATATAGTACCCCATTTACCCTTGTTCAGTTCTTTTTCATATCGTGCAAACCATCTTCTTCCTTTCGTTCTACCTGTAGCCTGCGGACCGCCACACGAGCAGGGTCTTAAATGGTTTGCGAGCAGTGGACCGCGCCGCGCTTGTCTTGAAGCGCAGCATAGATGAATTCTGCTTCGATGTTTATATATATGTCTGGCATCTGGTGAGAATATATATATATATATATATATATATATATATATATATATATATATATATATATATATATATATATATATATATATATATATATATTCACACCAGATGTCAGACAACTTTCACGATTATAGATTTTATTCTAACAGTTTCGGACGGTGGACCGTCCTCCCGTCCTTTTCCAGGGTATAGAATTGAGACAAATGAGAGGTTGTGTGACATCCTGTTTGAATTAAACTCTGTCCATTAGTTACAAGCAAGCCAAGTCTCTCTCTCTCTCTCTCTCTATATATATATATATATATATATATATATATATATATATATATACTGAAGTAGAAAAATTAAATAACGTCTTCCTGGTATACAATGTCAGAGTTTATTTTTTTACAGCTGTGCTCTACATTGTGCCAGAAGGGCAGTACAAATACAGAAGGGAGGATAGGAAACGTTTTAAAGCATTAAAATAGTACTTTATGTGCTTTTCTTTCTAACAACTGGAGTATTTCTTTCGCTGGCTAAAATAGCAAAAAGAACAGCCGGTGTTACGTGAAACATTTGCAGTCGGCACACATTACCCAACGAAGGCAGAAAAGCAGCGCCATTCTCGATTTCGCTAGAATAGCGCAGTGCAAAGTGTACAAAGGGGAAATGACCTGGCCATGGAGCTCTAAATGTAAGCTGCATTCATTCAGAGGCGCCGCGCACAAACTAACGCTATGAGGAGCCATCAAAGCTTTTAAAACACAGAAACGCTTTCAAGAACCCCGGAAACGCAAATACTAAATATTAAGTCCAGACATAGCGTCTCGCTGGCGTAATCGCTTGCCCTGGAGATTGCCCTTCGTTCGGTTCAGTGTTGACGTTAATTCCTCGAAGCGCACCAAGGTTAGCACCGTATAGAAACTCGTTGCCAAGCTCTCTTCAAATGGCTCTCAGCGTGAGGGCTTAATCCCATTGGCAACCATCTCGAACATTTCTATTTTGTAGGATACACTTAACTGCCGTACACCATCTCCCACTCTCGTGTGCAAAGGTTCGCATAGACGGACTAAACGATGCATGAGGGTAAACCCAGAAGGTTCAATGTTACCAGTCGATGGCCTTCCCATAAAACCCATTACTACACAGGCAAATGACTTCTTGCTCTTAGAGAAGTCGAAGTTTCTTTCTTCCTGAGAGCGCCTAAGGCAGGTGGTGAAAGCATTATCATTAAAGCCTTCAGCAGCCGCAAAACGTTTGTTGCTTTCCTAGAAAATGAAGCTGCATTGCAGTATCCTCTTGTAGAAGAGCAATACACGTTTGCCGCCGCCAGACACATGGTGGAGGCATTATCACTAAGCACTTCAGTAGCTGCAAAACTTTTCTTGCTCTCCCAGAGGAAGGAATTGCATTGCAGTTTTCTATTAGCAGTGCTGCACGTATCGAAACGGCGATCAGCGCTCTTTTGTTGTTCTTCCTTTGTAATCGCCCTTTAGTTTGATTCATATCGTGCAAACGAATCAACGCCATCTGATTCCATCATCTGTTAAATATGGATTGCATTGCAAAGCTAAAACTGACACCGCATTTCTGGCTGCTGTGCGCTGCCCACTGCAGCTGACTTTTTTTCCCGGCCACAATATGCATGCCTGTGTTATATAAATATTAAGTTTTAAGCAATATTTTCCATATGCTAAGCCATATGCTAAGCCTAACAAACGTAAATTAAAATATCAATACACTATAGCGCAGCAAAAAACGAGGACACAAGAGCGAGAGACGAGCACCACGAGCGCTAACTAAAACACACGTCTAAAAAATCTTTCCGTGCATCGCCTATTTCTTTAGCCAGCTTGTTAAGGTTTAACTTGTTGCATAGCTTCTTCGCTTTAGCTTGCATAGCTTCCTCGCTTTAACCTTACCAAGCTGGCTAAAGAAATAGGCGATGCACGGAAATATTTTTAGACGTGTTTTTTAGTAAGCGCTCGTGGTGTTCGTCTCTCGCTCTTGTGTCCTCGTCTTTTGCTGCGCTATAGTGTATTGGAATCATGAACCAACAAGCCCAAAAAACCACGCTACCGAACTAAATTAAAATATAATCATTCTTCTAATGTTTCCTCGAAGCGAACATTAACGAGAGTTTTAAGCTTATTTTTCCATACACGTAATGCACTGGTGTCTAATATATTGCGGTAAACGGACGTGTGCCCACAAAATGTGTTCCTCCACATGCGCAGATATACTGGATTCATTATAGAATAGAAAATATTATAGGCTGACTGAGCCTAAGGGGAACCGAAGCCGGGCCACAGGCGTGCAAGGTGGGTCTGATACCACTCCACCACCAGGCTTGAAGCTGAATAAAAACGAGTCTAGTGAATGCACAGTTGTTTTAAAAACGTATCTTTAGTAAATGTACTTCGACGTTCATGAGTTTTATGGTCATCTTAACTAGTAATGTATCGACCATGTGACATGAACACTTGAAAAATTTTGAAAATCTTGTAGCCAGATGAAAAGGATAAAAGAGAGACAGAGAGGAGCCATGAGGGATAAAGAGGAACAGAGACAAATTTGACACCTAAAGGTATAAAAGTGACACTTAGTCATTGCAGCACCGCATGTTTTTGCACTTCCCCAATGCAGCTAACTGCAGTTATCTCAATTGTTTTTAATGTCTGGATTCTAATACCTTAGACGAGCACTGACCTTTCTGTATCTCGTTCCGGGGCAATTGAGCTCGGCCGCTTTAATGCAGTGAGACGCACCCTATGGTCGCATCCTGAGTCTGGGAAATTGATGTACCTTGTTTGGGAGATCTCGAGTACAAAGAAACAATTTTCTACACTTTCTCATGCGGTACACTGAATAAAACGTAAACGTGGTTCAAATGAGAGATCTGAAGTAATTCAGCGTTTCAAACATGGGCACTGGTGGCAATAAGGAACAGTTATTCTTGACATTGAAATGCATTTTTGGTAGCTTCTGTTTAGGAACTGAAGTGCAGGTTAAAAGCGAAAATGTTACCGCCTTCTGTCCTACATTAAAACGTTTTGTGTTATGCATGCTGTTGATATAAAGTTTAATGACAACAGACTCCGTGTTAACATTACTTTAGAGTTCTTACAAGGAGCATTTCTAACACAACTTTGTTGAAACTGAATCCATTTATAGGAATGAAATGTTTAGTCTCACAGGCATCAGGGCTTGCCTTGAGGAAGAAAGCGTGTTCCAGTCGATTACGAAAAAGGAAACCAATGGTTCAGTGAACAAGTTCGGTTAATATTGATCTTTGTTAGGGCTGCAAGGGACATTTTTCTTCGTGCAATCAGGGCTAGACTCCAATTTACCTGTTCAAAAATAAAACTTCAAATGTTCAGATGTAAAAGCATTTTATATTTAATATTATATTTTCTTAGTGTAATGGATGAGGTTAAGGAGTTCGCATGGGTGAAGTGGATGCAGCTAGCACAGGAACGGATTAATTGAAGAAATATGGGAGAGGCCTTCGCCCGGCAGTGGGTATAGTTCGAGTGATGATGACTTCTAAACTGGAAAAATGTATTTGACCGGTATACGCACACGCCTGGCTACAGCAAAAGATATACAAGACTTACGGTAGAGCCGAAGGGTTATAAAGTAGATGTTATACTCGCTTATAAACACCGGCGGCGCATGCAGCGTGGCCATACCTTTCTCAGTCCATGTGCCAGTGCGCGTGCGCAGGAGCAGTCTTGTAAACCGTCGTACATTTACGCTACTATGTTTTCACTTTGCTAAACCTTCCTGACAACTGAGAGTAATCTATCTAGCGATTTCAATGTCTCCTGTGTTATCAGATCCATAGCTCATTTTTCCTGAGACCTTTCGCTCACACACCGAAAAACTTGCACAATAGGAAGAGAACAGCTGCGGGAAGAAACAAAAGCACCTTAGAAAATAAAATACATACAATTTTCCTTTTCTTACAAAAAAGAAGTTTACAGGGGACCTGAAAGCTTCATCAACACTGCGTTCTGTAAGGCTCTTTGTCTTGCTACCTCTAGGCCTCTTGGTTCTGCGCACGGACTTGCATCAGAGCGGATGGAAGCTCTAGCTTTGGCTTGCAGTTCAAATCTGTCTAGCTGAAGTTTGCATTTTGCTGTCCTTATTTACACATCGAATGTCTTATACAACCGGAAATAATATATATGGGCTATTAAATTGCAACGTTCAAGAGAAACGTTTCACTCTAGGGACACAATATAATTCGCGCTTATTATAAGACTTCACTCTCACAGACGTTGTTCCAAGGGTAATATTATTTGAAGCTAATTGACGTATTGTATCAGGTAATAGTATGTAACTGTGAGTAAGAGGCCAAAATTTAGAGCACTATTTTCCCAAAGTCGGATCACACTAAAATTAGCAATGCATGCGTTGCTTTTCCATATGGTACAGCGGGAACGTCACAAGAAATAGTAGCATAATATTTGAAGTATTCTTAAGTCGTCCTTGCGGTCCTTAACATAAAATGAGGAGTTGGGAAACACACAGAAAAAATGATATAAAGTCAGAAAAGAAGCTAAGAGCGTTGTCACTACATGCCACCGGCAATGATCACCTCAAACTGTGTGCCCTGCTTCGCTTTCGTTTTGCCTTATATAAGTGTTGGCAGCAAGCGCAAAAATATGTGAAATGAAATGTCAGAGGTTTTGTGGAACTGCTTTCCGATTCAGCTAAATTCTTGCACTAATAAGCCTAGATGTTTTGCTTCGAACATGAAAGGCGCGCCCTCACACAAAACTAGAAAGAGGCGAAGGTTGCGCAACGCTTCGCCTTGCCATTGACAGAGTTGCAACCTGGTTCGTAAAAAACTGACAAGCGTTAAAAAATTCAAACAAAAAAACGAGATTAGAATATTTGACTAGTATTTCCAGTGCCTAATTATTGCCAGACTTAAGTTCTGAGCGGCGTAAGTGGCATGTATTTTATCTCTCGTACTAAACAGCGTTTAGGCTATTTTCGATCTCGAGCACCGTTTCCTGGTGGTTCTATTGCAGAAGTAAAACAGTTTGCCCCAGTGAGAATAGCCAGCCACTTGTTTCAGTGGCAGTAAAAAATGAAACCAAGCTTTGTCGTATATTCCTTCAGTTGCTGACGGGTAATAAATAGTACCTAAATGGAACCTGAAAATTTCTGTATTCCTGTACTGCTAGTACTCTACGTTCTCCGGCGAATTCACAAGGTGGCGTCATGGGCATTCTAGCTTAGATGTACACTCCGGAAGCCTAGCGCATATTTTTCTTTACTATCAAATCTTCATAGAATTGTACAAAACATTACTTTCACTTTTGAAAACAAACTTCTTTGTATTAATGCCCTCTGTGGGGCATATAAAGGCTCTCCCTTCCATTGTAGCCTCCCAACTCGCTGTCTAGAAGTCTTGAACAAAAGCAGAATTTTAAGAGCGTAGTTGGGAGACCTCCCTGAAATCTTGCACATTACATCTAATATCGTACGGAGCTACTATAAATTCCAGCTAGGCAAAAGTCATTAAAGGCAAAGTATGACCTGTTCACATGTTAGCGATATTCCACTAGTATCTATAGGCCGCAGCAAAAGCTAACAAAATCTATTTGTTTCGATACAGTGATGATGTCTCTGCTGGTAAATCTGAAGCTTTTTTTTCGCAGTACCGTTTTTTAAGTTTTATATCTTTAAGGCAAGCGGTTTCATATGAGAAATGCACTCGCACCGTGCATCATATTGCCATGTGCCATCCTACCCGGCGCTGTGAGCTCCGTGGAAAGTCGCGATGGTTTTAATCACATATTACGCGCAAATGTTTAAATCGCTGTCACTAAAAAATATCACATGCTTAAACTGCACCCTCCAGCAGTCACTAGCTCCATGCTCACGATAATTTCGAACCAACCAGTCTTCGTTTCGGGCAAACAGGCATAACTGTCGCCGCATGGCCGAGTGGTATACAGCATTGGGCTAGAGATTAGAAACAACAGTGTTCAGTTTTCATTTCACCTCAAATTCAAATTACTTTCTAGTGCATTCTAAGAAAAAGTTTTGGATGATACTGAGGCCCCGCGAAGGGTACGACGCGTCGTCGTTAACAGCTCAAGTATCCGCCTCTGCTTGCAAATACTGATTCGGGTCCTTTCTTTTTGCTACTCGGATGGTCAGTAATCCATTACATTTGCCTGTACTATCTCACAGGGTCTTAACACTCTATCAGGCTAGTACGATGGTAAAGCGGTATACCGCATGAGGTGAAAATTATAGGGAAAGCGTCGCGCGACGACGACCCTAACGCCTGTCTTTCCCCCTTGTGCACACCGCACAAAACTACGGGACTCGGCCACAGAGCGGAGAGTTTTCAACGTTGCTCTGTTACCGCCGTCTCGTCGTTCGATAAAGGGGTGTAGAATTACGTTAGTATCCCGTTTCTAACACAAATAGCAAGATATACAATAAAGCAGCGATATTCTAACGCATCGCGTTTCTAAGCGACAGAGCGCAGTGGAGTGTGGTGCGATGCACACTAGCATTGCAAGCACTGAGGTTCTCTCACTCCTTTCGAAAATGAGCAACATCTAGCCGCGCTATAGTCTTTATTTTCCTTTATTATGCTACCAAGCTTTTATTGAACTGATTCGATGCACTCATATATGCGTGGATGAGACGAAGTGATCATCTGCGGGTTCTTCCTTCGCTCAATCCGGACTAGAAAAACAATCTTCGCTTGCCAAAAAAGCCACAACGAAATTGAGTTCCTCGAAGCCTTCTGCGATTGGCTGCCTCGCGAACTGCTTCCGAATGATGGGAGAAATTTTCTAAAAACCCAGAACCCAAGCTACATGTGACAAGAAATGCTTTGTCAGCCCCAGCCCATGGAGCGATGTCGTCACGCTGTGCGTCGCCACGAATTGTCTCCTCATGCTATTAGCACTTCAAAGATCACATACTGAGGATATGAAGCGCCGCTCTACAAGTTCATACGAACGTTCATTCTTGGCTTAATGGACGCGTGTCTAACCCGGCACGCGAGAAGACCGAATGATTTGTCTTCCACCTTGGATTCACATAGGGAAGGAGCGGCTTGAGTTCCACGCAATTCCCGGCCTTGTCGGGTGTCCACTATTACTTGCTGGAGGGATGGTTGTGATTTTTCAACTACAAGCCCTTGTAGAGTGGCCGATGTTTTCAGGAACGGGACCTGAGGTGCCTTCATTTCAAAAGGCTGGTGGGCGTGTACATCAGTTTCATTGAATAACAAAATAGGTCAAGCTGTTAGTTTATTTAAGATAATGCTGAAGGTAACTTCATTAAAATATTATACTGAGTTTAAGTAGAGTATTTTGCTTTAGATGTTCCGCCACTGAATTTTCAAGCCAATTCTGTAGTTTAATTGGGTTGTATTTTCGTACCTCCTTTTTAAACCCGACTTTATTCATGCAAACTGCTCTTGGCAGAGTCCAGCCATATAACGTGAACAGCACAAATATTATATAAAGGGTTTTGTATCTTTTGTGACTTTAACATTGACGCGTTTGCTTTTTTGTTGCTTTCCTTTCATTTCAGGTGAAACTGTGATGACATCCCCTTCATCGTATCTTCGAAAATTAGCATCCAAGTCTCGGCACCTAATACAGACTTACAACGGAATAAAGTTTTAAGACACGCTGTTCATGATTACATGGATGAAAACCTTTTCCTGTCTCGTCTTTCTCTCCTTGAAAATAATGCTCGTATGGAGTAATATGATTAGCGCCCTTTTCGAGAAAGGAAACTGGCCGTACACATCATAGCTCGCAAGCTCCTGTAAGCCACTTAGCGCGTCAGATTCATAGCCACAAATCTTTAAGCGTAAGCTTTAAACTGTGCCGTAATGCAACAAATAAACACAGCACTGAAATCACCGCATAAACGTGGCCACCCCTTGCGAAAGTGTGGTGATAAAGTATTTAACTCTAAGCCGTGCAAAGAATTCATGCTGTTCTTCCAAAAGTCTTGAATTGGTGTGAAATTGGTGACAGGTCTTTAATCGGCCTCAATTGATTAATCAAAAGTGCCAATTTGGCGAGTTAGTGGGACATAATTCGAAATAATCAGCGAGAAAACAAACGCAGACAAGAGCAGAAAAACTGAGAACACGATTGGCGCTGACTAACAACTGTTTATGTTAGAGGAAAACGCAGAAGAATACATACCAAAGACAGCTTGCTGTCAGGGGACCTAATATTACCTAAAGCATAGTCATCAAAGGGAGGGCGACACAATCACGATCAGGAAAAAAAAACAAATATGAAAAAGTAGGGGGAGGGGGGGGGGGGCGGAAAACGTTTTCATCTGACTACATCGAAAGCACAATAACCAGTATAAACAAAAACAAGAAAAATGTGCAAAACACTAGCGTGCCCAAGAGGAGTTGTCAAAAACCCTTGAACAGCACCAACGAGCGGGCCTGAGAGACCTAAGCAACCGAAGCAAAAGTAGTCAAACTAAACTTCATACAATCCTACATATGCTACAAAAAGTGACTAAAAATAAACACTACCTAAAAAAGGAAGCAAACATTTGTCAAAGCTAGGAGGGCCAGCAGGTAAACATTGAAAGAAAAATAAAAGGCCACATATAAACCACATTTTCGACGGTTACAACTTGTAAGCAGCGAGAAAGGCCTGAGGAGAAGTATGCGCACCGTCAAACGTCAGAAAACCAAGCGTAGACGGGAAGTGGCAGGCAAGCCTTCAAAAACAGCAATTCTTGTGCATGGTCAAAGAAGCGTATTTCTTTTTCGTGCAATGAAATTGACGGCATGCTTACACAAATGTCACCTGCTTTAGAAATAAAGTATGGCTCAACGACATCCCTTTATTTTTTGATGGTTTTTGACGTTGCTAGGAAGATGAGGCTGGTTTCAGTGGTTGCAGTGGTGGCTGCAGGCCGCCAACAAGGAAAGACAAGCGGCTTGCACTACAAGAAACGTGGAAAGGTACACAGCTTGCCGGACGGGGGTTGTCTATCAGATACCCCTAACGTGCGGAAGTGTTTACATAGGCCAGACGGGAAGATAATTTTTTATCGGGGCCAGCGATCACTTCCTCAACGTAGATAGAGGGGCTGGAGGTAATCTCATTGACCACTGAAGCCAGCCTCGCCCCAAGTGTAAACATATATTAGAAGAATGCAAGGGTCCAAGCAGCGTCAAAAAAGAAAAAGAGAAAACGTGAGGTCATTCAGGCATACCTACTGCTAAGGCAGGAGACATTTGCATAAGCAGGTCCTCATTTTCACTGCACGAAAAAGAAACGCGCTTCCTTGACCATGTCTAAGAATTCCTGTTTTTGTAGGCTTGTCTGCCCCCTCCCGTGCACTCTTGAAGTCTTCTTACGTTTGTCGGCGGGAATACTTCTCTTTAGGCTTTTGGCGCGGCTTATAAGTTGTAATCGTCAAAAAAGTGTTGGGCACTTAGATTTCTCTTAGTGTTTACCTATGTGCCTTCCTAACTTTTACAAATTAGGGCAGGCATCAGCAATTTATTAATATATTCTTCTGCGTTCATTAGCGACAGCTGCCCTACGAGGACAGTTTTGAGTACTGCTCTGCTTGTACGCTCCGCAAAGGGTCTTATGAAAGGGAAGACAAAGAAGTGCATTAGAGGAAGGAGCAGAGGGAAAAGCTTGAATGAAATATGCATCCATAATAAATTTTGAATGGTGTTATGAACAAGAAAAAAGAAGCATATTTCAATACGCTTTTATTCCGGTGCTCAGAAATACCAAGCATGCTTAGAGGTTTCGAAAGTTATATCGCGAGACTGCAACCCACGTCAATGTAACTTCTAGTGCCGTGCGCGGCCGATATTTGTGACTCAAGGTATTTAAAACAACCAATAATAAAAAACTTGGCTAAGCTGAGCTTAGCAGCACTCTACCACATCCTTATCTTGTCACTGCGGGTATCGTTAGAATAAAACCTTAAGCTGGCAAGGGTGGGTTACACGTAATATAATTTGATTTCTATTTGGTTTCAAGCGACTCGTCAGAATAAGAAATCAATAAATACTTGAGAAAACGAACAGCCGTCGCCATTGCTGAGTTGCTGAAGCACTCGAAGTAGATTTAAAATATCGTGGGCTCGGAGCTCACCAATGAAATGTGATTGTTTATTCTTTTATTTTGTAATGAATTATGCCCGCGAGAACTGTATTATTCTACAGTAGTAAACGCTACAAAAATCCCAATGCTCACGTTGGTATCATTTGCTATTTGGCTGAGTCCTTAATAGCTGGTAACTGAGTATTCCAAGATGTTCTGATGTTTTTCAATTAGTTTAATTAGTCACTTGTGTGGAATCATGCACTGTGCTTTTTCTGGGGAATTCTCGAAACTAGCAGACGACGACGATGACCTACCTTGACAGCGGCATCGCAAACGCGAGCGCCCGTTCAGTAGCAGCATCTTGCAAAAGAGCTGCGAAGGCGGCAACAACATCGCAGTGTTACGTGCATCTACTCGTGGTTTCTGGGAACCCTGCGGACCCTCAACGACTACGTAGGAAGCGACGATCAGCAACTCGTTTTTGCTCGGCTGAAAGAAGGTAAGCTGGGACGGTTATTGCTCTCTACCTCTGCTGGTTGCTTTAGGGCGGCGACCAGTTTAGGACACCAGGTTTGTGTATTACGTCTACATAGTGCAGAGTACCTGAGTCGCATTTTGGAACCCAGAGAAAACGTTAGGATATCCTATAGTATAACATTTTCCTTCATTAGTGGCTGCAGGGCTATACGTTCTGCCATAAGTGCTAAGTAACCACGAACACGTATTGGGCGCGGAGTGCAGAATTGCGTTCCCAGTTTGTTTACGCCAGCATGAACGTCAACACAGTCCCTAAAAATCCACATGACGAGACATATTGCATGTTCTCATTCAATCGCGTGTCCCAGACACTCATTTGTTGGTGAAACATATAAAAAGTTTTCTTTTAGGGAGTGAGCGAGGGACGAATTGTTACATGATATCATTGTTTACGAGACAAATTTAAGAATAGATTTAAATAATGCGTAAAAAAAGAAGAATGTTGCTTAACCTAAGGTGTATTTCGTATTCGCGGTGGGTATTTTGCTCTGGGACAGTGACATCAAGGCAATCTATAAGTCCGGTACGCAAGCCAGTAGGTAAAAGAACAGAAGTAGATCAACATGTTACGACGAATACCTTTCTTCAGGCTAGAGATTTCAGCTCACGGCTGCAAACCTGTTCTCCGCTGATCAATGAGGAACTAGTAGGCAGGTTACAGCAGCAATTATAAAAATTAGTAGAAATAAAATAGAGGTAAACAGATTTATCTCTGGAAATGTCAGATAACTTTGTGTAGTTAATATAGAAATTCAATGTATGGGACACTCCATTTGTTCAAGTCAAGCCTGTTTCACAAGAGCCGTGTCGCGAGCAAAAATATAGGCTCACTAGGAATACGTAGCAGCGTTTCCGGCCAAAACTTCAAGAAAATAAATAACCAGGTTTTCATTTTTTTATTTTAACCTGCACATCACTTCCAGTATTATGTGTACGACCTGGAAATACCACTGACGCCACTTTAAAAATACGAGACACCTGAATCAACAGTTTCTAGGAGCAACACCGGAAACTTGTAGGCGAGAGAACTGTGACAAGGAGAGATTGATAAGGTAATGTCGACAACTGCATTTATATAATATTTTTCAGTAACGAAAGAGCGCCTGGGTATAGAAAGGATTGATAGTATAGACAGGAGTAAAAAAGAAATTGGACTCCCGCTTCTATCTAGCATGTTGTTTTATTCTAGCGTCCAAACCACCTACAACAGCGCCGTCATCGTAACAATAACCACCTACTTTTGAAGTAAAATAAGAAGCGCCCCCTACTTTTTTCCAATTTATATCGATCATGTGCTAGTGGCGCTTATTGCTCTAGCCGTTTTCTTGAGCTCATTGCCTCTCATAAATTGAGCCGTTCCATACAAACACATTTATTCTGGTCTATGTCACTGCTTGAATGGAATTCGCAATAGCTTCTCTTGCTGTTCAATATAAAATCCACATCGCTTAACCTCAATCTTGTTATAACCCGATATCCCTAACGTATGTTTTCCTTGACAACATCAATTTTTGCCTTCAACTAATAATTACTCTTGTTATTTCGTTTCTTTACGTCTCAATGCTTTCTTCTATAATTGAGCTCTATTTTGGCGAGTTAGGTTTGATTTGAAATTATTTCAAGGTTGGAATGTTTGTAGTGTGAAATTGTTTTTTTATTTAGGCGAAGGAGGAGGTGTATCACGTGATTATCGGAAAATATTTCATTCGGAAGCGCGCTACGCGTTGCCTCATCCATCTCGCTGAAGCTCTTATCACGAATTCTTGGCTTTAGTGCATAACAACGGCTGCCACGCTGCGAAACTGTGCAAAAAAATTTTTAACAAAAAACAAATAACGTTTCCGGATTCCAAGGAGCGAAGGCAATCTGGTGGGGCTTAAAATAGCCCTGAAAGTTAGTAACTGTCTGCCTACTGACCTGCGAAAAGAGTAGAAGCAGAGAACAGGGAGCTATATAAATAAAAGGTAATAAACGGATAAACAGGCGAAGGTAGCGAGGGATTGGCTTGCCACAAGATATGACAATAATTTTAAATACGTTTTTTTTTTTCAGTATTGAGCTAAGGACAGTGACGTATGATAAATTCAATATTTTAAAAACATGAGTGGGTGGATACATGTTCCTTGAGTCCTTTTATATTTTACAGAGCCAAAATAACAAAAATAAAACTAACTGTTATGCTGAATGCATGTAAAAGTTAATATAAACTGACCTATATCTGGGCAATAAAAACATATGAAAAAAGCTTTAGCTTCCAGTTTTTCGTGTGACTGAGTTAAGGGCGACTGTAGGCCTTTTTATAGTCAGAAGCACACCATGAGCAGAAATAGGCTGAACGCAATTTTAGTGCAGAAGCTGGTTTTCCTTGTTGTTCCTCCTCAACGTCTATAGTTTCATGAGCAGCGATTCGAGAGTAGCGCAAGTGAACAAAGTTCTAGTCAAGTTCCCGGGACTATTTCTCCCGAGACCGTTTTCTTGTTAGACTTTTACTTTTCCTATTCTGAATTTTCTTCTTGTGCAATGTTATGTGCACTTCAATCTACCATAATTTCCAGACTAAACTCTACCCCCGGTGTGTAGTTTGCTGAAACAAATTGGGGCTCAAAAATATTTTTTTTTGTGCCTAAATATTTTACACCTGCCGATAAAGTGCAGATACAAATTTCGATTTAAAACAGTTTCTTAGATTTTGAGCAGGGAATGTGCAGTGGGTATACAAATATGTTATTGTCAAAGCATAAAATTTTTTGCTATATTTTAATGCATTGATTTCGATTCTACTATCGGTTGAAATTAATTTCTCTGGACTGGACGCTGCCGGTCTTTGTATTTTCCGCACGATCGCAACTATTCTGACCGTGGTAGCTCCGACGTTACATGTACATCTCTGCATCTCATTTTTATTTGTTAGGTTTTGTGAATGTGTTCGCGAAAACTATCATTCAAGGAGCTACCCTTTGCTACCATGACAGAATAAGCATTCATATCGAAGTCGAATAATTTCATTTCATTTCAATAATTGTACCCTCAGGGCTTTCGCATTACAGATGAGGTGGGAGATAAAACACAGTCGAGTACAAGAGGAAGAGTGACAAAAAACGATACTATTGAAGATAGCTCAAAACGAAATTCAACAAAAAAGAATATAGTATACATAAGTCAACAAAGAACAACCAAATGAAACATCCAGCATAAACTCGTGAAACAACTAGGGATTAATCAGATTCTAACAGTGCGGTTAGTGCGGCTATGAAACGCGCAGGGTCGCTGATGCAAGTCAACTGCCTGTGGAAGATGGTCCCAATCATTTCATATTTTAGGGAGGACAAAATATGAATCAAAGTAGAGCAGATTTTACTATGCTATTTAGCATGGTTAGCATGTCCCAGGCGTCTATGCTCTACAGGTTTCTTCCTTTTTCATTGCCAAGGGCAGGCTCCTTCGGCTATGAGAAATGATATGAAAAAATGAAATAATGTACATTTTGCACAGATCCCTAATATGTATAATTCACGATTTCAGCCGAATTTCGAGAAATATAGCTCGCAAATTACAGTATAACCTAATTTTGTTTTCTTTTTTTGTTGATATATCAGTCAGATGGGAGTATTGTCTGCCCCCGTTATTGGGTTTTCTTCCTGGTTCGTTATAGTCGTCATATATTTATGTTCAAATGTGCCTTTTATTTATTCCAATGAGTTTTCGTACTGTTCGAGCTTTATCTCATTTTTCCTTCCTTCAATCATGGGACCAAATGTAAAGGCCACATTTAAACATGTTCCTCTTTCGCTCTTATGCATGCTTACTTTTACTTGTGCGTTTTGTCGTGCCAATTTTAATGTGTTTGAAAAATTTACATTTGCCCTCTACATTGACCATACAGAAATTTCCGCACTTTAAGCGACATACTACTCTGGTCGCCTCATGTCAATGGCTGCTTTTTCGCTTTCTGAAACTTTATTAGTTCAAAGTTTATCACTTGTTTTTTTTTTTTTTCAAATAAGCCACTGAAAAAAAAACTAAAGGCTGGCACTTTTCGAGCGTGTTCTCCTTGACAGTTTGTTCTCGTCAACACACGTGGGCTGTCAGTTGTATTTCCTTATCTTATACGATTTTTATACAGTTCAAAATTCTTAGCATTTTTAATTTATCAATGACACGTGAAAAAAGTATAGCTGATCTTTCTGCAGACCCTTTTTTCTTGATTGCTTCAATCTTTTCATATTGAGTTGTGGTTCTTTTCTCACAGTTCAATTTGTACGCAATAAAATTTTATTATTTGTTTTTTACAGGGGTTAGGGCATCAAATTTTGAAGCTACAGAAAGCATGCTTGGTGTTCATCTATAACTGAAGTCACCTACGGCCGAGTACTGGTCACAGCTAACCCTGAATATGTAATTCCTTCTGCTCCAAAATGTTGTTTATTATTTTTCACCCAATCGATAACCATCGCTATCACCAAAATTAATAGCATATGAAGGTGGAGATAATATCACGTATGATTAGTGACGTCATGGCACAGCAACGTGATATGCAAAAAAATGACGCAACGATACGCGACCTCAACCATCTGCTGCATCGGTGGGTCGTAGGCTGTGCGGCAGGCTTGACCATTGATGTACCAGTATCAGTGCCCGACAAACATTTTCGCTATGAGACAGCTACATCCTGACTAGCTTCTTCTTGTACTTCATTCGAATCATAAATAAACAAACAACGCTAAATTTCTTACGTTTACACATCGACACTAGTTGCGTAGACTATCATGAAGCTTCACAACAAGTCCAAAAATGTGCCCCCCAAACTAAATAACAACAAATGATAGTGTTCTGCAACGTTCGGAGTGTTCTTTCCTGTAAAGCAGCTATCTCTCAAGCTTTACAACGAGCCTGGGAAAAAGACAACAAAAACAATTTTTTCCATAACTTTTTTTCTTGCCATCCCATCTCTACAGAAGCTTAATGAATCACACTACGGGAGCAAAACTCCACAATTCCTTTGAACACCGATATGTCCTTACGAACGCCTGTAATTATATGGCTTGAATTTTCCAACGTGTGCCTTTTTTGGTCTCATTTTATTCTTGAAACGTACTTAATGTATTTTCCGCCTTTCATTAATCATTATAGTAACGAATATACACAAAATATGCGAAATTATACCGCTTACATATTTGAATGGGATGAGTCAAGTTGGAAAATAGATGCCTCAGCTATCCATGATATTGAGTCTAAATCATTGGCCTTACTGGGTTAGCAAACAATTGCTCAGTGGTAGTGTCGTACAGTCTTGGCTTGAACACGTGACCACTTGATCGCTCTCTTCGGAACGCCACTTCGTCCGACCTGGTCGTACATGCAAGCGATGTTTGAGGCCTTGTAAAGCACGCCTTCAGGTCTATCATTGCCTGTGCTATTTTACTTCACTTTTTGGTCATGTTGAATAACATATCGATTGAAAGAAAACAACCCCCTGCTCGCGTGTTCGCCCGAAGACTGCACAATCGACTACTTACCCTAAATCAGAGCAGATATAAATCAAACGCGCAGCTAAGCAAAGTAGCCATCTCTTTTTCTTTCTCGTGTCAGCTTGCCTAATCTCGTAAGAGCTTTTTTGTGATTCTATTTAAGTCCGATGTATGCATCGTTCGAAGGAATTTCAGAAAAATTTCAGTCATTGAAAAGAACTTGACCGACAACTCTTTTTAACAACAATCAACTATTGGGCTCTCTATGATAGAGCTGATGTTTTCAGAGGCAACAAAACACTTATATTCTTACCGATAAAACAAAATTTACCTCCTCCTTCATAATTGATTTCAATTATTGATGTCAAGACCAAGACGCCCACCACAATCACGCGGAGTTGATGATAGCGGCGCTACAGCATAACGTTAAGTTCACGTGCTTAAAAAGATTTACTGGGTTTTCCTGGCAGCGCGGCTGCATATTTCACCAGCTGTATTTCACTCTATGAGCTATTTTAACCTTGAAAACTCGCTTTTGAATGGAATTAGCGTACGTTTCTACTCGGCATAGTAACCTGCTTATACAAACCATCTTTCACGTGCACTTACTATTTATTGAAAGATGCCAAGATGCAGTTAAAAGAGACGACGGTATAGGCGCATATAAGCTTGCTTAGCTGACACCCCGAACAGCAAATCTCAGGAAAGGATAATTGAAAAAAGCACGAAAGTTATCTTTCAGCAATGCATCTTCTCTCTCAAGAATTCATTATATTGACAATTGAATTGGAAATAAGGCACTCGTCATAAGAAAATTTAAAGGATCCATTTAAAGGAGCCAACAATGTACTAGTACAAGGCAAACGTGTTTTTTTTGTTTTGTTTTTTTGTGATATTGACAAAAATTAGTCTTATGATGACTGTATGGATGAAGAAAATTAAAAGCAAAGTGGAAGGAAAAACAACGCTCGCAACGGCTGCACGAAAATACTGCCGCATATTCCTCGCATCAATGTTTGCATGCTTGAAAGCCATTCTGTATCGCCAGAAACTGTGCAGGCCCAATAACATGATCATCTTCAGTGGTAGCCCATCATCATCTTCCATTGGTACAAAATCGAATTCCGAATACATCCACGGTAGGTCATTTTTAATCGTTCGTTGTAGAATGTCCCAGAAAAAAAAAAAAGCTTCCCAACAGGCTCGGAAAACGTGTTCGATAGTTTCCGGCTTGCTGCATATGAAGGAGTGATTTCCTTAAGGTAAAAAAAAAAAAAGGCCCTAATTTCTAAATAGGTGTTAACTTCCAAAAGAACGATCTGTACAATGGAATCGGGAGAAAGACATTGCACAAGTGCTTAGAAAGTTTCTTTCGCGTCACAGCTGATAAATATTCAAACTAAAATCAAGCTTGCAATACACGACATGACATGTACACTTCTTTAAGGATTCCAAAAACTCTCCCTTGCATGCTTGCCGAACTTACAACTAAATTTGGCAAATCTTTGTTCAACCTAACCTCACACACAGTTCGTAAAAATGAGTCCTTCGTAAAAATGAGTTCTTCGTTGAACATAAAACACTAACCATTTGGCGCAAATACAATTTTCCAAATTAACTCCTTCAGAGTTGACGCGATGAAAGAAGCTGATTCGGTGGTTGAGCTCCCAAGTACACACAAAAATACCGAACACATGGTGGAATCTCTGCACATTCACACGAAAACAATGCAATACTTGTAGCACATACCATATTTTGGCAACATGAAAGAAATTACAAATCGTAGCACGTGCAAACATAGACCAACTGAATCCTTTTAGTCTCTCGGCCTTCTCAGGTACTTCTAAAACATGCTGGTTTCAATATGACTTACTGTCTCCGTAGTTTCGCGGTGGTACTCCTAAATACTTCACTGGGTTTGTTATCCAAGGCATGTTCCCGAAATTGCCCGGGGTTATGGGCCACTCTCCATGCCAGAAACCTAGACATATTAAAGTTCACAGCACTACCGCTGAAAAAAATGTCCTTCACCAATTTGCTAACACTGTGAATGCTTTGGCTGTCCAACCTTCCGCTTTCATTGGTATTTATGTTGACTAACCGAAACCTGTGAACGTTCACCAGTGCAACCGTCATCCCTAGTGGCGGATGTGATACATCCTGCATATTATTTATTGTTATAATCATCATAATACTAATTAAATAGTAAATAAATGGTAGCGGTAATATTGAGAGACAGTAAGCGTGCAGAGTGGCTCAGAGAACTACCTCAAGTTACTGACATTCTGTGTGGAAATCAAGAAGAAGAAATGGGCATGGGCAGGACATGTAGTGTGAAGAGAGGATAACCAATGGTCGCCTAGGATAACAAACTGGATTCCAAGGAAAGGAAAGCTTAGCAGGGGACGGCAGAATGTTTGGTGGGCGAATGAGGTTAAGGAGTTCGCAGGGGTCAAGTGGACGCAGCTTGCACAGAACCGGGTTAATTCAAGAAATGTGGGAAAGGCCTTCGCCCTGCTGTGGGTATAGTCAGGCTGTTGCTGATGATGGTGACTAATTGTTGTCAATACCAACAACAAAACATAAAAATTATCCCCAACGTTAGCCTTGGGCCCATATAATGTCGGCTATGTCTTAAATTATATATATATATACATGAAACATCATCGGTCTGTTTCAATTGCGGTGAAGATTGAAAAAGACCGGGGCTCTACATTTCGCTGGTCCTTGCAAGCATCGACTACTGGTCTTATTTAATTCCTTGATATTGCAGTTAACATGCTAATGGCAATTCCAACAAGTGCCTGCGTGAGTGAAGCAATACTTTTATCTATTTTCGCGTAGGCGCATGGAACGCAACCAATGAGCGCGAAACATTATTTGAAGCTGGAATTTTAATTCAATTATACGGTTTTAGTAGAATCATGAATGTAATGGGGGCGGGTCACTGCTGGATAAAAGAGTGGCTGGCAACCTCACTAAAATACACATCCCAGAATATGCACTATCATAACTTTGCGGACAGACTCAACAAATAATATATACATGAAAATAAAACAAGATTCAACGTATCTGTTAGAGCAAATGGTGTTCATGAAAGACTGTCACGGGGTACTGCGTTTTGCCGCTGAAATATCTTTAACATCGGGTGTCTGTCTCCTTTTTTTGTGCCTTGCAAAACAGGTTATCGCGATGCAACAGAAGGACGTCTCGGTGTTGCGGAAGGAGGAGCCGGGAATGAATGTTGCCGTGAACGTATCTTCACAGCAAAACCTCGCTGGCGGCGCCGACGCCAATGCAGCCCTTGAGAGAGAGGAAGATGGAGAAGATGCCAAAGGACCCAGAAAGGACAGGAGGAAGCAGAAAAAGAAGAAAAGGAGGGAAGTTGAAAGTACGTCGAGCTCCGACGGCGAAGATACCGACGATGACGCGGACCGTTCCAAATCCAAGAAGAAAGCCACCGCCGGCGTCACAACCCGCATTAACATCTTCACGGGGAATCAAGGGCCTCCTGGTATTGGCATGCAGAGTGGCCTGACTGGACCGAATTTATTGTCCAACATTTCTGCTCCGATGCCCATGATACAGCCAATGCCACCTATAATGCAGCAGGTTCCAGCAAGCACGAAGAAGCAAGGAAGCAAACGTTCTTCCAAATCGTCCAAGTCAAAGTCGTCGCAAGGGGAAGCCAGGCAAGCTGCCGCCGGAGCACCCGCTGTCATTCCGCCGGCCATGGCGGGTCTCATGTCCGGTCCAGATGGCCAAGATGTGCTCGTGATTCCAATGCCCCCCGGCATGAAGCTGCCACCATTTGATGCAACAGGAGGAGGCCTGGATCAGTGAGTTTCCTTCAGTGTTTCCAACATAGCGTTTTCCCAACAAACTGCGGGTTCTAGACTGTTGAGCGGGGAAACAAATCTATCTCGGAGCCGGCGTTTTTAAGCGGTTCTGGATATGTTTGCTTTTTTATTGATGATTGTTGGGGACCACAAGCTCTTGTTTAAAAGGTTGAAGCTCATTAAGACTGTCTACATTTCTTGAAGAGATCGACGTTCTAAGTGCATATGTCACTTGGAGGCTAGGGTGGCGAATGCTCCAGCACGTCCATTAGCCTTGAATTTATTCGTAAGGCATTTCAATGCAATTTCCGATCCTGCGATCAGCTGAACAGCAAACCTGGCACATATGCCCTAAAACTGGAACATACTTAGGACGCCTTTCGTGAAAAAATAAATTTCATAAGGTTTCTGTAACGTCTAAGGATGGAGACCCAATCTCAGTACCAAGCGACGGAACAATTTAAATTATTTCTGTTTTTTTCTAAAGCACTTGAATATAAAATTTTCTCCCGCATAGCAAATGTTTGGACAAGGAAAACTTAACTAAAACATTGTTGGGGTTCAAAAAAGGTCGGTAGAGAGACTACCTTGCCAATACTATAGAAAGATATGTTATGCAACATTCATAGCAACTTGTTCAGGATTGCGGATTTTATAGATTTCAGCAAGCCTTCCGACTGCCTAGATTTTAACATTCATCCTGCCGAAATCCAAGGGAGCGGAATCAGCGATACTTGTCAAGCCATAGGTTTGAGAAAGACTTCGCTAAAACCTACAGCTCATTCAGTTCACAAATAAATCACGGTTTACCAGAGCGCAGCCTTTGAGGTCCTACATCATTTAATGCATATGTTAACGTTTGAGGAGATATCGTTGATACTGTAAAATTCTATTGTACGCTGATGATAGAGTTGTTCATCCTGACCACACGGCCGATAAGTTAATAACAAAATGTAACGATCTAAGTTAAATCGCCTTAACGTAAATTTCAGAAAACATATTTTCAGCGCAAAAACAAACTGTTTGAAACGACTCACAATATATGTTCTGAGTGCCAAGAAATACGGATTGTTGACCATAAAAAATCATAGAAGCACATGTTTTGTCTCTCCTAACCTGGGGCACTCATTTTCATTGACTTCGGCAAAGATTTGTTCTATTTCAGGTTTATTATCGCGCTGTCAAAGCATACTACTACCAATGATATAGCTTTGCATATACCCTGGTCTAGTCAACTCGAATCTCGTGTTTTCAGGCTAGTTTGGTGCATATATACCTCAACTATTTTAAATAAATACTTTGTTCTACTTGAAGAAAAAGAGAGACATTCAACCCATAAAAATCATGAAATATGCATTTGGACCTTCTAAAATAAGTGTACACAAGCTATGCGAATTTTGTTTATTTCAATCAGATTAGGTTTTCTCCTGCTCATTTTGTAACTTGTTAACATCTTTGGTATTTAGCCTTTTTAAAAAACACAACATAGTTAATTTCGTCACTTTACAGTTATGTATATGAACTGAAATGAGTTAAAGGTAATGATGTTTTAAACAATTTAGCAGGATTGTCATAAAATTCAACGATTTATGCCATAGGTTTTTTAGTACCATGAAGCGTTGCCAAATGGCGAACTAACTACGGTTAAACATGCTTAATTATATAGTCTAAAACCACATGTTCATTAAGAAAAATATTGGCATTTCCTGAATGACGGTAAATTAAATGCGCGCTATGTTCGAAAATATTTCTTATCTTTATTATTTCTTATTCTATATTGCCTTGCGCTTTTCATTCTTGAATTGCAACAATAACGCTTCTTGCCACTATATACAAAATGACATTAAGGGGGGCTGTATCCGGACGCCGGGCCAAGGAACAGGATACTTTATTACGAGGTGCATGCTCGCAGCCTCAAACCAACAACCCATGGAGAACACGCGCTGTCTTATACCTGCATGCGCTGCCGGCGCATGCGAAGACAGACATGAGGAACGCGATAAGCCACGACAATACATAGCGAGCGTCCTTCTCGCGATACAACACGGCGCAATAACTATGGACAGCTACAACTATTTTTTCTACTGCCAAATTTGCTTACAGGAAAAAATAGAATTTCTGTCGAGTAAAATAAATACTAACGAATAAGCAAGGGTTGTATAAACCTCTTCAGAAAAGGATGTTTGAGCAAACAGCAGGTCTTCAGCAAAATAAAAGGCTCTTCTCTCGTCTTCGATAAAAATTGTTTTCTTAAGAGACAGGTATGGTACGAACCGAGGACCATTTGCAGTGCAGTGTTCTGCTTCATAGGTGATGCAACGTTTTCTGGGAACTGTAATGGTGTTGTGCGAACTGGACATTTCGCAAAGAAGTTTGCCAGAGCAGAATACCTTCGCGGGAGCTCTCCTACAAAAGATTATCCCACAGAGAAAATAAAAGAAAGGTTTACTGCTACTTAATCCCTTGAATACGAGAGAAATAAAAGGATAGGTTACATAACTAAAAGGACTACTTGACGACGTTTTTGTGCAGAGCCCTTATTCTCAAACTAATAACAATGTGGACAAAAAATACCAGACCTGTGCTAAGCGGATCAGCAATCAATAAGCGACGTCTGGTCGGTATTAGGCGCAGAGGTCCGGAATGGCAGTTTATTTTCTGTGCCTATACCAAAAGTGCATCCCCAACATTGTTCCACTTGTGGTCTTCGGATAAACGGGTATTTCAACAGGAACGGTTCGTCTATAACGGATATCAGCGAAATGAACCTTAGCGCTGCCATGCATTTCTTATATACATTTTAGGTGCGCATTTGGTCAAACACAAAGAATCCATCTCCGCCGATATGTTCATTATGCGCGCATGTTTCGGTGTCGTCTTCTTTTTTCAGCGGCACCCTGGCAGGACGACGCGTGAGTTAGATTCGCGGCCTGGTCTTAAGTAACAGCCTCTCTCGCACCAGAATAATATCCGAGCGAGCTTGCGCTTGTCAGACGCCTACTTAAGATATTGACTGCGATCACAGCACAAAGCATCTAGTGGCTTAGTCAGGAATATTTTTTCGGCGAAGGGGGGGGGGGGACTATTAGCCACCGGTCGAGAGAGAAATGGGCGGAAGAAGGTTCATAGGAGGAGCGAAGGGAGGAGCGTGTTACAGTGATAAGATCTGAGGGGGGGGGGGTGCTTTGCCATCTAAACCCCTTTGGCTACTCCCTTGCCGGCATCTATGATGTCATCGCGTGACAACACACAAGCGTCGTATAGCAATTTCCTCCATTGCCGGCGCAGTTTCAGATGCAGTGCTACGTGCTACACACCGCGCCACGGGACAGCCGCCTCCGTTGTCAAAGCGACCGGTGCAACTTCGTTCTCTCACTGAGCGCGCATGTTGTGAAACATTTCCCTAACTTTCTGCTTTTTGAGCTTGATGTGACATTGACTGCACTAATTTATGGTCTATGCTTGTCTATTCAACGAGACTTGTCAAGCCTTCGCTTCAATATGTTTCGCACGAGGTCTGAATTGTAAGCCGTTTTGACATTCAAACCGCATCTTTCGAAAACACCCTTTGCTTTGGCGCAACTATATGTGGAAAGAATATCTGAGCAATGGCCTGTACAGCCTTCCCGTCGAATTATGCTCCTCCAAGCCATTGAAGGCGGTTCAGAATAATAAATATTAGATTGCAACATAGCCTCTATCATTCCCTGAGTGGTGTAAAAACGAGAGCACAGCCTCAGAAACCTCGACAATCTCAGTGTAGCGTTCATGCCATCTTGCGTGTGCCTTTCTCTACGGCATTCCTCCTTTTTAATGTCGCATTCCGGCTTACCGCTTGTAACATATACCCAAGAAAGACGTGCATTGTTTGCTCGCTATCTGGGCACTGTTCTCCCTATTAACGAAGCCTTCCACAAACCCGCATACAGTGAGAGCTCACAAGCGAATGTCGAACGTAAGATAATAGGGCACACAAGCTGAAGGGTGACAGCCCAATGGCAGGACTGTATTTCTCGCGTGGCGTAAAACAGTGAAAAGCCGCAGCGCCGCCTGCACACTCGATCGCTTGTATAGTGGGCTTGGGGCGAATCAGTTGCGCGCAACGATATTTTTGTGGCGACAGAAGCCGTCCCGCTGATGTGAAGTGGAAGTACGAAGTATACTGTTGTGTCGTGGGCTTCCAGAACAGTACAAAAAACTCTGAAGGACGATACCCACCTGCAGAAATATAACCATTAGAATAAGAATTCTTCGGTCCACTTCGCCGCAATGCTTGTTTTCGAGCCAAGCTCTCCGGTTAAGATGCAACTTGCATTCATTGCGCAGGTAAAAAAAAAACACCAGCTTTTCTCTTCTGTTTGAGATCAGTAATTTCCCCAGTAGACCAAGATGGCCTCTGGCGAAAGGTGAAGACTGCACACAGTTGGTTTAATACCAGCCCGAAAATGTCAAGGGAGTTGGAGGATCATTTTGCACTTCGCTGTTCGAGCATGAATCCCTACGCTCTCTCACTGCTTTGTTATCGCTCTGCAACCAACCGAATCGACCAAAATTGAACGCTTACCACCCGCCACACGCAAGCGGGGATGTTTGAGGGGCATTATTGTTGCCGATGTTTAAAATCTCTTTGTACAGCGGACAAGACCCTGTTGTAAAACGATGTCTTCCGTTTGGGAAGATACATCTTCGTATTAAGCCTACTTAGATTTCCCCAAGCGCCTCAGTTATGAACAGAAGTCGCGCATGTGATATGAAGTTCGCTTGGCACCCACATGAAACTCACAATTCGCTCCCCACAAGATTTAATGTGCGCAAGTAATACTCTCCAATACATTTTGCCTAAGCACTTTGTGAGGACCAAAATGGCTGTGAAGAGTAAGCCTGGTTCACCTGAGTTTGAATTTCATGTAGATCACGAATCCGCGTGTGTGATCTCCTAGCACTCCAAGCAAGTGGGTCCCAAACACTACCGAGATTCTCAGTCGACTAGCATTCTTGGTCGAGTAAAAACGTCTTTTACTCCGCATATTCATCTCATGCTGCATATGATTCCATTTTGTAAAGTGATAATATATTATGTAAAACCATAAAAACGGCGTCTGCTACGACCGTCAATGACTGCCAACAATCGCACAGCTTAATTTCACAATGGTGATGTCTCTTTTTTTTACTTTAACATGTTAAATACGACGACATAATTACTTGGCGGACTCACTTCTACATGCCCGCTGTGCACAATATCATTGCTCACTTGGGAAATGCCTTTCGCAATCAAATATGGCACCGCACCTTCAGTCGTTCGTTGTGTAGATTAGCATGGAGTGAAAATATTAGCGGAACACTTAAGAAACGTTTTACCTACAACAAGGAGAAAGCTTTTAGCCACCCTGCTACTATCCTTGGAACATACCTTGATTCCTCGAAATATATATATATATATATATATATATATATATATATATATATATATATATATATATATATATATATATATAGAAAGAGAGAGAGAGAGAGCGAGGAAGCACTCTCTCTGAAGAGAGACAAAGAGAGAGTGTGTGTTTCTCTCTCTGCCTCCACTTTCCCTGTGCAGAACGAGTCACGCTACTCTCCCTCTCTACAGAGAGCGAGAGCCGCATCCGGCGCGACTCCATCCCTCTCACGCTCTTTAGAGAGAAGGAGGAAACGATCGTTCGTTCATTCTTTCGTTTTTCCATCCATTTAGAATCACGCAGGGTTGATCTGATATCCACATTCTGTCCATACCGGGATGATTACTATATTATTGCTTTGAGCAAAGCAACTGTGGCCAGCTATGTAACATTTTTGCTGCCAACGTGGACCACATATAGTTGTACTTAGTCGCAATTTGAAATTCTGCAGCTGGAGAATCGCAATATATGCTTGTTGCATGTGATTTAGTACAAAGGTCTAGCACATGTCTTTCGGAACGCCATAGTGCATCCAAGATACTTTGTTGGGTGAGTTGGTACTTATTCATTATTAATATAAACAGCGCGAACAGCGCTTGTACTGTGGCTTTCTTGTATATTGTCCTTTGTCTTCGTGTTCGCGCTGTTTATATTAATAATGCCATAGTGCATGAGCAAAAACTAGATGTATTATTTGCTATGAAGCGAAAATACACACCGGAAAATAAGATTCGATCGCGTCATCCAGGAAGCGTTTAAACACGTCAGCTACGGTGCGAAGTATACTTGCGTATGCATTGGTGAGCAGAAACGTTGCGCAAGATTTTTGTTTATGAAAACGTTTCTATTTTTTTAGCAGAAACGCTGGAAGTAACTGTAAAACCCACTAGGTTGGTTTGTAGGGTTTAACGTCCCAAAGCGACACAGGCTATGAGAGCCGCCGTAGTGGACGACTCCGGAAATTTCGACCACCTGGGATTCTTTAACGTGAACTGACATCGCACAGCACACGGGAGCCTTAATTTTCGCCTGCATCGAAGAGCGGCCGCCGAGGCCGGAATTCAATCCCGCGTCCTTGGGAACAGTAGTCGAGCGCCGTAACCACTGCGCCACCCCGGCGGGTCTGCAAAACCCAATGTATGTTTTTTTTTTAATCCGCTGAATGAGAACCTTTTGAATTCCACCCTCCCGCATACTTGTTTATAGATGAAGATGATTGCAACGCTTGGTACGTTCTAGAGGCAGTCATTCGTTTTTATATTTTGAAGTAAGCAAGCATAAACTCAGGAAGTGGATGCCGCTGCTGGAGTTATGCGCCGCAGAGAGCGTAAAAATTGAATCCCGTTAATAAACTTCATTACTATGCGTAGTACTAGTAACAAAAATGCGACTGCTTCCATTCAAATCGTATCGACCATAAAGCTCAATAACATGTGAGCTAGAGGCATCCTCTAATATATCAATAACATCTGTGTCACGGGCTTGATTGAAGTGAGAATGAAAGCATTAACAAAGCTTTACAGCTATTATTTGCAGTGTAGCTGAGCGGGCCTCGTGGGTCCTCACAAACTACTGATGTTTGGCGGAGAAATTGCACGACACATTGCAGCACTTGTGGGGAAAAGCGTATTGGATATAAGGAGCTGGTGCTGCCCAGAAGCACAGCAACCTAATAAATTGCTTGGCCATCCTCTCAAGGTATGGGTAGCATGCGTTGGGATGTACACTAGGGTTGTAGGGTTGTCAAAGAACCCTCTTATACCTATAATCACATATAAGAGAGATTCTCAGTGTAAAGGCTCTCATCGCTTCTCCGGGTCGTGTAAACCACAACGCGAGATTCAACGCAAATTTCAAATCGACCTTGCTATCCGGGGAATAACTTTGCCTTTTTTGGTACGAATTATGCAGACACTGTAGGTAGATCGAAATCTCTTTTCACCAACTCTGCAGTCAATACGTTATTCCACTGTCGTCGTTCTCAAACACAGGAGGGGTTCATATTCGAAGGAACAAAGGAGGGGCAGCAAAGCACGTACACTTGGATGCTGTTAATTATAGTTGTAAATAAGTCAATGCGTGGCGGATAGTCATGAAACATGAAGGTTTCCTAAGAAGGGGAAGGCTGCGTAAGAGGGACTTCCAGCCGAACGGATCGGAAGCTGTGGTACTTCTTGAGCGGAAAACAAATATTTTCACTCGGGCTGAGAATGGCGGCCGTAATTTTGTCTCGTCTCGCGCATCGCATTTTCCGGGCAAAGCCATCCCATGCCGTCTGGGAAAGTAAACGGCCAAACCGTGCAGTATTTATCGGTCGCTTCCATGCCTAGTATCAGAAGACATTAGGCCATTCGCGAATAACTTTCTCCTGAGTGCCACATACATCTTGCAGAGCCAATCGTCACCGTTCACCGCGCAAGGTGGCAGGAGCTTGTGGCCACAACATTTCGCTTTCCCGGCATAATCCAATAGACCTTCCTTTGGGTGAGTCCACGTAGATGCCTCCGTAGCATTCCTCCTCTTCGCCCATCTGACACTATACAATGCTTAATGCGGGTTTAGTCGGCCGCGTAGTGGTGGAGGACAAACCTTTATCCATACATCCTTCCCTCCCTCAATATTCGCTGTTCTCGGCGGGGGCCGGTGCTCCCAGCCCAGTGGAGGTCTTCCCTACATATCTCAGGGCGTGAGTCAGAAGCCGCGAGGAGAAGCTTGCGGTTGTTTTATAAATATTTGGCATTAAATAATAGCATAACTTCTTTTGATATTTTCATTTCCAAGCGCAAATAAGAAAGAATAGAAGTAAAAATAAAATCTTCACTGCTGCTCATTTTCACTTGCATGTTTTTTTTTCTGTACAGCAACCAGTGTCACTTAAGCTTGACACCCATTCTTTGTCACCATGAAACTAATCCCGAGGAAGAACGTTGAGCTTCTGAAACGTTACAGATTAGCTTAGCGACGAAGCCGATCTATGTGCTTTGCGATGTCAGTGCACTTTAAAGAACCCCATGTGGTCCAAATATCCGGAGTCTTCCACTACGGCATCTCTCATAGCCCGAGTCGCTTTGGGACTTTAAACCCCACAAACTAAACCAAACCAGCCTTGCGTGTGTTGTTGTTGTGGCTGTAGGAAGAAGGAAAAGAAAATTCACGGGCCTGCTATTGGCTCTGTAGCTGAGCCACCTCCGCTGCCTCGTGCGGACAGAAGAGAAAATAGAGAAAGAAAAAGAGGGAGAGAAAGACGCGCGCCACAACAACAGCCATCGTCCCCCACCGAAGCCCTGACGGGTGCAATGACGGCCTACAACAGATAAAATGCGGTGGCTGGCTAGCCCCCGCCGCAAGCGGCGTCGACATACCGTCACAGCCCTGTAGGGCTAGGAACTGCCACCCTTCACCACCTCCGATCGCCTTGCAAAGTGGAGGTGATGCCAAGTTAAAATGCAGGAAAGTTTGGTCTCGCTTTAGGCGCGCGATTTGAAAGCTGCCATGCACTTCGCCTTGCCGCGCGGCAACAACTTCTGGTTCTAGGCACGCGCAGTTTGAATAGTTGCATGCGGTGCGCCTTGCCGCACACAGATTGCTCATTGATGTTCTGTACGGTCTCGTGTTTTTTCCTAATTATTTTCGGCATTTGATGATTTCATAGGGTTTTCCGTCGCAATGCGCCTCAGGCTATGAGAGATGCAGTGGTGGAGGGCTCCAGAACTTTCTACCACGTGGGGTTCTTTAACATTCACTCACAGCGTACAGCACACGGGCGCCTTGCTTTTTGCCCCCATCAGGAAACGACCGCTGCGGTCGGGATTGGATCCCTTATCTTTAGGCCCAGTATTCGCGTACCCTAGGTACTGCAGTACCTTGGCAGGTTATTTTCAGCACCTCGAAATGGAAATCACATTCTCGATACTCTTGATTGACCAGCGACGTAGCTGCGTCAAAGGTTTTTCCGAGCTTTCATATTGCAGAAAAGACGCCAGGCTCTTTGTGAAATGAAAACATTTTTTTGCCCTATATAAACAAAAACTTATCATTTTATCAACCTGTCAATTTATTATCTTCTGGTGCATTATAAGCAAACTAGGAGATAACTCAGGAAATGAAGGCCACATTGTACCAAGCGAAAACTACAAATGATAATGGTCAAATATTTAGGGGAATCCCCCAAGGTGGAGTAGATTTGTAATAAGAGAGTAATTACTCATTGCATCCACCCAAGCGCAGCCATACGGCTACAAAGGAAAGCTATACAGCTTTCTCAGAAACTTCGTAGTTAAAGAAAAATTCGTCCTGATCTGGGAATCGAACCCGGCACCACCGCCTTTCCGGGGCAGTCGCTCTACCGCCTGAGCTAACCCAGACGGTCAGCAGATAAGATGGTAGGGCGAGAGCGAATTGATCTATAACTCGAAGTGGGAATGGTGTTGGTCAAATATTTAGGGGAATCCCCCAAGGTGGAGTAGATTTGTAATAAGGGAGTAATTACTCATTGCATCCACCCAAGCGCAGCCATACGGCTACAAAGGAAAGCTATACAGCTTTCTCAGAAACTTCGTAGTTAAAGAAAAATTCGTCCTGATCCGGGAATCGAACCCGGCACCACCGCATTTCCGGGGCAGTCGCTCTACCGACTAAGCTAACCAGGACGGTCAGCAGATCAGATGGTAGGGCGAGAGCGAATTGATCTATAACTCGAAGTGGGAATGGTGTTGGTCAAATATTTAGGGGAATCCCCCAAGGTGGAGTAGATTTGTAATAAGGGAGTAATTACTCATTGCATCCACCCAAGCGCATCCATACGGCTACAAAGGAAAGCTATACAGCTTTCTCAGAAACTTCGTAGTTAAAGAAAAATTCGTCCTGATCCGGGAATCGAACCCGGCACCACCGCCTTTCCGGGGACCGACTGAGCTAACCAGGACGGTCAGCAGATAAGATGGTAGGGCGAGAGCGAATTGATTTATAACTCGAAGTGGGAATGGTGTTGGTCAAATATTTAGGGGAATCCCCCAAGGTGGAGTAGATTTGTAATAAGGGAGTAATTACTCATTGCATCCGCCCAAGCGCAGCCATACGGCTACAAATTAAAGCTATACGGCTTTCTCAGAAACGTCGTAGTTAAAGAACAACTCGTCCTGATCCGGGAATCGAACCCGGCACCACCGCCTTTCCGGGGCAGTCGCTCTACCGCCTGAGCTAACCCAGACGGTCAGCAGATAAGATGGTAGGGCGAGAGCGAATGGATTTATAACTCGAAGTGGGAATGGTGTTGGTCAAATATTTAGGGGAATCCCCCAAGGTGGAGTAGATTTGTAATAAGGGAGTAATTACTCATTGCATCCACCCAAGCGCAGCCATACGGCTACAAAGGAAAGCTGTACAGCTTTCTCAGAAACTTCGTAGTTAAAGAAAAATTCGTCCTGATCCGGGAATTGAACCCGGCACCACCGCCTTTCCGGGGCAGTCGCTCTATCGACTGAGCTAACCAGGACGGTCAGCAGATCAGATGGTAGGGCGAGAGCGAATTGATCTATAACTCGAAGTGGGAATGGTGTTGGTCAAATATTTAGGGGAATCGCCCAAGGTGGAGTAGATTTGTAATAAGGGAGTAATTACTCATTGCATCCACCCAAGCGCAGCCATACGGCTACAAAGGAAAGCTATACAGCTTTCTCAGAAACTTCGTAGTTAAAGAGAAATTCGTCCTGATCCGGGAATCGAACCCGGCACCACCGCCTTTCCGGGGCAGTCGCTCTACCGACTGAGCTAACCAGGACGGTCAGCAGATCAGATGGTGGGGCGAGAGCGAATTGATCTATAACTCGAAGTTGGAATGGTGTTGGTCAAATATTTAGGGGAATCCCCCAAGGTGGAGTAGATTTGTAATAAGGGAGTAATTACTCATTGCATCCACCCAAGCGCAGCCATACGGCTACAAAGGAAAGCTATACAGCTTTCTCAGAAACTTCGTAGTTAAAGAAAAATTCGTCCTGATCCGGGAATCGAACCCGGCACCACCGCCTTTCCGGGGCAGTCGCTCTACCGACTGAGCTAAATAGGACGGTCAGCAGATCAGATGGTCGGGCGAGAGCGAATTGATCTATAACTTGAAGTGGGAATGGTGTTGGTCAAATATTTAGGGGAATCCCCCAAGGTGGAGTAGATTTGTAATAAGGGAGTAATTACTCATTGCACCCACCCAAGCGCAGCCATACAGCTACAAAGGAAAGCTATACAGCTTTCTCAGAAACTTCGTAGTTAAAGAAAAATTCGTCCTGATTCGGGAATCGAACCCGGCACCACCGCCTTTCCGGGGCAGTCGCTCTACCGACTGAGCTAACCAGGACGGTCAGCAGATCAGATGGAAGGGCGAGAGCGAATTGATCTATAACTCGAAGTGGGAATGGTGTTGGTCAAATATTTAGGGGAATCCCCCAAGGTGGAGTAGATTTGTAATAAGGGAGTAATTACTCATTGCATCCACCCAAGCGCAGCCATACGGCTACAAAGGAAAGCTGTACAGCTTTCTCAGAAACTTCGTAGTTAAAGAAAAATTCGTCCTGATCCGGGAATCGAACCCGGCACCACCGCCTTTTCGGGGCAGTCGCTCTACCGACTGAGCTAACCAGGACGGTCAGCAGATCAGATGGTAGGGCGAGAGCGAATTGATCTATAACTCGAAGTGGGAATGGTGTTGGTCAAATATTTAGGAGAATCCCCCAAGGTGGAGTAGATTTGTAATAAGGGAGTAATTACTCATTGCATGCACCCAAGCGCAGCCATACGGCTACAAAGGAAAGCTATACAGCTTTCTCAGAAACTTCGTAGTTAAAGAAAAATTCGTCCTGATCCGGGAATCGCACCCGGCACCACCGCCTTTCCGGGGCAGTCGCTCTACCGACTGAGCTAAATAGGACGGTCAGCAGATCAGATGGTCGGGCGAGAGCGAATTGATCTATAACTCGAAGTGGGAATGGTGTTGGTCAAATATTTAGGGGAATCCCCCAAGGTGGAGTAGATTTGTAATAAGGGAGTAATTACTCATTGGATCCACCCAAGCGCAGCCATACGGCTACAAAGGAAAGCTATACAGCTTTCTCAGAAGCTTCGTAGTTAAAGAAAAATTCGTCCTGATCCGGGAATCGAACCCGGCACCACCGCCCTTCCGGGGCAGTCGCTCTACCGACTGAGCTAACCAGGACGGTCAGCAGATCAGCACCCAAGCGCAGCCGTATGGCTGCGCTTGGGTGGATGCAATGAGTAATTACTCCCTTATTACAAATCTACTCCACCTTGGGGGATTCCCCTAAATATTTGACCAACACAATTCCCACTTCGAGTTATAGATCAAATCGCTCTCGCCCTACCATCTGATCTGCTGACCATCCTGGTTAGCTCAGTCGGTAGAGCGACTGCCCCGGAAAGGCGGTGGTGCCGGGTTCGATTCCCGGATAAGGACGAATTTTTCTTTAACTACGAAGTTTCTGAGAAAGCTGTATAGCTTTCCTTTGTAGCCGTATGGCTGCGCTTGGGTGGATGCAATGAGTAATTACTCCCTTATTACAAATGATAATAAAAGTACAAAAATTCCTCATGGCAGGAAACATATGTAGATAAAAATAGCAGCACTTTAGGTTTGGTCTGGCGAATGCTACATAACAAAACAGGCATCATATATTACAATGTTCACAACTGTACTCTCGACTCCTTCATCAAGGTACCCTGTATTTATTTTAGACATTTAAACAAATAAACTGAAAGCCGCCTTAAGTAATGATATGCTCCGTAAAGCATTGCTTGCAGCCTTAATGAACATCTACACGCACCGTAAACTGCAGCGGGCTAACAGCTTATTGTCAGCACACTTCCAACAGAAGTTGAGATCTTTGGCCGCAGTAACACCGTGCTGAGAAAGGCCGCAATGTTTCTCAATACAAATTTATGGTATTATCGCTCGTATAAACCCTAGCATTAACACTCGCTAAAGTATTCTTGACCGCAAAACAAAATAGTTTGAATATAAAAAGCGTGGTTCCTTTATCACGCGGGGATTTTTATAGCCCTTGCCGCTTTGGACGCTAAACCCCATAAACCAGATTACAGTGCCACGTAATCGCATGGTAACTTTGAGCGGAATGCAAAATGTTCACTAATATTCATATCTACCATGCAACACCAGGCAAATTTATTTCATGACCACAAACACATGTTTCAGGTTCATTAACAGATGCATCGTTGTGGAAATAAAGATATTTACCTTAAAGCAGTAAAAATGGCGAGCTGAAAAGTGAGTCAACACAGCGTAGCGCTCAAAATCACAAAGGACGAGAAGGGGACAGGACAATAGCGCTTTGTGATTTTGAGCGCTACGCTGTGTTGACGATGAACCAACACGCCCAAACATTTTCTCTTCTGAAAAGTGAGAGCTGAGCAAACCTATCGTCTCGTTGCATGCCGAAGATCGTTCCTGGAATAGACACATATGATTCTATTGTCACACCAAGGTACGCAGCAGCAGTTGCTGGTTCCCACCATCAGCTGAAACACTTACATAAGAAATATTTGTCATTGTGATGCACCTTACACCGCAACTGTGTAAACAGGAAAACGTGAGAAATCTGTAAAGGAAGAAAATTACAAACAGGGTCAACATGCTTTTCCGAACCTCGCGGGCTGAATCTTTTTTTGCCACATACAATACACTTGTACTACATGGCGAATACACGTACGGGTAAGTTCCAAGAAGCGCTCTGCTTGCAGATGTTATTATTTGCTTTGTAAAAGATACACTGTGAGCAGAGTACGCTTTTAATTCAACAAAAACATGACGGCAACCCTCGGATCACAAACAAATTTTCATACTTTCTGTTAGGAGGACTGAATAAATGCTCGGGTGCAATTCCTGTTTTCAGAAGCGGAGATTATCAGCGGGCCGCTGTCTGGGTTTCAAGCTTTTAATAATGCCTAAAGCTGTCTGCTTTCCAGCCATTTCATTAAAGCGTGCTCTGTAACTGCGCGTGTGCAATGCGCGTTGTCACTGTTTCAGATTACTGAATTTTCTGCGCGCGACTTTCTTGTGTTTCAACATTTTGTGCGTCACCCTTTACTTTTCGGCTGTCTTAAAAATTAGTGTCCCGTACGTCCTATTCGATATCGTTCGTCTTAACGCACTTTCCTACTCAGTCAAAATTGGCCACTTCTACTCAACAAAAATATCACCCGAAAGAATTTTGCTACGTTAAGTTCCATAAAAAAACACCACAACCGTAAAACTCAATGTGAAACTGTGCAAAATTATTCGCTAGGCAAAGTATGAAAGGCCATTTGGTGCTGGCTTGTTCCTACCTATTTGCGAACCGATCGACGAGTACGTATTCGCGCCATGACTGAGCACCAAGCGTGCCCGTCACAAGCCCGCTAGCCGGTGATCGGAGATAACCTGCCTAAATGACCTTGTGTCACGAACTGGAGCAGAACAGGTGGCTTGCCAGAAGGCATGCGTTCCCGCGGCGGTTCGCTAGCTGCGTAATTAAAGGCGTCTGCCGACGAGTTGAGCCTAAACAGCCTGAGATGTAGCAGTACTTTCGCAAAGAAAAAAAGAAAGACGTTTCACACCTTGCCATCGTCATAAACTGCAATATTTCCGCTTTGAGGAAGACGTAGAAATACCCGGTCTTTGCGCACGAAGACGTCGCCCAGACACGCGATCGTGTCCTTTAACAAACTGCTTTCGCCATAGAGTTCCTTACACTAACTAGAGGGAAAGCTGAGGGCGCTGCACTTCAGCCACTATGGGCGCGCTAAGAATCATGGGCCGGTGTGCTACTTGTTGCGGGACAGTCGGTTTTTCTCGGGTACGTGGAGTGGCGTTACTGCGATGTTTCTTTTTCGTCATCATCATCATTTGAAGGTGCGTACATAGACCGCGAAAGCCATAGTAGCGAAGGAGCTAAAGCAGACGTCGTCAATAAATGGTTTCTGTTTCCCGAAATGCCACTAAAAACTTTCTTAAGTGATTGCACAACCATAAATATTTTCATAACGTTTTTTTATTTCAAAGTTTGCCTATTAAGTACGAAATATTGGTATTTGTGCTGCTCAAAACTAAGCCAATAGGAGAAAGAGCCATCGCTTATATTGGATAAATATCACACTGACATGCTGTTTCTCTTTCTCTTTACAATTTATAGTCACAATATTCAATCCTAGGGCATTATTTACGGTAGAACAACGTTTATCTTTGCATTAGTTTTGGCCAAAAGTTGTAGTTCTGCACTCGGTAGCTCACCGGCCCATGATGCTTTGAGCGCCCATGGTGGCTGAACTGGCCGTCTGGAAACTCCATGTAAACGCCCATAGACGGCAGCACAGCTTTCCCTCTAGGTAAGAGTAAGAAACTCTATGGCTTTCGCCTGCACCGGCAGAACCCGTGCTCGACCAGCGCGACCTCGTTAGTGGCGCCATCCATTCAGTGGAAGGCAAGCTCAGTGGACGTCATTTCCTTGGGCTCCATTTTGCCGAGTGTGGGCTCTTTGCCAAATTCTTTCTCTCGGGCTCTACAGCGGCCGCGCTTAATGCGCCACGCTCGTCGAAATCGGAGCTGTTTCAACACGTGCATGTCTCGAAGTATGCAGACAGCTTATTTTAGCGCGATAGCGTTAAGGGCCCCGTGTCGCAGAAAAGTCGGCCAAGCCGTCCCGCGTCGTCTGGCGTCGTCCGGTGTTGGCCGTGACCGAAAAATCCCAGAAGCATTATTAAATAAAAACGAGTAGGAAAAATCGCCGACCTGAAAAATCTAACGTGGGCCTCCGGGGTGCGAGATGAGCGCGCTAACCACTCTGCCACGCCAGCTTGATGGTTTGAAATGGACAAAACCGCGTCTATTGATTGCGGTGTTGTCTCAGAAATGTCTCTTAGACAAGTGTCTTTTGGCGTATAATAATATTTATGAGCATGTAAATTACAGAATTACAGAACACACAGTTAAGCGAGTGGCAAATTACTTTTCCGCTGTACTTCCTCTTCGCTTGGCGTGCACGTAGCGCCATCATGCGTGTGGCACACGGAATAAAATAGACAGGGCATAGCCTCTGAGATCTTCATCGCGCCGGCTCGGATCGGCAACGATGTTGCCGACGAACTACGAATGCAACTTTAGGCCCGCGCGTTTCGGCAAGGCGGCTGGCAGCGCTTCTACGTCCCGGAAGGATTAATAAGTAAAAATGAGTATAACATGTTGCTCTACGTAGGAATTCGAAACAGAGCC
This sequence comes from Amblyomma maculatum, assembly GCF_055883805.1. Taxonomy (NCBI): domain Eukaryota; kingdom Metazoa; phylum Arthropoda; class Arachnida; order Ixodida; family Ixodidae; genus Amblyomma; species Amblyomma maculatum. Next base: position 413,919,334 of record NC_139344.1, read on the forward strand.
TCCCTTCTCAGTGCACGCCTCAGCCACATTGTAAGTGATGGAACGCTTAGAATCACGTTTCAGAACAAGTAATTACCAGACAGTCATGCTTCGGGCAAGTTAATAAGTGTTGTATCATGTGAACTACGTCTTTGTGTCACTCAAAAGTGCGACAAGCAAATGAGTAGATTGTTTCAACGGGACGCGATAATGCTATCGCGCTGCATTCTTAAAGGCGAAGCTTAAGCGTCCACCAATTTTTTTTCTTGGTTAATGGACTTCGAACTTGTTCCGAAGCGTTTGAAGATTTTCAATACTTATTTTCGCTGCGAAGATTGAATATCGCAATACTGGTATATATATATTTGATATTTTCGAGTTTTTTTTACACATGCGAAGCTTTTCCTATTTTGGGAGATATTTTGATAAGTAATAGTTTCTGCCAATGAAATCCTAGTAGATTTTTAGGTAATTTATTGTTTCAGCAATGCACTCAATTCGTCTACTTTTAATTGCAGTCTTTGGCACTACGTTGACTGGATAATTTGTGAGATAAAGAAATTATATATTTAAATCAAGTTTTTATTGGTGATCCAATTGAGCATCAGCGCTCCTATAAATTCTCTCACATCTGTGACCGGGAAGAAATGACTTTTTGCCTTTCCCAAAATATACAGGGTCACACTAATTTCCTAGACCACCAGAGAATTTTTTTTCACTGCGTGCTCGACGTCGAATGATTTTTTCGCTTCCAGATATACTGCCCATGAACATGAGCATGCATCGCCACATTGGCGGTACTTCTGTTTTGTCTAGAGAGAGCTTGTCTCTAACATTGTTTTTTATGTCGAAAGCCTTTATAGGCTTATGAGTGTCCGTACGTGCATGCGTAAGTCCCCGAGAAGTGTTACACTTGGCAAGATTCCCCGGAATAGCGCAATGTGGAGACATCGTCTGGTGACCTCATCGGCCATTGCCGGACGTGACGTCATGATCGGTTCCGGTCATCTATAAAAAACAGAATTGTCCTCATCATGACGTTACTTCCATTATTGATCGATGACTTCACCTGGAAATTCACGCATATGTGAAGTTCACTTTGCCGTGCGTCCGATCCACCCGTTCGGGCTGTGCCTTTTATTCGGCGCTTCTTCGAACGCCTGACCACACAGCACACAGAAGCAAAAGCAGTAAAGCAGGAATCACTGGCTTTTCAAACAATGGATTTCGTAATATCAGCGCACTTTAGTGGTCCAAAGCGCCCCTAGAATTGTGTTATTTTTTTTTTTGTCAGCAGATAGAAAGCCTGCAATTTGGAGCGTGCAGCTCGAGTGTTCCTTGATGGGTATTTTTCCTTAATTCAAGTTTGTTGCTTCACAGCTTGAAAGCCTGCGCACGTCACATTGTTGGCGAGGGCGCACTGCGCAGGTCTGGAACCTGTTGCGCATTCTCTGACGTGCAAAAGTGGCTGGCAGCGCTGTCGATGCGACGTGGCTGCGCTTGGAAATGAGAACGTTGCACAACCATTACTTAGAACATCCCGCCATGTGCAATCATCCCTGCATACCACGAGCCTCATTCTTCAATGTGTTAAAAAAAGATACCTTTCTACAACACTCGTTACGCAGGTTGTTCGGTGCCGGGTTTCCTTTCACCGATGCTCAGAAGGAACAGCAACCAAAAAAGAACAAAAAGAGCATAGACGCTTCTGAGGTTGTCCGACGCTCATCTTCTAAGACGGCCGTAAAACCACAAAGCATGCAGTCTATTGCTGGAATTGGGTACCCTGCAGAGGGTGCTGTGGCCGGCGTCGGTGCTGTAGTTGGCGAAGAGGGGCGAGCTGCTGGGCAAGACATGCCGGAACCGGAAATCCAACGCACGGACGTGGAGCCTCCAGCTTCGGAAAATCAGGCAATTCAGCACGACCAGCCATCCAGCACCGCCCCATCCACTGGGGCAGGAGATCATATGGCTGGGTATGCGAAGTGGACCTTCAGCTAACAGAAATGCTTTATATTATTTTCGTCTGTTCGCAGTCCGTACCGAGGGCCCTTCCCTCGACTTGTCTCCAATAGACTGCTTGGCTGACGCTTTTAGCTAAGACCAAAACAGCACCCTAGCACTGTACCCCTGAATTGCTGCAAGTTGGTACAGTTATGTGCCGTCTTTGCATTGATCAGCAAGATGCAGACACGGGAACGGGGTATATAATTCCCCTCAAAACTTGAACATAGGCCTGGTAACACTCACTGATCGCATGGACAGTCAACATGGATAATAAGCCCCTAGCTTACAATGTCGCAGTATTTGAAACACACTTCTTGGTTCTGTATATAGCGCTGAGGTCCAACTCCAAACGTACTCTCCTTGGTACATCTGCACATCACCTGGAATTTATGCTGATTGGCGAGTATCAAATCTACCACTGATATGGACAAGTATAAGCATGCCCTAAGCAAAACGTAGGAAAGTATTGCAGAACACTGCCTTGATGTGAATGACACTAAGGAATTGGAGCATATTCGCCTATTCTCCGGCAATCATCAGCTAATGTAATCAAGCAATTCGCTAAAAAAACTTGGCCTTAAGCTATGAACGCAATACTCGCGAATCGCTTCTCGAGTCTCGAAGAAGCGACCACAATGACTTGGGTCGGGTGTGCGAATGGTGCTGCAGTGGAAAGAGCATGACGTCGGAGGACGACACCAACACCATGGCGCTGCTCATCTTCGCTGCGGTAGTTGGCATCATCGTCATCGTGGTAATTGTCTTCATCGTCGCTACCGCCAGCAGCTCACCGGGAACAAGTGAGTATCGCCAGATCCAACTGCATATGCATACATCCAGATAGAGCCTCGACAATTTTTGCAGACTTGTTTACGCGCATTGAGTTCTTAGCTATAAAAGAAAGATCTTGTCAGGTTTACAGTAAAGAAAGTCAACAGGACAATAGCGGAAGGTGCGAATGGATTAACACAATTCATTCTTGCATGCTTCTGATTGTTGATGCAATTTTCTCCCGCATTTAACCTCTTTCCTTGCATTTTACCCTTCACCAAAGTCGCTCCCTCTCGGTCATATTTCCAGTGCACTAAACCAGGATTCACACAGATGTCACGCATCCTCCTGCTGAGACTGGTATACACGGTATAAGCTAAGCAGTATACACGTGTGCTTGCGTTCATAGCTATCATACATTGACTTTATAGCTGGACAATGCACCAAGGCTTAGGAAAGCTTAGCAGTCTTGCCCTGATGCCTGACCTTGAAGGCTATGATAGTTGGCTCTCTCCGTTATAACATGATAAGCCATTGCTATAGTTCATTCTCTGGTGTCGTCAGCAACCAAAAGTAAAATGTTTGCACTCCTATAGCTTTAAGCTGATAAAATTATACCGAACTCGAATTTACAGCCCATCCCTCAGCTCCGAATTCGGAGCTAAACTCGGGGACAACATTGTGTGGCAATATGATGGAAGCTACGGAGCCGAAACACGCCAGCTCGCTCCGCACAAGAATATACTGCCTCCAGAAATTTCGCAGATGCTCTGGAATACTATACCATTACGGAACTACTAACCTCATTATTGTATCAGGCTCATACTACAGTAATAGCCAGTGCAGCGGTAGTTTAATACGCAGAGTTCATGTCAATCGCTGTGCGGCTTGTCGGCATTATCGCAAAACGCAAGCAGCGTACGCAGGACGGGTGGGATGTGTCTACCGCTTTTCTCCGCCCATTTCTGCACGCATTTGTAAGGCGTTCGTAACACGCGTCTGTCTTTGACAGCGTACGTCGTGCGCGGTGTTGATTAGTCACAACTTCATCTTCATAAGCTATCAGCGACATAAAGGAACATGTTGCTGCTTAGTGGGAGTCAAGGAAACTGTTAAAACTCAACAAGCATTGGCTCCAGGTACTCAGAAATACATGGCGTAGCAGCACAGTTAAGGAAGCCCCGCCCCGTTGCTTATGCTCCATTGCCACTGAAAGTTGTCCCCGAGTATAGTGTATGTATGTGTGGTATTGCATGATTGTTCGCAAAAGTACTGAATATTAGACTAAATTATAAATTAAGATCAAATTTAGTGCTATCAATATTCGATTTGCACTCGTCGCTAGAGGATCAACATTAGCTGCATTTATATGAATGCGACGGTAGCGCATCGTATTTCCTACAGCATATGGATAAGATGATGCGCTATCGTTTATCTGCCGCTTCAGGTCGGAGTAAGAGCGAAACTTATCGCACTCATCCAGTTACGATCCCACAGCAACACAGCGCATTCCGCCAAAGCGGAGCCGTTTCGTGTCGTTCTTGCGATAGTTATGTTATATTCCATAGAATACACCTTCGTCAAGCACCCCGCAGCAGCATTACGTATGTCCATTTTTCATTATTTCAGCGGCATAGACTAATGTTCACATCTTTGCTACACACTATGGCCTACATACAACTACAGCGATGCCCCTGGATACGAAACCCTGCATCGAAGTGCCCTTTCGTGCTACCAGACGTGCTGCTGGGTGGACTGGCAACGAATGAATTTTAAAAGAAGGAATGAATTTTAAACTGGATTTTATTACTGTGCAGGCTTGAACAAGCGAGTCCAGAGGGCCCGAACAATGCGCGGCTTTGTGAAGGAAGCTAAGTGTTAAAACAGTACTTGCTTTAAAAAAGTGTTTTCTCTTAGACCGATAGTTCACCTCTTCAGAGCCCTATACAAATGTGCCACTGTCAAGTATCTGCCCGTCACGCCTGACTACTGTGCCGGAGTACCCGGGTTCGAACCCGACCTCGGCGGCTGTGTTTCGATGGAGGTGAAACGGAGTGGCGTAAGTGTGCTGTGCGATGTCAGTGCACGTTAAAGAACCCCAGGTGGTCGAAATGTCTGGAGACCTCCGCTACGGCGTCTCTCATAGCCTTAGTCGATTTTGGGACGTTAAACTCCATAAACCTAAATCAGGTATCTGCCCGTCCATCGTTAGGAGCGCGCTGCATCACACGGTAGCGTTCCGATTTGCATACACCAGCTGTGGAGACAGACGTGATGGCTTATCAGCTGCCATTAGCCAGATATAGCAACTAATATCGGAGTACGCGTAGCCCAAATTCGCAGCCACAAAGGCGGTTAGAAGTGCTGTGGAAGATATGCGACGCATTTATGCCAACCAGAACGCTGCGGTCGAACTCTTTTTTTTTTTCTGTTGGATAACTTGAAATTGCGCTTGATTTCGCTGCTGTCTTAAGTCTTGAAGCTGACCGATGTGAATCTCGTTTATGATTGCAAGAAATGCTGTTGTTTCCTCGCGAGAGAATAGAACACGTCCAGCGCACGTCCCGCCCGCCGACATCCTGCGTGCCACCTGCCCATCTGTTCGCCGCTAGCGCGGGCTGGATTTCGCCAGACATGAGACATTGGGGGCCTTCCCACCATTCGCAATATGATGCGCCACTCTGTCCACATGCACCGCGAAAATGGACTTCTCCATGTCGATCTACCCCCGTCAGGCGAATTATTGTGAGATCTTTTCCTGGCGAATTATTCAGGTTTACCTGAGAGGGATATGCCAGAAACTTAAAGGGATTCGCTTTTGTCGCATTCATATAAACGCGGCTATTATTCGTCCACAATTTCGACGCAAAGGTTGTCGAATCGAATTCGCTTCGTTTCAGAAAAGCTGCTATTCGCTGAAGTCTAAAAAATTGTGCAGTGTTTCCTAGCATCGTTTCGACAACGCGAGCATTTACCTGCAACAAAAGCAACTTGCGCGCAAGTACGAACAGGCTCCTTTGGCACGCTGTGTTCTAAAGAGCCAAAGAACCTGAAGAGCAGTCTGGCGTATAACGTATAAAGGTGAAGTGTAGCACTTTGAAACAACTGCAACACGCCTCAGACAGTATTTAGATTTTAACTGAATACCTTTCAGTAATCACTATGCATGCTCAATGTACAAATACGGCATTCCGGGCACTTATGTTCTATAGATATGGATGGCTGAGATATGCATGCTGTGTGATTTGCTCAAGCCGTTTATTCATATCATTTCAAGCAAGCTAGATGAAAGAAAAAATCACACCTCGCTGTGTGGCCTCAATGAAGCGGAAGTAATACATTTTTCGTGCTAGTAAAGTACAGTTTTTCAAGTCCCTGAATCATTCCCATACACTTCTTTTAATTTTGTCGAAAAATATTTTTTTTATTGGATAACATGTCGCCTAGTCTTTTCACAATTGCTTGATAAAATGCACACTGAAGCATAAAGAGAGGCACAGTTGTAATTTACGTCTCATATAAAAGCGCGGTTTCATGCTTTCGTCGACATGACCTGAGTAGCCAGCAGCTTCTTAAACTTTGCGTACACTGTCGTTTTTCAATGATTAGAGCCTCTTATATCCGCAAGTCTTCTGAATAATACGACATTAGCAGACATAAAATAAACCGTAATACTCACTGGCAGCTGCAAGCAGTGTGAAAGTATGCGAGGTTGAATACGAGCGGAGGCGCCTAGGCAGCCCCTGTCAACAAGAAGAATTCAACAGGAGCGAATCAAGGCTGGAAAGATGTACTATCTTTCGCTGTGATCACTGCAATGCTGATAATATAGATAACCTCATAAACTAATCAAATGGAGCAATTAAAAAGTGTTAAATCTGTATGGAGAAACAAATGTCCAACTCAGAAGCCTGAAAGTCGCCATTTGAGAGACACGTGTAGTTATGAGAGACACGTGTACGTGCAGGCCTTCGCCCTGCAGTGGGTATAATCAGGCTGATGATGATAATGATGATGATGATGTAGTTATGAGAGAAAGAACGGCGCGCATTGTGACTTCGTTGGCGTACAGCCCGTACAGGGGTCGAATGAGGTGTAGGATGTCATCTTTAATTGACAACTTGTCAAAAAAGAACAAAGATTTGGCTTGACTGCACCTTATTTGCTGTGCCGGTATGACGGAGGCGCTGGCCCAATTATTACAGTGCGCCAATAAATATTTACTACCTTAAATAGGCCACATTGTAAACGTAATCTCTTGGACGGGAAAAGAATCCGGACTCCAGGTAAATCCCGAGATTGTCATTTTTAATGAAGCGGACTAATTAATGTGACCAATAGCAGTCCCATACCAATTTCAGCAGTTTTAATGGCACTCGTTAATTTGTTGAATGGAAGAATTTTTTCTTTTTTCACTAATCTGAACATGCTTAGACACTTGAGATTTTGATTTACTGAGGTCAGTACAGCATTGACATTGTTAATGAACGGAAATTAATCTTAGCCTTAGTCGAACGAAAATACAATGTGCTACGCACCTCTTTTACTTATGAAAGCGCGTTCGAATTAATTAACCGTACACGTTTACATTAAAACCGGAACATTAGTTCCCGAATTTATTTTGTACGCTTTTTTGAGGTACATAAATATTGGGAGCAGCATGTAGTTTTAAATGGTTACGCAAATATTTACAGACCTCCCCAGACGGTGTCTGTCAGGTTCGCATTTTCTGTACATTATTGTTCAGCAGATATTGAAATAGAGCAGAAAACATAACGCACACACCAGGCTGGTCAAATATATTGATGACAGATATTTACAATTTAAATGACCAATCATGTTAGCTCGAATCTCGAACCCGTAGTATATTCCACGCTTCAAAAATTAGGTCATAGTGAACCCGGTAGATATGCGTTAGTAAGGCGCACTCATTGGATTCCGTCCCTAAAACAAACCAAGAAATGGAAACTGTAGTCTTAGCTTAGCACAAATCAAACCAAATTTTGTGCCAGTTTAAAATAGGTCGGTATTCGTTTGCTAGGTATGACGATGTGGGACGCTCATCTCAAGATGCCATGCTCCAAAATATTTTACAGCGTGGGGCTCTTCCGTACCGCGGCTCTCTCCTGCGGCACTACATTGAATTATTACTTATAATTTGCACTTGTATGTCTACGATCATATGTTGCAGCGTTTCCAGGGAAAATACAGCAGATGCAATAAAACACAGAAGTTGCAAGCGTGAGTTGTTGATTAAGGTGCTTGCAGAATGGTAAATACCGACAAAGCGAACCTAATACCTATACCAGGTATTGAAACTATACGTTTGTCTGAAGGTATCGCAACTGTTGGAAAAAAAAAAAACGTTCTCTCAAAACCTTTATACTACGAAATTACGCCGAAACGCCTGCATGCCTAGAAACACTGGGTCACGTAGCTATCATACACATGAAACTATCATGGTGAGTACATATCACGGTGCACCTTAAGCAGTGTAGTAGACCTTGAGAGTCGTCCAAATTTCTTAAAGATGCACTGTGCGTTTTCTCTCAACATTCATTAATTTATGAAGTACAATAATGCGTATTATTGAGGTTATACTCTTCTAGACACTCATACACACGCTTGAATTTAGGCGTATTTTTCCTACTGTCAAATTTGTTTTTCGTACAGTCTTCAACTTGCTTTCTCGTTTACTAACCCGAAACAAAAATGCATTTTTCCGTCACTGGGTTTGGCTGACATGTTTATTATTATGTTTTCTTTGCTTCTGGGCACATCTGTGCGCATTAACACGCCAGCTTTACGCTCGCTGTGCCATTTTTACGGGTTTCAATCCTTAGCAAGCCCCTTTTAGATGTGCTTACCATCGCACTTGTGTAGAGGATGTTAGATGCCAACAATAAAATTCACTTTGGCTTTTACATTTAAGAAGACAAAACTAAAATGTAGTTACCCAAGCTTGTAGACACGGTCAAATCAGGCTTCGCTTTAACTTGTTTTATTCACTATATTTTTGAATTCTGTTTTAACATGTTGTATTCACTATATTTTTGAATTCTCTGGCCGCGAAACTTTTAAAAATATTTTTCTGCGATGAACATAAAACTCACAGAAAGATATAAAAAATGGAATGGGAGGAGCCGTGCCAAGTCGCCAACATTTCTAAAGTTAAGAAATTTGAGGCATCGAAATATTTTCCCACCTGGAAGCTTGATCGCAGTTAACTCTTGAATCGCATGATGGTTTTATTCCAGGCGTCGCCGCAACTACACAAACTCCAGGTAATGTAAACATCCTTTCTTGCTTATTTTCAAATCGTAAATACAGTGTATTTTTGCATTCTGAGACATTTAACTTTTTGAAGCCCTTTAATATTGCTAAAATCAGAAGGAACACTTCAAGGAACATGGTCGGTCGCTGGATAATAACACAACTATCCGAGCTGGGTGCCAACACCAATGTACAATCTGAGCGCCCTTTGTAAATGGGTAAACACCAGGGCTTAACACGTGCTGACAAGATTTTCGAATATCGTATACGTGCACTTTTTTTAAGGTAGGGCAAGGTGCAAGAGCTGCAAGAATCGCCCATAGGTATAAGACCAGTTTCAAAACGGCGACGGGGCACAAAGACAGTTGCTAATTTAAAAAGGTTGCCGAGTGGTCTTCACAACATTACGAGAAAACTTGGTGACATAAATTTTGTGATCTCCGTGTTCTTAGGCGTTGCATTCTGCCGTGGTCGGTACAATAAAATAGGGTGTGGAATAAAGCACATCTTGTTTGGTTAGATTCTTCGTCCGTTCTTGCGTTTTTGTAGTTGTATCGGGAGATCCCTAGCAATTGCCGATATTCAGTTTGACCTACTGACGGAAATAAAACGGCGCACTTGTAATCACTAGGCCATAGTAATATGCTCGAAATAAAAAGCAAACCCTGCATGCAACAGATAAATATTATTTATCGTGATCCGGATGTCTTCACTCTGATGTGGGCGCATAGGCCAACACAAGGTGTAATGCCTTTATATTTGGCGCACCTATGTGAAAAATACTATGGTCACGGATACAAACGCCACTTCCGGCAGCCTTCCCCTCACTTCGTGCGGGGTGTTATTTCTGACATAGCGTTGAGAGCTTTCCGTTATCCGCTCTTTTTTAAACTCGTTACACGGAGACGTGCAAAGCACAGTTGTACTTTATGACGCTGCTCTCTTCGGAACGGTGATAGCTGAATTACTAACGTTGACGTCACCATGGCAAGAGCTGAGAATGCAGTTTATGTCACTATTTCTCCACACACAAATACGTGACACATAAATGTTTTTGCGTCTCATTCTAGTAGAAGTCTGGCCGATAATGTGCTTGCCACAATATCTCTGACAGCTTTGACTCAGGTCTACTACCCCATCGAACGAGAATCAAAGAAAGTGGCAGTTCTGACGAACCGATTCACTATACGAATAGGTCGTAGCTTCAGGACATCAAGGAAATGAGTGCAGACAGTGATCTTTATAAGGAAGTTCCTAATACCAAAACGAACTTTCAATGACTCAATGTTACTTTGTTACGTTGTTGCTCCTCTAGTGATTTTGCGACACTATGTTCAGCTTTTGCTATCAACGCTGTAAAAGACGGAAATGTTCCTGACTCCAAATAATCTTACCGTTTTAATAGATATGTCCGCAACGGCAGTGGCTCCGCCTAATCCTGGTAAGCGATTTATAGTATAGGAACAGGCTACGAAATACGAATGGGCTATTGTTTCTTGTGAAGCTTTTGTCCTTTTATATCAGAGTACGTTGAAGTAAAACGCCGTGGTTGGTGGTTGCTCCTGGCCCTGCGGGGCTGAAACTGGTAGGTAACTGCCGCTCGCGGCGGGGGCTAGCATGCAATCATAATTTATCGGTTGTAGGCTGTCATTGCACCCGCTACTGTTTTGGGGGTGGACGAGGGATGTTGCGACACGCGTCTTTCCCCCCTTTTCTTTTTCTTTCTTCTCTATTTTCTCTTCTGTCCGCACGAGAGCAAGTAGCAGGCCCATGCCTTTTCTCTGCCTTCTTCCTTCAGACGCAACAACAACAACTGAAAAAGGCTGGCTGCACTTCGTTGCGTATGATGCAAAACTTGCCTTCGGAATCAATCAATAAAGCGAGGACGCAAAGGCTAGTCTTATTACCATACACAATGTTAGCACTTAAATGGGACCATACAACAGTTTTAATATAGTGAAAAATTAACGAACCATCGTGCATTAATTGTCTTCAGTGTGTCAGCTAAATATATGTAATCCTGCAGTTGAGGACGTATAATCACGACAGAAAAGTTAATTGATCCTTATTTCGACTTGCTAAAACTCACCCTTCCTTGATATAATTAGTTTTTTAAGAAGCATAGAAACTGCTGTTCATCAGTTACTTTCAGGAAAGTACTTAACTCAATGTTACGGAGGCGAAAGTGTTTCTTCGCTCATGAGTGGCTTCAGCAAAGCGTGTCGGCAGTGTGGACACAGCCTCTCATCCGAGCATGATCACACAAACTGCGAATCTGTTGCATGGATAATAATTTAATACTACCAAGATCAGTATCCAATATTTCATAGCATGACCAACTCGATGATGATCTTCAGTTGGAGAGGGGCCACCCCCAAAAGTTGACCCGAGGACCCTCATATTTGGTCTCTTCGTAATTTTACCAAAGTCGGTACCTAACCTAATTTTAGTATGGCCAACTCAGTGGTGACTTGCAAATTTGAGTAAGCCACCGTCAACTTCGCCCTCCTGACCCCCCAGAATTGACTTATTCTAATTTAACCGAAATTGACGTATCGACTAATTATGTATAGCAAACTCGATGGTTATTTACAGATTTGCCTGGGCGACTTCAAAAATTTGGCTTCGACCTCTAAATTTTATTTCGTCCTAATGTGACCATTAGATAGAGTAAACAAGTAGCAACACTACGCATTGAACGCAGAAATCATCAGGCACTATGCACGGAACGCGAAATGCTTTCGCATTTTAAAACTTAAGCAGACCACAGTGCACCCCTATATTCTTTGCTTCTATGCTTCTTTGCTTCTTTGCACCAATGTATTCTTCGTCTTGTTTTAAAGCCAGCGCCTGCAGCAGCCCAACAATAATAGCGCCACGAATGACACGTTCCATGGCGTGTCAGTACCGGACAGGCAGCCTGATGGCTGTAGGTAGTGTGCCTCTATGCGCGCTTCATCTCCACGGCGCGACGCAGGGAGGCACGCGCATTTAGGCATCGCAACAATGAGGGATGCAGAGCCTCAACCCACGAAGAAAAAAAGAACTTCGCAAAACACTGCTTTTCCCGCTTTTCGGTGTATGGCGCCGCTCACCCTGTATCTCTCCCCAACAATGGTAGTGCAGACGCAAAAGCTAGACAAAGGGGGAAGTACGAAAGAATGTCAGGAGAGGACCGCAAACATTTGGATTGGCCGCACTCGGAAGGCATTGCAATAATATAGGAGGCGTTGACTATAGACACAAAACTAAATGTCACATTCTTAGGTGAATTGTGATTGTTCAGGCACGGGGAGATGGCATGCGTTTTTTTATTTTACGATACATTTTCGATTCAAATGACCCCACTTCAACAACAGCGGCTCTCAAAATCCTTGCTTGACTTGAGTTTAAATCCTTCAATGTGCAGTCCAAACCTGAGACATTCCAAAGAAAAAGTTTTCGAACTCATCCAACTATACGCCGACTTCCTGTAAAGCGTTTTCTGCCTGCTGACTGCTCATAGTGCAACTAAGCCAGCTTTTAGGCCCAGATTTGTGCCTGATTTAACGCGATGGCGCAGAAAAATTGGGAAGCTGGAAGAATATAACGTAAAGTCGAACAGTGGTGACGTTCTTCGCGTGCGAAGAATTGATACTCAAAGAAGAAAAAAAACGACTTTTATCGCACTGCACACTGGATTTACCCGACACCATGAGAGCAGACCTCGCCCGCAATCGTCCAGATGGCATATGTGTATGAAGTACTTACCTACGTTAATGGGCGCGAGGTGCAGATGGAACTTCACGAAGAGGATGTTGATGTTTTCTGTACAGAGCGAGGGTTTTTAGGTTTTACGCGAGGTGTGATTGGCTTCGGTGATAGCGTAGTGCTGCCATGTCTGGCTTAGGGAATCTGATCTGTTCGGATGGTGGTTCGATTCCTGGCGGTACCACGATTTCTTTTCTCTCAGCAAATACTTATACTGCTATTACAGGTTCTGTCCATGGCAACCATTAACCAGGAAATAATTTGGTACTTATAAATAGTATAGAACAATGTAATACTCTATGTAATAAACTCCATTGAAAGGTCTTTAAAAGTAATTAAGTGAAGTAATACGGATACGAAATGATAATGCATATAGAGCGCACCGAGTTATCATCTATGTACTATATATTGTTCATACATATCTATTTTTGAAGGATAAAATGAGCAGGTATAAATAACCGGTATTAAGGCGCTTTAAGGCAGCAAGTGGAAGTTTGTCATTAATACTAAAGGCGTCACTATGAATGCGTTGCTTGCAAAACCCTTGTAAAATAATCACGCAAAATTTTTACTAGTAACCTTTATTTGGCATATTGGGTGAATATTAAAATACAATTAATATATAAATATCAGAAGGTGGGAAAGTGGTCAGAAGATGAATAACGATGAAGCTGAAAAGATGCGAGAGAGAACAGAACCTACTTAAAGGGCAACTCCGGGGGTTTCTTCATCATTTTGTGTTTTTAGTTGAATTACATTCCTCGGCATGTCCTGACTCCAACACAAAAAGCAGTTGTTCGAAATTCCGATTAGAAGTATTTTTAAAAAAGAAAAATAGCAAATCGAAACCGAAACTGCTTTCGCGGCCAGAAACGATGTCCTAGGTGACGACATGGTGACGTCACACTCAGTATTAGTAAAACACTCGTACGTGCGTTGGATGGTGAAAAAAAAGTATGAAAATCATGACGCACTGCGTAAAATGTCTTAGGTACTTCAATATAAGGCTCACAATTTCATAATCACTCGGGAAGTGGACAGTAACGCCGGTATACTGTTTGTGACGTCAGAGACTCACTGTTGCCCGCAGAAATACTCTCAACTTAAGCCATGAAAACAGCATATTTTAAAGCCGTGTTGTGCGTGACCAGATTATCGTACGGCGCCCAAATTTTGTAGAATGCGTCAGGACGGAGAGGAGAATCTATAGTAAAATTTTCACTAGAATATTAGAATGTCAAAAAACCTCCGGAGTTGCCCTTTAAACTCGATTCGATGGAAGCTACAATGTGTAGCTTTGGAAGAGTCTGGGTTACAGAGTTAACATGCACGGTATAACTGGGCCACGACACTTTAGCAGGTGGAGCTTCTGAAAGCATATACTGCGTTGGAAAAAGTTGTAGATTTTAACAACGTTTAGGAAAAGGTAGCAGGTAAAGAGATGTGGTTGGTAAGCTTTGTGAAGTAGGATAAAAATTCAAAAAAAGAGGTCACAGTTCGATCAAACCGTAGCTATAGCCGCAGTGTGCTTTATGAATTATCCTTCTGGACTATTTTTAATATTACTTGAAAATGAGATGGATTTCATTTGAATCCCATGTGGTCGTATGGGTTCCAAGGGGAGGTAAGTGCAACAGGGGGCGCACAAAGTTAGGCGGGCGGATGAATTTACGAGGTTCGCGGGTATCAAGCCGGTGCAGCTACAACAGGATTGGGCTAGTAGGAGGAATACGGTAGAGGACGTTGCTTTAAACTGAATATACTCCGGCTGATGATGATGATGATGATGATAACGTGGTAGTATTGCCGTCGACATTTTGTTTATTTTCTTATTTTTTTTCATAGTGATGGCTTGATATTTTGCTTGACATCAAACCGCGTGTGACACCCCTTAGAAGATGCACTTTTGTAACCAGCGCAAATAAACACACTGCTCTAATCATTCGAGTACTTGAGAAATTCTGTGCATTCCATCATTACTTGTAGCTCTTATAGTTACAAACTTGTACTGTTCTATCATATCCCAGTGCACCCATATACCAGGTTTGCTGCTGATCCTGTTTCATCTTCAATGGCTCTTATAGTGCATTCTTGCAGGAAAATTATATCAACATGAAATGGGCTGTACTGTTTTCTATTGTGAATATTTATTGTTTTGTGATGTAACGAGACGAATTATTAAAAATTTCTTATCTTGATATATGAGATAGCTGCAAGAAAAACACTTTTTCTAGGCGTGTGATAGAGTTTGTTCCATGCGACTGCGATGTTCTTTACCATCTCTGAGTCTGAATGCTCAAAAAAGAGCTCTTTCTTGTAATCCACTACTTTTCTGTGCCTCAGTTTCTAACGAGAACCAGCCACCCGCCATGAAGCGTCGACGCCGGGTTGGCCGCAGACACCCACGCCCGCACGTTGGCTACATGAGTCAGTTGCGTCGGTTCCACCGCCCTGTCCAACCCTACTGGTAAGCACGTTATTGTTGAAAGGAAACACATGAAAATTTGCAAATAGTTTGAAGATTTTCCGCCTTAAGATTGGGACCTGGCATGCCGCTCTAGAAGTATTAAAGAGAGGAAGGTGCATTCTGAGACGAGAGGTTGGTTAAGGTTAGCTTGGTAGATGTATCAGCGTGCTCCCGTTATTGATTTTTGGGATGGTATATGTTGGCTAGTGGAAGTTTTCTGGCAACTATGATCCGTTACATCAATGCGGAGTGCTGTTTAATATCGGCTAGATTATTTTCATTCACAAAATATCAACAGTACAAATGCGGCAAGTGAACATCAGATGCAATGATTTTTCGCTTGCAAAGAGATGCAAGTACTGAGGCGGAAAAACTTCAGCATATGCAGTGGTAATGTAACTTTCATACTTGCTTATTATTTAAACTATTTTTCTGCATTCTGTGGCTTTGCGTGGCTTTGCTTTGCTTGACACCCAATTGTGTAAAGTTTTTCGCTCAGGTTTACAAAAAACTATAACTATATGGCATGCCACGACTAGCATATTGGTCAGCCTCTTTGTGGCTTAAATAAGAAATGGAACTTAAACATTCAAGTGGAAACAAAAATAAAAGAAAAAAACTTTAAATAACCTTCTAACAAGATCGCCAGCACTCGGTAAACGAGGACAGCAGGCAATTGCGCGATGAAGATTAACGGAATAGCAACCGCCTTTCGACGAACCCTGGCCAATCTTGAAATAGGAAGAGCTAAGGCCAAACTGAAGTAAAGAATAGGAGATTTATGCGATTTGCAGTCATGACTGGAGGTGGGTGTTATCGAATAAAGTCTTTTATTAATCAAACGCTTAATTGCCTAAGTGCGTTAACTGAGCTGTTAAATTTAGGGGTTCGGCGCATTCTACTAAATTCTATAACAAATATCGACTTAATTATTAACGCAAGAAAAAACAGTACAAGACTAGTGAATAAGCTGTTCCTGGAACGGGTACAGCATGCACCGGTGGCAAGCATCGTTGAGAAGTTACACAACTTAGAAGTTTAAATCAATACTTTCACCAAATAATTGTGTCATGATGACGGCTGTTCAGCATGCAGGAAGGTAGTGGGTAGCTTCCAAAAACCGTTTTTTGTTTCTCTGGCGTCTAGCTAGAATGGCCTGAGCTCTGCGGCGGCCGCAAAAACGAATAACATCTTCAGTGTCGATGTTCAGCATTACCAAGTGTCTAGTCTTCACTCAATTTAAAGGTGAAAAAAAAATTTAGTGAAGGTACAAAAATTATGTACTGCAATTGAAACTCAGTAGCAGTGGTTGCACGTAACTACCATCAAGTCGGAGATTCTCTTTGCCTCTGCCAACCCAACAAAATAGATTACGTTTCGGGATGGAGACCATGGCTGTGAAGAAATAAACATTACTAACCTTGCGACCAGTAATATGATTGTAACTAAACGCACTTGTGGGCATAGTCGTTAGCTTGTTCTTTATTATTAAAAATTTATTACGAACTAGTGAAAATATCAGTGTGACTCTAAACTGCCTAAAACCTCACCGTGTAATTTTGCGATGTGTCGGGTGATATCATTTTCTTGGGCGTTTCTTTTTCTTTTCATTTTTCACCTTAAGACGTGACTACAAGATAGTCCAACTCTTGCTGTTTCTCGCTCCATTATTAAATAAAGACCCTTAGTCAGCGTAAAAGCTTACCGCCATATCAAGGCACCCAATCTAAGAGTGATACAGCATAATAAAGCTAACAATTAGGTGAGCAGACTCTCTTTAGTACGACGCTACCCGTACCGTCTGAAGCCATACAGCTTCACAAAGTGTTGTATGCTAAGAGCGGGAGCCTGCTCCGGTTCCTCACGGAAAACCATTTACATGAGTTTATATAATATGCCTTATGGCAAGCTTGCGTACAAAAAAAAAAAGAGTTGTATGTTAAAGACGGCCGAAACACAAGCTAGAAAAGGATTTGACCGTTAGTTATTTGTCTCCAAAGGTGGTCTGCAACAAAATGTTATGAAAGGTTGGGAGGTTAAAGGACGTCATATAAAAATATCTCAGCATTGCGGCTAAATTTTTGCGCAGCCTAACGTAAAAATCCTCTTAGAATTTAGACGCCACAAAAATGTAGAATTAAATATTCCGGGATCAATGGAGAATCAGCACAGGAGAAATGCGCGTTTGAGCGTTGCTGTGTGGTTTGCGAGATATTTCAACGGCTTTCCGCGAGTGACAGATACTGCGCCTATCCTTTCCTGTTAACAAAGTATAGAACGTCGGTGAAATTTGATGCTCTCGAGAGAACCCTGGTTGTGTCTTCAAGGTGCACGCGATATACTCTGTGAAGCAGTAACGCTCAGGTTTTCGCATTTTTGCACGCAAATCACGATCTTTCCCGCCAATACACGCTCAAACATTTCAAATTCTCCACTTCCGGAAGTTAGGTCTACGTACTCGGAAGTCGAGGACCCCGTGACCCCCTTGGAGGTCGACATTACTCCTGCCAGTTATTTTTACGTCTGATCGATTTCATTGGCTGTAATTATTTATTTCACCCACATAAACCGTTTTGTCACTTGCACACCCTTCCTTGATGTGCTACACAATGGCGCTATTCATCTTCCGATATACCAAATAGTTCCTCTTTTACAACTGCCAACAAGATCATGCCCACACTAAACCCGCCTACATTGCCATACAATGGCTACGTATTAATAAAGTTACGGCATGTGACGGTTACAGTCACTTCATCTCCGTCCACCTGCACATTTTCTTGTATATGGGACTGAGTAGCTTGATCTGCAATGTATATATTTTCATATTTTGATTTTTATGTTTTCGCATTTGTAAAATGTTTGAATATTTTATCTACCTTTCTTTTATTTTTACAGGAATATCAAATGAGAAGTGTTCCGGGACGCACGTGGCGTACGAAAAAAAGTTTTGTGGGGTTTGCTGTAACGCGGTCGTCTACTCTCCTCAAGTGCGCATGTAACGAGACTGGGCATTAAACGTTTTGCCATCTTTCTGCAACTTACACGCTGCTTCTATTTTGTAGGCATTGCACGCATCTGTTTTAGTGTGGCCTACTTGGCCATCTTCATGTATTTCAGTATTTGAAGCAAATATCTTGGACGTAACTACAATACTGGGCAGTAAGCAAGTGATTATGTGGTTTCAGGTTATTTTGCTGCGCCTAAATAAACACTGTAGATATTGTTTCTACCGATTAAAGAACTCGGGAGTGGTATGGTACAGTGTGAATTCCCTAGAACGTAAGTCGAGCCTGCAGGATATGAAACATTTCACCCTGTTTATTCCAGTTAGTGTGCATATAGTTTTTCTAAGCTGTCACCTTTGTTGCTGCTATGCTGTTACCTTTGCTCTTATAAGTAAATGTTCTACGAATTTTCTGCACTTTTTGTGCGGGCAATCCCATGTTTGGCACTATTGCCACGAATCTTTTTAGCACCTCCGCGTACTGTGTACCAATACAGAAAAGCAGGGGTTGAGCAAGTAGTCGGGTTTTTAAACCATTGTAACACAAAGAGACGGAGAGCGTAATTTGATGCGTAACCTTGGCAAACAAGATGTGTATTACACATGGATAATCAAATACATGAACGTGCTTTTGAAGCGAAACATTTGGAAACATCTCGGCAACTTAGTCGAGGGCAGTAGAGGCAGTGTGCAAAGCAATGAGAAAGACGACAGGAGAAGGGCGTAGAATAAGCACAGACCGATGCTGCTGGGCGAATCATTAGGACTTAAAAGATTTGGCCAAAGTTTGACATGAGCTAAGCTTACAGAGGCTGTCTTTTGTATTTTTCCTCTTGAATAACTGGTGTGGTTAGCAAAATCACACATGAATGAAATGATATGCTATCTAGACTGCTCGCCTTTTTTTCGTATTCGAATAAAAATTTAGCAGAAATATTCGAGCCTGCATAAGCATATAAGTGTTATAGTTCCCCGGGTGAAACGTTTTCGCGTGAGGTTTAGCAATATACAGGGTTTCTTCTGAAAGTAAGAGTTCTGATGCTGCGTACGTATGAACGCTATTGGAAAACAAATTTGGATGGACGGTGGGGGACCTGTCATTTACACAATGCGACGAGCTGAGTTGGCTTCGAACAGTGGGCGAGTTGAGCGTGCACCCCTGTTCGTAGCTGCGCCGAGGAAACTGAAGCAAACGTCGCAACAGCGCTGGCTAGAACCGACGTCCAAATTCAAGACAAAAGCTAATTAGTACCAGTAACACTGAAGTAGGCTGTCTGAAGCAGAGATAGGAAGTAAAGCCTGAACGAGCGTATATACGGTTTTATGTCATTACGCCTTTCTAGGCCTTGCAGACCGTGTGAGACATGTTACGCGTAATAGGTCTAGATAACCCTTTCTGTAAGGTCATATTCTACTACTATGTTGGTGCCTGTACACATTTCAGTAATTAAGCCTTAATAAGCCCAGATAATCTTGATTACTTTTAGCTAAGCCTATTAAGCCTAACCAAATCTATTTCGGGCAAAAGGGTCTCAAAGTCCCGCACCTAAAACTTGCGCTAGGCTATCATAACTGCTTTCACTAGCGTTTATTGCCATCGCTCGGAATTTTATGAGCACCTGTCGGGGTCGAATGGAGCTTGCTTTTCACGTAATCAGACATGCATTTATTTTGCAGAAAAAGGCTATCCTAGTGCGGGTACATGCGACTAATCTCTGTTCCATTATCTGCAGTGTGCCAGCGGCTGCCCCGCTTCGAGGCCTTTGGTAATAAGATGCTTTTGTGCACACATGTTAAAGGAAGTTTAATACAACCCCCTAAGCTACTGATTTCCTGACTTCCTATTAAGGTGATAGCACGTATTTCCTGTAAAGGCCTCATTAAGCTTGAAATGAAGCGCGTACTTTCTATAAGAGAGTGTAAAAAATGTGGCTCGCGGAAGCTACGGAGGTAAACTACTAAATTTTAAGAGCGCCAAAGAAAAAAATTACATCTGTAGCATATAGTAAATTAATAATTGCTCTACAGGCTGCTGGCTTTAGACGCAAAAGCAGTGTCTGTAGGCAACATCATGCTGAAGTTGGGACGCTTTTGGTGGTGAATATAGTGTGTAGCAAGCTTCCAGTGTCCAGCTTATGCGGCAGAGCAGACGCAAAAATTGAAATTCATTTTTCATTAGGCACGTGCGAAGGTTGCAGCGGGTAGCGTTTTTACGTTCTTACGCTTTTGGTAACAAGATGAGCACAGGTTCGAGTTTTTGTGTTCTTCCGCTTGTATTAACGATGAGTGCTGGCTAAGTGCGATAACAGTCCGCTTTCTGCATTGCACCAAACGGGATAGGCACTTTTATCTTCGCTTAGTTACTCGCTGGTAGGCTCCTTCAGCCTTTAGTACTCGTTTGGCTACAGACGCGCTTCCATGAGTTTTTGCACCCATATTCGTATTGACATTGATATAAATATACTCGGCTCGCGCATTGTTTACTTAGTTCTCCTATCCTACTCAGCGCAAGGCGCTTTAAATTGTACTGTATGGGGTTACGTTTGTTATTTATCAGGGAGCTTGGATTTAGTGTATCCTGTCTATCAATGAAGTGCGCGATGGCCACATTTTATGTGCCCTTTTGCCTTAAATAGGATCAAACTTCCGTAAATGTCAAGACGTTATGAGACTTGGTTTAGACTCGAGCTTTTCTCACGTTAGTCCGTTAGGAGGAAGGAAATTGTAGCCGTTGTGCATACTAGCTAAATATTTGGGAAGATGTATACAGCTGCTTCGAATTGCTTTGCTTAAGTAACAAGGCAGGGATTGGGACTATGTTGCATTTTATAAGAAACAAATATATTAATAAATCGCAGAAGAAATTAATTTAGCTTCAACGATTGTAGAATTGTAAAATAGGTTTTTATTCTGCACAGCATGGCAGATATACTATTGTTATTTAAAATTCAGCACTCTTTAAAACTTCGCATGTCAGCAGCCAGTGTTTCAGGGAACACTTCCGGCAATGCCTAAAAATAAGATGTGCAAAATAGAAAGAACATGTTCCAGCAGAAAACTCAGAGGTGCGGTTGCCGCGAGCCACTATAAGGGCATGTCTGATCTCGTAGTTATTTAGCGGATCGAAACAGTGCCTTTTTATTGATACAAATGGTGGATAGAGCAATAGAGAATTCAAAACTGAAAATGCGAAAATTATAGATATAGAAGCTGTCCAGAAATACTAGTTCTGCTGCCATGTTGCAGTTGTTACGTCCGCAGATTATGACTATATAATCTGCTGTGCCGTGCATTTCAATCTATTCTGCTACGTTATTCTCATAAATGGGTATGCAGTTTCCATTGTCTGTTATTTTTCTTTACACTAAAGAAGAAGCAAACTGTTTCGAAAGGCACCCTATACTATTTACGTGCTGTGAATACAAAAACCTGGAGCGAAATGAGGGGAATGATGTGGTATTGGTAAGGTGTATTAAGAGGTGGAATAAGGTAGAATAGGGTAGATTAGCAGAAATAAAATGTGTATTATATCTGAAAAATATTCTCAACGGAGCCTAATGTGTTTAACTAGTGTCAAGAAGATTTGCTCAAATAGCTCAGGGCATACCAAGCAGCGACCTCGTAACCAGCACACTGAGCAAGACCTCTTGTAGAAGCGTTTGATAAGTCAGGATGGAAAACAAAGTATGTTGCAAAGAAGACACTATCATGTCATGTATGTGTTATTTTAGCGATAAACCTAATACTAACGGCACACACATCTAGAAGTTACTTTTTATATGCTAAATTTATTATAAGGATATCGAACAGATATGCTAAAGCTATATCTTTGCTACGGCTCACGAATAAACTAACAGAGATCTCCGCCTCCATGTGCAGAAGCATAACTAAAATAGTCTTCATGGCAACATACCTAAACTTTAGATTTTCCTTTTAATGTAGCGAATCTCTGTTTCATTTGACAGCAGATTCAATTCGGCAGTTATCTAGCTCCATTATCTGTACGAAACTAATTCTTAAGATCAATGCACGTGTCACCAATAAAATGAAGCGCGCGGTAATGATTAGTATGATTCGGTCACAAGCTTACGTACAGACTTCTTGTGTTCCTACTTGGGCGGCAGATAAAAAACTACCCAGGATTTTAAGGACATTATTCATTTTCATTGCTCACTGTAGCAAGCTACGGTAACATATAAAGCGAAATACCCGACTAAAACAAAACCCAAAACAGCATCAAACGAGCAAGTTGGTGGATTCCCGTTAGCATTTTCAGCATCGATAATAACAATGAATAAGGCACAAAAGGCCAACACGCCTTCCTAAAATAGAGAATTTTAAACAGAAGAAGCGCATCAATGCATTTTCGTCAGCAGAGTTGAGGATCTCTTTGGTAAAGATGTTGTCCGGTTTCAGACCTTCACTCGATCTATATACTACGCGTTCGATTACGTAGTATCCCTGGAAAAGGAACTAATAAAACCGTCATCGAAACAGTCCCACATATGAGGCCAACGCTGGTAAAAAGAAGTGTGTATTCGGCTTATTTTATTTGCAACTGTTCAGAGTATGGCCTTCACTACAAACAAGATTCGTGCGCCTACTTCCAATGCGTTTCACCTGCCTTCCCCATCCCCACTTCCGTCCCCCAATGGCTCAGACACCAGTGGACATAAGATGGACAGCCGAAGACGAGACTGCCGCTTTTCGGCCCGTGGACGAAGCATGCTCCGCGCCCGTGCTTGCGCGTTCCCGCTTGTTCTGTGCGGCCACTTTGAAAGATTTACTTAGTACGTGCTTTCTTTGTATTGATATTTTTTTGCTGAAGCCAGCGGACCCCTAGACAAAATACTGCCACCATTGCTCTTTCCTAACCCACTACCTCTAACCCCCGGTTTTCCCCAATACAGTTTAACAATCAATGACTCATCAGCCAGTTATTTTTGAGGGTATAATCACGGGTATGCAAAGTTAATATCACAAATGCGACCGTAAACGAATATGAGGAAGAATGCGTTTCGGTTTTTTGTGTCATCGCACAGTACTTTCTCGGATCTTTGTGCTTTCGTCCGCCATATTCGTGCCCCTGTTGAATTTGTCTGCTACTTTCAGCTTCCGTTTTATCCGCGGTGCATTATTCGCTTTGCGCCCGGCCTGCTGCCCCAAATGTCCCTGATTGACTCTTGGATCTGTTTGATGTGGACGAAATACGGAAGCGCACTTTCTGACGACGTTGCCCACACATAAACATAGGTGGCTGGAATTAGGGAGTGGCGTTTCTACTGTTTCTCCACATCGAAACACTAGTGTTCAGTTGGACATCCGGTGAGCTGTGAAAATATCACGTGACAGCCTGAGTTCGCATGGTATAAAATACTGAGGATGCGATGTCGCAATTCGATGTCATCAGCAAAAACTTTCCGCTGTGCTCGCGTGAAGGCTTGAGTCATACTGACTGAAGACATCGAGCGCCAACGAGTTCCCACTGCACGGACCCACCAGGATTCTGCGGCATGGTGCCGTTGGACCGATGAGGTTCAGTAATACGCTTCCTATTTTGTTTTCGTGAAGTCATCTGTGCTAGCTAGTTTACCGAAGACTTCCTTTACTATTCGGGTGAACAGAGGAGGATTCTACGTCCTGAAACTTTAATTTCAATGTGCCGTTTGTCAGCAAATCTTTTATGTAACTATATGTCCTCACGCCGACTCCTAATTCTTGCAGTGTCGCAAGAATGACCTAGTGTTTTACGTTGTCAAATGCTTTTGTTAAATCTAGTGCTAAAATTTTCCTTCGCGTCTCTATATTTGAAGTCAATGATGTCGCGTTATAAACGTGCACAGGCCCGGTCAGTACCCGATCATCTGGTGCGGCCACAGGTTGTTTTTATCCATGAAATATGT